>NW_020173666.1:103929-281273 GCF_003031525.2 Neophocaena asiaeorientalis asiaeorientalis
GCTCTCTCTCGCTCTCTTTTTTGTGGTATCTCTTTTTTTGTGGTAATGTAATGAATACCTTCCATGCTATTTCTTTTTTAATGATTGCTCATCCTTAAATTGGTTTGTTCTTTCTGAGCCAGCGATTTGTGAAAGGCTAGAACTAGAGACAGCCTAAGGAACTGAGTGAGGGCAGCTTGAATTTCTGTCTGTTTCCCACCACCGCCCTCCCCTGGAGAATGGTTTCTTTCTGGGTCTGACTCAGTTCTCTCCCTTTAATTCATATTGATCACAGCCCTGTCGTATGGTGACAGAAACCTTGGTCATCATCAGGTGAGCAGAAGCGGTCCATTCAGGCTGGTGACCACAGATCCTGTCTTGTTTACCTCACATGCCCACATCCTGCTTCTTGCAGAGATGCCATGCTTGCCCACTGCCACACTGAACATCATCACCTCTGACACCTGAACGTTTCCCCAGGGCTCCCATACATCTCAGAGCTCTGGTTCCCAGCAAGGGTCACAGAGTGTCCCTTACAGTGTGTCACCTGTAGCGATCTCTCCGTTCTGCTCGCTAGACCAGAGAGCCCTCAGATCTTGTTTCTTACATCAGTGTCTCCCTCTGACCGTGTTCAAGTTCCCTAACACTTGGCAGCCCGCTGAGAAGAGTGATTATTGGATTAGGGATGTTCCTTGCTTCCATTGGTTTCTTTCTGTTTCTTACTCCCCTTATTCTTGGTTGATTTCAAGAAAGAGAGCCTTTAGTCTTCCATCTTGATCTAGAAATTCAGGGAAGGATTATTTTAAGATGATAGAAGACGTAAACAGGTAAAAGAAGAGCTAACGGATAAAAGACCTGAGAAGGGATGAGCTAAAAGAATAATCTTGGAAGGAAAGGCTTATCTCCTCACAGACAGGAGGACAAAAAATGTGGATAACATAAAAGAGAAATCTTAGGTCAATGGGAAGAAAATTGAAGTAGTAAAGAGGTACTTGCTTCTCTGGTACATGTGGGGTCTGACACATACAAGGAACAGCAATGCACCTTTATTCATTTATTCAGCAAATTTTTACCAAAAACATGTTATATGCCATTTAGTGGGGAAACAGCAGTAAACGAGACAGAGAAGTCCCTACTTCCTGAGACTTCACTTTCTCATAAAAGAGCCAGACAGTGAACAATTGAACAACAAGAAAAAGCCTATTTTCTCTCAGGGTTTCTGATAGAAAATAATGGAACAGTGGTGAGGCTTCCATGCTGTCTAAAGTAGACCTGAAGGAGCAGAGGATCCAGCCACATGAAAATGAGGAAAGGACACTCCGGGCATAGAGTGGAAAATGCTGTGGTTCTGAGGCAGGAAAGTACATGATGAGTTTTAGGAACAATCAAATTGCCAATTGGAGCTTAGGGAGCAAGAAAGAATACAGTACAAGTGAAGGCTGGAAATACAGGCAGGCATCAAATCATGCGGGCTCCTGTAGGAGTTGGGTTTTTATTCTCACATAATTACTCAGTCAGAAAAGATAATTAAAGACCTAAGTGTGGGTAAATATGGAGAAATTATAAACTCTACCAAAAAGATGAAAGCCATGAGAAAGGTATAACATCAACATGTGCTTTAGAAACTCTAAATGGAGATTCTGGTTTTAAAGTAATTTGAGTAGAATGTACAGCATAAAAAAATATAATGTAACTCACAACCTCATTGTTACAGTAGAGGAATTCTTTGTCACACTTCTAGGAGTGAGTACTAGAAAAAAACTGTACTCTGGAACAAAAGATACTGTAACATTTCAGAGTGCCCTATGCTTCCCTGTGCATTTCTGAAGTTAACGGTGTGGCTGAGGGAAGTCAGCCAGAAGGAGAGCACCTGCGGACTCAGGATCTCCTAGATGTGCAAAGTGGGAAGACAAGGGCCGTGTCAAAATGAGGCATTCACTGTCTGCGTGGAGGCCATCAGAGACAAAGCCAGCTAGAGTCCAGAGCACACAACTTACTCTCATGCTTTGTGCATTTGGAAAGAGAAATCACAACTGGAAACATGTCTAAATGTTACTTCTCAGCAACAGTATGACCGTGGAAAGAATCGATGGGAAAGAAAATCATGGAAGGGAAATCTAGAAGCAAAGGAGTAGAGCCCAAAAGAGAATTTAAATGTTTTCCAATCAGTAATTAGTAAAGTCTGAGTACTAATAGATTTGTTTTAAAAGGGAAAGCAATTCCATAAACTCAAGTCATGTTGAAGCTGAAAACTTAAAGATGCATTCATTTAGTTCCTCCTTCCCTCCTTCAACAGTGGATGTTTGAGATCACGCTAAATGGCCTTCATAGACCAATCTACAGATAAGTGACATTTTAGCCTCCTTCAGGGTAAATGTCTCTGTGACATCCTTTGCATTCTAATTGGTGTTACTAAACTCCAAGGAATTTCCCACTGATCAGTAAAGCTTTTTCTTAGAATTAAACCAAAGCTGATTAGCTTCAGCTTCTACTGGACTCCATATGAGAGACTCCTTACAAAAAGAGACAAAGTATGAATCCAGTTTTCTTTTGTGTCTATTTCCAATCCTTCCGGGGGGTTCAAATGAGGCCTCAATAACCACTGTAACACAAGCGTTTTGTCTGGGAAGCTTGAAGAACTCGGAAGTGACTGTGCTTCTCCCACTCTCAGTTCAAGTACAGTATTCTGGTCCTGGCAGCACAGAAGCAGCAGGTGTGTGCTGAGGAACAGCTGGCTACCAGTCCTGGCCAGAGAAGACGCTTCTTCACAACAGTAGGACATTTCATTATCACTTAGCCTGTCCAAGAGAACCTATTTTTGTTCATATCCATGCCCTGGTAGTAGAGTTCAAACTTATTTTGGGTTTGCTGATGACCGTACCATCAAGAGGATGTTAGTGCAGGAAGCCAAGAAGCTACCATCTGTGCAGTGTTTTTATCTCCAGAATTGTTTAGAAGGCTGATTACTCGGTTAGCTGTACCTCTTGATCTTCTAGTGTTACACCGAGAAGGGTGACTAACACTTTCTTGAAAATCACTTTGCTTTTAATAACCCATATAATTCTGTCAATCTATGGTAAGGGTCAAAGAATTGGCCAAATTGCACTATTAAGTATCGACCCCACAATGCTTTATATGTGGTAGGGACACCATGAATGATCATTCCTGGTGAACAGAAAGTTGCTCTCCAGAGTGATGTGCTGGCAAACTTTAACAACCAGCTCTCTAAGGATAAACTACCTGATTTGTAGCATTTGCTGATTTCCATAGCAGAATATTAAGAACAACTTTATAAACTCAAAAATTTAGATGAAATGGAGAAAATCTATAAAAGGCAAAAATGACTAAGAGTAACTCAAGAAAATATAGAAAACCTGAAACCTCTGTATCTATTAAAGAAATTGAATTCACAATTAAATCTTCTCACAAGAAAACTTGTAAGTCCAGATGATGCCACTGGAGAAGTATATCAAATAGGTAAGGAAGAAATAATACCAACCTTGCACAAAGTCCTTCACAAAATAGAGGAGAGAACACTTCCCACTTTATTTTTTGAGGCCAGCATTATCCTGTAACCAATATTAGAAAATGACGTTATGAGAAAAAACAAAAACTAACTAGACGTTGATATACTTTATGAATAAAGATGGAAAAAACTCCTTAAAATATCAGCAAGTCGAATCCAATAATATATAAAATATTATAAAATAAAAAATTAAAATAATTAAATAAAAAAAGATCATCATAATGACCAGGAATTAAAGGTTGGTTTAACATTAAAAATCAATTGCTGTCATTCATCATATTAACAGAATAAAGGAGAAAAAAATATATGGTCACCTGAAGATATGCAGCAAAGCTATCTGAAAAAATTCAGCACTCATTCATTACATACATAAATTAAGAATAAGAGAGATTTTCCTCAACTTGATAAAAGACACCTAAGAAAGACCTGCAATTAATATTAAACTGAAATGTTGAGAAACTGAACACTTTCCCTAAGTAGGGAAGAAGACAAAGATGCTCACTCTTCATCACTTCTGGTCAACATTGTGCAATAAGAAAAGAAAAAGAATGAAAAGGCACACAGATTGTAAAGAAAGAAGAAAAACTGTCTTCATTTGTAGATCGTGTACATAGAAAAACCAAAAATAATTTATAACATAACCACTCAAATGACTAAGTGAATTTAGCAAAGATACAGGATACCACGTCAATATACAAAAAATCATTTGTGTTTTTATATGCTAGCAAACAAAGAATGTAAAAAAAAAATTTACAATAGCAGAAAAAACATAAAATGCTTAGTGGTAGACTTAAAATATGTGCAAGAGCTGTCACTGAAGACTACGAACATTGAGAAATTAAAGGTCTTAATAAATGGAGACATAAATTATGTTCATAGGTTAGAAGACTCAATACTGTTAAGATGTCTTTTCTCCTCATATTGAATATACTGATTCAGTACAGTCATAATCAGAATTCTAGGGGGATGTTTTTGTAGAAATTCACAAGCTGAGATTCTAAAATTTAAATGAAAATGCCAAGGACTTAAAATAGCCAAAACAATATTGGAAAAGAAGAGTAGAAGCATATGGTAAGCAGGAATCTAAGACGGCCCAAAGATTCTGCCCCCTGCTACACAGGCCTGTATAATCCCCTCCCCTTGAGTATGGAAGGGGACTTGTGACTGTGATGGGATGTCGCTGTCATGATTAAATTACACTATGTGGCAAAGGTAAAGGGATTTTACTGATGGCTCCATCCAGGATTGAAACGGTTTCATGCCTGTGTATGGACACCCAGGCCACATGTAAAACTTTGGTTCTCATCCTACAGGAATAAATACCCCTTAACCATCCCTCTGGTCAAGGGATACAAACATTTATTGCACAGTCAGTCTTCCAGGGTCAGACCCGAGAAGGAGACCCACACAGGCCCTGAGGCATACTTGTGTCTACTTAGGCAGGAAATTCCAGGGTCATGGTTTCCCAGGATGTGGTTTAGAAGGGGAGGGGGTGCAGGCTCTGGGTAGACCAGCCACTTGGACCTGGGATTGCCTCACTCCATGGCGAGGGAGGAGGTTCCAGGTGGCTGGAGCAGAGCCTTCCAAAGCAGGAAAGATTTTACTGATGGCTCCATCCAGGATTGAAACGTGTATGGACACCCAGGCCACATGTAAAACTTTGGTTCTCATCCTACAGGAATAAATACCCCTTAACCATCCCTCTGGTCAAGGGATACAAACATTTATTGCACAGTCAGTCTTCCAGGGTCAGACCCGAGAAGGAGACCCACACAGGCCCTGAGGCATACTTGTGTCTACTTAGGCAGGAAATTCCAGGGTCATGGTTTCCCAGGATGTGGTTTAGAAGGGGAGGGGGTGCAGGCTCTGGGTAGACCAGCCACTTGGACCTGGGATTGCCTCACTCCATGGCGAGGGAGGAGGTTCCAGGTGGCTGGAGCAGAGCCTTCCAAAGCAGGACATCTCAAACGTTTATGTGCATAGGAGTGACCTCAGGATCTTATTAAAATACAGGATCAGAACATGTCAGGCTGGGACCTAGCATTCTGCACATCTAAAAAGCTCTCAGGTGGCGTGGGTGCTGCTGACCCATGGGACCACACTTTGTGTAACAAGACTGTAAAGCATGGAGCCCACCCAGGTCTGAGGGCAGGGAACACTGATATTCAATACACATGAAGTTAGTAGTGGAATGAACAAACCCAAATTGCGGATAATTCAAAAATTATTTGTTGTACTTGGAAAGATCCTGACGATAGTTAACCTTAAGCTAGTAATAGATGTTTTTTTCTTTTTTCCTCTTGTGCGTTTATCCACTGGGTGAAAATAGTTGCCCCAAAAGCAGGATAAATAACTGGGGACCCTAATCTGGTATTAAAACTACGTGTGTTATCTACAGTTGCCTATTGTAATTATCATTCAATGTGTTTTATGAATCAGTGAATGTTCATAACATCCTGGGTTTTAAGGGTGAATTTTTTTTCGGGCTAAGACTATCCGTGTGATAACTGACGTACTTCTAAAAGAACTTTGGAATCCTTCTGATTACTAGCCTTGAGCTATAAACACCAAGAGTTTTATAAAAAGTGGCAATAAAATTTATATTATTAATAAAATGTCAGGGCATGGATGACTTACAAGAAATGAGATAAAATTGTTTCTGTTTAACATTCATGCCACATTTTATCATGCCGTAGTATTTATTATTTTGACACGTAACTCTGAAGAGACTATGAGACCTCCCTCTGGGATGGTTCATTCCCTTTTCTACATGCTACATTTATAGACTATCTACAAAAGCATTCATTTTTTTAAAAAAAATTCTATGGTGAAGTCCTTGGGCCATTCATTTCTTTATTCTATCGGAGCTTCTTCTCTCACCATTAGTTTGAGGAAAGATAAGATAATAAATGGAGTACTCTCCTCGCTTTTTTTGATGATGTTGCTGATGGGTCAAAATAAACCTCTGGAATCCAGATGAATTTATGAATTATTCATAAATTAGGAAATCTTCCTTAACTGTTCGTACACTCTGCTTCTCCGTGTCGCTAAAGCCCCCGCTTAGGCTATATAAATTAATACATTTGCTGGAATTGTGACTTTGGGACATTTTATAGTAGTGATTTCAATGCTGTGAGTGATGAAATAGAAACTTGAGAACGTGAAGATTAATTTAAACCACATGATGGGTTCAAGGAAAATACACTACAGCTTCTTGAATGTGTTCTAACGCTGTACAGTGGGGAATGGGATCCAAAAAACCACCAATGAACTTTTAAACCCTCTTGAGAGGAATCAAACCAACACACTTAGCCCTGGAAGGGAGCTGTTCCAGATGTCAGAGAGGCCATCTCTCTCTCCCTCACAAACAGAGCCCTTCGCCTGAGAGAACACAGTTGGGAGATCAAGGAAAGAGGAGGGACCCCAACAGTTACCACTAATGGGATGAAGTTAGAACAATCTTTGCAGTTATTAGCTGGCTTACTGATTTGTCTTTCATTATAAATTATAGTTTTGTTGGGTTCTTTGAACAATAGATAACCAACAAATTGTATTCTGTGGACAGTTGGTGCCTTTGAAATAAAGGATCTCTTTTTCCCTTCCAGTTCGTTGTAGCGGTGTTCTGGATCATTTATGCCTATGACAGAGAGATGATTTACCCGAAGTTGCTTGATAATTTTATCCCAGGGTGGCTGAATCATGGAATGGTAAGTGGACTAAAACAAATGATTTCCTTTTATTTAAAAAAAAAACCTACTAAAGAGCTGTTTTCTAATTTAGACTGTCCGCAGAATCTACCTAAATAAGCTGTGAATTGAAAATTATAACGAGAGAGTACAGTTAGAGAAGAAAACTGAACATAAATAAAAAATGTCTTCTCATGAAATTGAGTCACCATTAAAACTACATAGTAGATGAATCCACAGTTTATAAGAGGTGTCAGTGGTGTTCGGTATAATACAATTGGCTCACTCCAGGACGGATTTAATTTCTGTGCCATTCAAAGGCTTGTCCCCTGTTGGAGACTAAGGATTGATTCCCACCTGCACCACTATGGACACCCCGTGCCTCCTCCGCTTCCCATCAGTGAGATTGTGTTGAAAGTAACCAGTGTACTTGGAGAATTTCCCCCTGGAGGAGAGGCAGGGCTGTTACTTTCCCTGGGAGAGTCACAGGCGTTGGAGGTGTCCTTAGCAGTGGTCGTCCACCTTGTCAGGGTCTGCCCATCCCAGGGTATTTGCCTGCAGCTTCGAGGTCTTTTCCTTCTTCTCAGTCTAATTCTTTCGGATGCTTTAGCAATGATGTTACCTTCACAAGTTTCAGATCAAATACTTTGGCTGGTTTGCACATTGCTTGACAAGATTTGAGGGTATATTTTCTGCAGAGAAATTTTGTGTCATCTTCCCTTTCCATCTCTGGAATTGAGCACTGTTTTAACTTAGTTAACTAATTAACTAAGAAGCCTGCATTTTTTGGTTACATCAATTTTTAGAATATGTCCTTGGGTGCTCCTAGTGAAAAGGGCAATCCATGACAGAAATTATAGGGGAATGAAGAACTGGAAATCACGCATCTGAGGTCCAAAGCAAGTGTTTCCCTTCTGCCCCCAATTTTGGTATATTTTAAGAAAATGCTGTGTAGTAACAAACAAACATTATTGTACTGAGGGCCATTGATCAAACCTTTTGTAAGCCAACGCCTCAAAAGTAGCACATCTCAGAGAACTGGAATTTTCCTTGAGTCCAATTAGAGCCACACTGTAGAATGATTAACATGGCACCTCAGGTCTAGCTACAAACAAATCTGTTGGGTCTTGTCAATTAAATTTAACCAGGAGCCTGACATGGTTACTCTGCCTCTCTCCAACTTTTTGCTTTTCTTGAATGTGGAAATGCTTTCATAACTCCCAAGTCTTTGCAGTCCTCTGCCCCCAATGCCCTTCCTATTCTTCACTGGGAAACTCTTGCTTATCCTGCCAGCTTGTATACTGTCTTCTTCATGGAGCCTTTCCCCACTTTTACAAGCCGAGTTTGCTCTGCTATTAGCTGTGCTGGCCCCGCACTTTCATTTCTCCATGGTACGTGTCCGCAAAAATGTTATACAGCTAGTGCAAAATGGCATCCTTCGAATCCTGCGTCTCTGCTCAGCCACCTGGCATATAGGAAGAGCAGTACCTAATCATTAGATTGATGACTAATGCAGTACAGCCAGTCCCCATAATTCTTTGCCAGTCAATACTAATAACTACTATTTTTCGATAACCTACTGTGTGCCAGGCTATGTAATTTAATTTTCATAGTGGCTCTACGAACAAGAAATTATTATCCCTTGTACAGATGAAGAAACTGAGGCTTAGAAGGTTTCTGACACCAGAAGGGCCTTAGCTGAGAACAAATGATTACATCATGTGCTATAGAAGAAGAGTCCTGGGCAATCTGGCCTGTTGTCTACATCCCTAAACTGTACAGTGTTACCTTCTGGTTAGAGAATAAATCACAATCTTTGCAGATCCTGGCACCATCTAATGTTGCGAATGAATGGTTTATTAAGTTTGTATGAAGTTATTAGAACTTCAGCTGGACGCTCCTAATTTTCCCTTGATTCACTTTGATGGGTTAAAATTCTCACTCCTGGAGAAAAACACTACTTAGAAATGCAAGGAGGATTTGAGTGACAGAAATATTTAGGAAAGGGAAAAATAAATTAACGAACATGTCAAGTCCTCTCAGATAATATGAGCTCAATAGGTTTCTTTCCCAGTGAATTTTGTCTTAGAAAAGCTGAATGACCATTTCTTGGCTTTTTTTCATGTTCCAATTCATGGTTCCAGAATTACTAACAAAGAAGTTGCATTTGATGGCTGAGGAATATTTTGCAATATTAAACAATTTACATTACTCTAAATATGTATATGTGAAACTTTAAATACATCATGCATAAAACATGATGCTGATGCTTTGGATTGGCAATTAAAATATGAGCATTCAGTGCTGCAATCATGAATAATTTAATCTTTATAAAAAATGTGTAATATGATTTATGAAACATCAAAAAATTAAATCAGCATTTTCAGCTTCTTAAAAATTGTATTTAATTAATTATAGTTTGTATTTGCCTTTAATTTTAATAGCTACTTCTGAATATCTAATTTTAAAGTATGAAAATAATTCATTAAAATTTTTACATTTATTTAATGTTCATATTTTGATGAAAGCACTCAAGTTGTATACACTTTAATTATAATTAAATTTTATTTTTAATTGATATTTTAGATTAATACTGTCAGTAGAGCTCCAGTTTTGTAAGAATTTCCATTATAAAAACATATTTAGTGAATTTGCTGAAATGAAGGCAAGAAAATAAAATTTGGGGATATTTATATTATACTAAATATTTACATTTGTAATTTATAAATTTTACTACTCATCCAATCATATTTTTTATTTTGTTTTACAAAAATATATCTAAGAATGTAGGAGGATAGAACATATTTTATTTAATACTGTCTAGTTTAATTTGTAACCATCAAATATTTCTGCAAATGGTTTACGGCTCTCTAGGCCTGCTCACTATCATTGCCTGCTTAGATCTTTATAACTACAAGAATTCCAAGAGAGAATGTACTCTGTTCTTACGTATAGAATCATATTCATTGTTTGAAGAATCTCAACATAATTTCTAGGGATCCAGAGCCCTGAACCGCAGAACTGAGATGCAGTGTATAAGTCTATCATGACACCATTTCAGGAGAATCATCAAGTCAGTCTTGAATTTGCAGCATTCAAACAGGCATAAGAGAAAACTTACAGGGTCTGAAATCCACAGGGATTTCAATTTTGATTTACACTAAAGTTGCCAAAAGTTAGACATGATTATAACTAAAGGAAAATATCCTATCTCTTTCTTTCCATTGTCTTCCTCTTTTCTCTCAGCAAGCAATCCTAGAATTTATTTGCAGAAGGGAAGAGGAAATGGGTGAATAGAAGGGTAATACACCCTTGCTGTGTAAACACTAGCTTATCTCCAGGCTGCATTAAAATAGCACACACCCACACACCCTCCACACAAAGAATTTTAATTTACTACAACTAAAAATACAAACATATAAAGTATAGCACATTTATTTATTTGTTTGTTTATTTATTTATTTGATTTTGGCTGCATTGGGTCTTCACTGCTGCGCATGGGCTTTCTCTAGTTGCGGTGAGCGGGGGCTACTCTTCATTGCGGTGCACGGGCTTCTCATTGTGGTGGCTTCTCTTGTTGCAGAGCACAGGCTCTAGGCGCAAGAGCTTCAGCAGTTTTGACACACAGGCTCAGTAGTTGTGGCTCGCGGGCTCTAGAGTTCAGGCTCAGTAGTTGTGGCGCACAGGCTTAGTTGCTCTGTGGCATGTGGGATCTTCCCAGACCAGGGCTCGAAACCCATGTCCCCTGCATTGGCAGGTGGATTCTTAAACACTGCACCACCAGGGAAGCTCCAGTATAGCACATTTAAATGGAGTCAGTTCAATATCCAAAATCAAAAATTGTTCTGTCCTTGCAAACCTATTTATCTTTGTATTCCCAGAAATTCAAACAGCATACCTGCCCATTAGGTATTCACTAAGTGTTGATAATGTAAAGGATGTTTGTGTAGTTGCTTTTGAAACTTAAAAGAATGTCAAGTTTACATTTATTTCTTTCTATCACCTTTTATTCTCAGTCCACTGAGAATCAGACAAAAGAAAAACAGAAGCGATATCAGCAAATGAATCAGAGTTTCCAAAATGTAATGAGAGTGGTCACAGATAGTTGTGGTAGGATTCCGCATGGCTGCCACATATGCGGGCTGAGCTTTGGTTTAATTCAGTCTAGCAAACATTTTTTGAAAACCCACCACATGCAAAGCACCCTGGTAGGCACTGTGTAGTTACAGGATGAGAAAAACACATGCAGTTTTAAAGGATGGGAAGGGCATGTTTGAAGTGGATGAAGGTAAGTAAGAAAACAGTTTCCCAGACCAACAGACTGTTCACTCGGGCAAGGAGAAGCACTGTTGTTACTCTGGCTTGTTTCTTAGTTGCAAAAGTAGAACTGTGAACATTTCTCTAATGCTGATTATAATTTTAAAGCATTGTCAATGGAGTAAATACACTTTAAAAGCAATAAGTAAATAAATATTTAAACTCTAGAAAGATTGCAGACTCTCAGCGATGCTATAACAGGAAAAAACCAACAAGACAGTCTCAGCTTATTGAAGACCTAATTAATGTTTATAAAGTGCTTTTGAGAATGCCAAGCACAGCAGAAGGTTAGGATATTATTATTATCCCACAGATCTTTAAGCAGACATGACCTAGATGTTCTTCTAATCACAACAGGAGTTATTCATTCCCCATAGAATTTATCAGGAGACAAAAAAATAAATCCCACCTCTCATCATGCTTGATTTGTCAGTTGTTCTTGTTATATGTAACTGATCCTCAAGAGAACCTTAATTTAGGCAAATGTTTATTCTGTTCAATATTACTTTGACATTTGGTAATTACCAAAGTTTTTGTACATCTGTCTTTCCCAGAAAAGAAGGCATTAAATACTGCTTGGATGATCACTGGTTTTGCAGGAACTCAAATTTGACATTATTCTTTTGGTAAATAATACAACTTATAGAATTTTTCCTTTTCTGGGATAAAAAGATTATGCATTTCATGACCCATGGAGTCTGCCACCCTGATATTGGATCTTTCATAGAATAAGTTGTTGGTTGAAAGAAGACCTTCTTTTTCATATGAAAAAACTACCTTTCTCAATTTTCACAATATATTCAAAAGTAACTAGAAGATATCTGAAAATTTTCAAAAATAAAAGTAAGACTGGAACAGAGGTCAGAAGTTTCTTGGGAACTTCTTTCCAAGGCTCCCAATGGACCTCCCAAAGAAAACAAATAAGACCCCAAAGAACAAGAAGGAGAGCTACATCCACAGTGAGGCAGATACTTTCAGAATTATTGAATACTGTTCTCGTCCGTAAGCTTTTCTCGTGTCAAATTTTACTGATTTTAACTTCTTCCATTGTGAATTTTCATTTGTGGTCATTAGTTCTACCAAGCCCAATTCTCCTGTGTTAGATATTGCCCGTCTAAAGTTTGACATGAAGATTCAATTATTCTGTCTCTTTTAAATAAGTAATGGATTTTAAGGTATTTTATTTTAGCTTTTGTCAATTTTCTTTCTTATTTTTTATTTCACCTGGAAATATTGTAAATTGAGAAAATGTATTCTTTTAAATGATGTTTGAGAAACCTTTGAACAAGTTTGTGAGGCAGAGACGAAGAGGGTTTTCTGGTTCCACATATGAGGAGCTTGGAAGTTGCAACTCCATCATAACAGGTAAAAAGCTAAACAGATTGAAAAAATCAACAACTCTTCTTGGATCCATATGAGAAGGGAGAACATAGAGCAAACCACTGCCCCAAGGTTAGAGAGACAGACAAGCAAATACAGAGAATTACAACTAAACTGGAGCAGAGTCTCCTGAGCAGAAACCACTGCGGGAACCAGCACCCGGGGAGGGAAAACTGAATGGTAATTGATGGATTACTGGAGGCTCAGAGAGGACAACCCGAGAGTGAGAAAGTCCAGGGTGGCCCCGGCATAGAGAGGTTCCCACAATATTGTGAGATTTACCTGCAGGAGCTCAACCAGATTCCCACAATAAGTTTCAGAGAAACATCCCCTCATGCTTACAGCAGAGGGAAGAGAAAAGGAACCATTGTGAAATACAATACATCAGAACACTTAGCTCTTAACAAAGCCTGACCTTAATGGAAACCAGTTAACCAGAGTCTAACCTGCTGAGGTATCATGACCTGGGAGGAGGGACATACCCAACTCCAGCTGGCTCTAGCCTTCCTGTCCTACCTGAGGGGGAAAAAAAACCCCAAGAAACACTTGGGAAGTTCATAGTCCAGAGGCACAGTCTCACTAAAAGACTGAGTCCTAATCATAGGACTGTAGAACACTTTTCCTCCTCTGACACCTCACCACCATATTACTAAAGGCCTTTTACAGGAGTTCCTTTTACTCAGTACATCATGTCCGGCTATCCAAAAAAAAATCCCAAGGCATACCAAAGACAACAAACACAATTAGAAGAGCAGAACCAGACATGGCTGGGATGTTGGAATTATCAGACTTGGAATTTAGAACAACTATGGTTAATATGCAAAGGGATAAAGTAGGCGTCATGCAAGAACAGATGGGCAATGTAAGCAGAGAGATGAAAATCCTAGGAAAGAACCAAAAAGAAATGCTAGCAATAAAAAACACTGTAACAGAAATAAAGAATGCCTTTGGTGGGTTTATTAGTAGACTAGACACAGCTGAGGAAAGACTCTCTGAGCTAGAAAATATATCAACAGAATCCTCAAAAACTGAAAGGCAAAAAGAACAAAGACTGAAAAAGCAGAATAGACATCCAAAAACTATGGGATAACTACTGAAGGTGTAACAGATGCATGATGGGATTACCAGAAGGAGAAGAAGGAGAAGGAAACAGAAGAAATATGACTGAGAATTTCCCTCAAATTAATTTTAGACCTTAAACCACAAATCCAGGAAGCTCAGCGGACACCAAACAGGATAAATGCCGAAACAAAACAAAACAAACAAACAAAAAACCCTGCGCCTAGGCGTATCACTTTTAAACTACAGAAAATCAAAGGTAAAGAAAAAGTCCTGAAAGAAGCAAGAAAGAAGAGGAGGAGATAGAGAGGCTAGGATGGGGAAGGAGAAAAGATAGGGAGAAGAGAAAAGGAAAGGAGGGAACATCATGGGTGAGAAGAGAAATGGCCACGACAAGGAGGGAGATTGAATAGGAGTTGAGAAAGAGGAAGACCGGGGTGGGGGGTAAGGGAATTAAAAATGTCCTAGGATAAAGAAGACACAATGTCACGGCCAAACCACACAGTTTTGAACACCGTATCTCCTTCATAGCTTCTTGAGCTTTGGGGATTAATTTTTCTCTCTTCAGTGCCTGGCATAGTCCTTGGCATAGTATAGGTACTCAATAATCATTTGACGAATCAGTAGATGTTAGTAGATTGAGCTGGCCTCCTTTCTGTTCTTCGAACACACCAAGCACTCTGCTTGTCTTGGAATGCTCTCCACCAGAGATCTGCTTAACTCACTTCCTCACCCCCCTCAAATCCTTGCTCAATGGCACTTTCTCAGTAAGGCTTATGCTGAGTAGCCTATTAGGCACCGAAGCCACCCCATCCCCCCAGAATCCCCGTACCTTTCTCCTTATCCCCCTCATGGCACTTACTGCCTTTGACATACTATATGCTTTTATTTATATGTTGTGTTCAGAGCTTATTGTCCATCTCCTTCGTCTAGAATTTAATTTCCACAAAGACAGGGATCTTTGTTTTAGTGACTGATTTATCCCTAGCACCTGGAACAGTACCTAATTTATTGCATGAATGAATCGACTTTATCAATATTCTGTGTCCACATTTTCTCTTGTTCTCTTTCACCCCACTCTTTCTCGTTTCCCCTCCATAATTGTTGACAGAGAATGCAACCGCAAACCATTCACTTTTTTCCTAACTTGTATTTTACTTCACTTTTCAAATTCAGCTGCACTGCAGCCAAATCTTGCATGCAGGGCCTGCTGTCCCCCCAAAGGGGCTTATTGGTTGTACATATATTGTTTCTCTTACCTGAAAAGGCCAGAATTGATGTCTGAAGAACACACCATGGGTCCTTGGAACATCTAAGAGCCACGGGCCAGATAAGTAATAGCCTGGATCAAATGTATTGAAAAGCTCTTCCATATATTGATTGCTTTATTTGGGTATTTTTTCTCTAGGGTAATAGCCAGATGGCTTTTTAAAGTAACTTCCTGCCATCACAAATTCCTTTGTAGAACTGATTTTCCATGCAAGGGTAGAATTCAAGGCTAATATTACTTGGCTTATACTCTGCCCTTTTTCTTGCTACATTTAATAGATGAGCAGGCCCAGCAGTAGTGTGAGTTCATCAAAAGGTCTATAAATTATATTCAGATATTTTGGGGTCAGCAAAACCCAAAGAGTGGTTTACTCAAGTTTTCTTACCCCTAATCCTTAAATCCATAGATATTTCAAAGTAAACTTCATTCGTATGTTTCCCATCCATCTGCCCTTAGCTCTTCATAGTTGGGGAACGGGTGGGGACAGGCAGGCAGGTGTTGTCCTGGGAACTGGCTTCCTTCTTCACTACCACAGACAGATCATTCATTAGCCACAGACTTAACTCCTTGGCAGAAGTCCATCCCTATATCCTTTCCAGTTCCCTTTTAATTGAAGTTCCAACCTCAGCAAGCATCAATGATGGCTGCCAAAGAAAGTGAAGTGGGAGAAAAGCTGCATTTTCCGTCACAGAGGCACAGAATGCCAGAATCTTGGACTTGAGAAGCGACTCTAAAGATCATCTGGTCCATACACCATGTGATACTTGAATAACTTGAACAATATAATGGCAAATTCAGTCTCTGCCTGAGCATCCCTGATGATGGAGCTTCAGCAGTAGACCAAGACCATGGGGTCTTCAGCTTAGGAAAGGCTCTCACAAGGAACTGAGCCTTCCGTTCTTTTTAAGTCCAAATCTGCCCAGTCCCTTCATCCATTGTTCAAGATTGAAACACCAGTCCTATTTGTTCTCCTCATGTTCTCTTCCAAAACGGTCTCGCTCTCCCTCATGACTTCAGTCTCTGCCCTACAAGAGTTATTCCCAAGTCTGTACTTCCTGGTCCAGTGTCTCATAGGGCATCACACTCTGCATTTGACACAAGGACCTTGAGATAAACATATTGAAACAACCTCATTAACCCCTCCTCTAAATCTTGTAACCCCATCTTGCATCTCCATCTCAATCATGGCAAGATTCATCTAAAAGCTCCTTTTCACCAGAACCCCTCAGAGTTAGTTGGCAAGTCATATCGTATATACCTCCAAAGTAGCTGTCGAGTCTGCCCCAGCCTCCTAACCTCCACCGTCCTTGCTTTAGTTCAAGGCTTCATCATCATTCAACTGAACTGAGGAAACAAGCTCAATTCATCTCTCTCCTCCCCACTGTCTCATCGCCAGACCTGTCTCCGCACTGCTGCCTCAGTTACTTTTCTAGAAGAACTGATGCCCCCTTTCTGCATTTCTTTCTCAGACACCACCTATGAGTGAAGTAGTCCAGAGGCTCCTCGGCATCTGAGTAGGTCTTCTCACTGCCCTCATAACACTTTGTTTATACACCTATGTTTTCTCTCATCACATTATTTGGTTACTGTTCAGTTACTTGCTTACTCCTCCAATTGGCTATGAGGCCATAAAGGACAACAAAATTTTTTATCCTTTCCTCCAAAACCTAGCATAGTGTCTGGGATTAAGTGCACGCTCGGTAAACATTTACTGAGGAAATGGTATACACACCCTTCATCACACTCTCTCCCCTGAGCAGGCTTCAGCTTGTCTAGATTTGTTTTCACACTTTCACATGACTTGGCAGGTGCAGTCGTCCTTGCGTGTTAGTGTTGTCCAAGCTTCCATTAACTTTTTCGGCAGTTTCACTGTTCTCTACACTAAAGCTTCCACGTCATTCTTACCTGACCAGTGTGGTTAAGCTAAGATTTAAAGTTGTTATTTTTGTTTTTCCACAAATTGCAGGACCCTAAGACGTATTCCTAGGGAATTCCAGCTTGTTAAATGCAGTGCAAATATGGGATGGGCTCTGGGGAAGCTGCAGGACTAAGAACTTGAGGATCGTTGAATGGATATACTGGGGTTTAATAAAATGATGTATTCTTTGTTTTGAATTGCGGTGCCTAAGTTTGTGTCATTGAGCTGAAGCTGCTTTGGAGACAACACTCTGAGTAAAGTCAGTAACAACATAATTGATTTTTCAGAGCAGTAAATTATAACCACGTTGTAACTGTGCGTGGAGAGGATGGTTGATTCCTAAGGTCAAGACAGGTATTTAGATGATGATGACATACGTGGTGGCAGACAGGAAGAGCAGGCAGCAGTAACTGTTACTGAAAATGACGTCCACTTGTCCAAGCTCACCCCGCTGGCGAGGGGACTAGCTGGGAGTAGAATGCTGAGCTGCCTGACCCCACGGCACTTACTGTACCGAGGGACTCTCTCCATGGAGCTTTAACATCGAGTTAAAGAGATGTCTTTCAACATGAATTGTCGTTATAGCTCACAAACGTATTTCATCAAGACACTGGTAAACATTCTTGGCATTTTAAATTATTTTCCTTCTCATCTAAGCAAGAGTGATTTTTTTCCTATTGTTCTGCCATATCCATATTCAGAGAAGGAGCTTGCACCTAATGATCTAATTAAGGTATGTTTTAACCTAAGTGCAAAGATTAGCCCTGATTGGTGGAAATGTTTCCCTTTAATGCAAACTTTTTCATCCTTATCAGATACATTAATTCATGTGATCTGGTAATAGATCTAATTATCTTATAGGTCCACGTGCTGCTGTCCACATTGCTACTATCTATATGTGTAGGGTAAAAAGATCGATGTTAATAAACATTCCTTTCTATACATCCTTGTTGCCGTGACCGCACACACAGCAGAATGTCTTTTTTGCTCTATTCTCTTTCTCACACCAGGTTAACTCAAAAAAAGCCGCTCTGTTTCTGTTTGCCGCACTTCAAATAGATGCAGACCTGTGAGCCACCTAGAAAAGGGAACTGAACCAAGTGACCTCTGTAGTTTTCTCCAGTTTTATTATTCTGTGGAAACAGTTTAGTGTATGGGATTTAAGAGGCTAATCAGAATAGCATTCTCTGCCCAACAGTCTTTCTAAATTTCTCTGCCGAGTTCCACTAGTGGGGAATTTAAAGCTTGTTGTGGGAATTCATGAGATTATAGCCATGGAAGTACATAGCCCAGTGCCTGCCACATAGTAGGCCAAATAAATGTAAATCCTCTAAAGTAGGACGGGAGAAGATAAGGTAAGGTAAAATAAAATAAAGTAAATCCCTTAGCTAATGATTTCAACTTATCATCATATAGTAAGTGACAAATTAGTGTCAAACTCTGTCTAAAACTTCCAGGGAAGATGCCCTGGTGGAAATCTTGTATTTGTAGCAACACGGAATTTGTATATACTCCTAACCTAAAAAGTTAATGAAGTTCCTTAAAAGCTCATATAAAATGTAAAATATTTCTCTTTGGACGTAGACTTCAGATCTTCTTTATTTATTTCTAAGCATTTGCCCTCAGTTGCACTTCTTGAAAAGAACTTTACTTAAACTCAGAATTTGCCGCTAATATTCACACATATGGCAAATATGAACTAATCAGACCACAGATATTTTGCTGCATTCCATGGTGTCTCATTTATTTGTTTAATTTCAGCTATGGCAACTAAATTCCACCACTTCAGGCTTTCACACAGACCTACAGTCTGATTAGCTTGGTCAAAGTTTGGCACTCAGCACTGTTCTCAATTGAAGACATATGCACAGACTCACTTACCACATTTTTTAACCCGGCTTTCACACTGGGTAGAGATGTAATATTTGCATAAAAATATGAAAAGCCACCGTCTGCAAGGATAGTAGGCAACTAAAAGATGCAGCAACCTTCTTTTCTGTAACATTTCAAATCTTCAAGTTTTCTTGGCATGCTTTTCTCAAGCCCATCTGACTCTGAAGCAGGCTGCCTCTCCACAGAAGGCTCACTCTAGCAATGACTAATGGATTGACCTGGTGCCATGCTACTGCTGCTCTATGCATGCTGCTCTGCACAAGACGAGCATTTGGAAATGACCTTGAAACGAAGTTTTGCCAAGTTAGTGAAATATGGGCCTTCAAGGAGTGCCATTTCACCAGCCACTTCCACAAGGGTATTCATCACATTGTCAAAACTCGGCCCCTTCATTTGGTGTTGGTGTACCATGAGTGTTTAACGTGCACAAGGAATGATGCTCCCTCTTGATTTTATTAGTTGCACTTTGTAACAGGTTGGAAAAATCAGGTAATGGTGAAGGTTGGCTTCCCACTGCTGTTCCTCCTAGGTGTTTCCTTTTCAAACTTTTGCTGAAAGAAGGGAAGATGCTCAAAGGATCCAACGGTAAATGGGGAGATGGGAGCTTAAAATGGAGGGTTAGCTGCAAACGGGGGTGAAGATGCAGGTGGTGGATAAAGAAAGGACAGTAGGAAGAAGTAACTCTCTGTGCTTGAAAACTGCCCAGTTGATATGATTCCATTTCATCGGATTTAGACTCCAGGCAGGGAACGATTCTTTTATCTCAGTTTGCGCACCCATATAGTAATCTGTTGCAGTTGTTTAAAAATGTTCAGCGATGTTGACATCAGTTGTTGCTATATGGATTTCCGTCTTACTGAGTGGTGTGTTTTAAGTCAGTGCCCAATGTCTCCTTTTGATTGCACTTCTCATGCTGGTGAAGTTGGCTGACATTTCAGGCTCTGGATAATGAAGCTGTGCTTTAACCTTATTTGGAAGTCAGTGATCAGGCTGCTGGATTGGTATGACTTGGAAAGGTCCCCCTCAGCTTCCCCTCCTGTGACCTCGATTTGACCAACATGGGACAGTTGCGACAGTCCAAGGTCAGGGCAGTCAAGGTGGGCTGTTGGAAGGACATTGGGGAACAAGTCATTTCTCTTAATTCATTCTTAATTCTCTTAATTCTTCATTATTTCTCTGAAGCCAGCTCTCAGATTTTTAGGCAAAATCAGATTCTATGCTTCTTTTTAAAAAAGAAGAAGAAAAGACCATTCAACCCCTCTAGAGTTCCCTGAGGAGACTGTAAAAGACCTCTGGCCAGTCTCATTTTTTTTTTTTTTTTTTTTTTGCGGTACGTGGGCCTCTCACTGTTGTGGCCTCTCCCGTTGCAGAGTACAGGCTCCGGACGCGCAGGCTCAGCGGCCATGGCTCACGGGCCCAGCCACTCCGCGGCATGTGGGATCTTCCCGGACCGGGGCATGAACCTGCGTCCCCTGCATCGGCAGGCGGACTCTCAACCACTGTGCCACCAGGGAAGCCCCAGTCTCATTTTTTAAATGCTGATAATCCTCCCTAAGTAATCCTGGGAAACATACGTCTGTAAGATCAGGACAACACACTGTCAACAGCAACTTCCCAGAACATTCCTTGTTACTTCATCTGGGATTTTTCAATAAGTAATTTGATATTTCTGTGAGTGTAGACTGGACTCACTAAAATGAAGGCATTTTTTCCTTATAAGCTCAAGCCTTCCAGACTCATCATTTTGTAGAGTTACATAAGTAAGCCATACAACTAAGCTAAAAGTCTAAATTTTAGAATATAACTAGTGCAACACACCTTCTACAGCGACTTATGTTAAAACCAGTAATGCATTTGCAAAACAGTTTTTGCATGCAGCAATTTTATATTGAAATCAAGTTTGGTGATTTTTCATTAGATTTTACTAAGTGTCATATGCTAAATTATTTGCTTGTGAATTTTCTTTCTCCCCAGTTGCCTGTATTTGGAAAGTTTGCTTGAATAGTTCTGGCATAGGAAACTCAGAAAGATTCCTTTATCTTATCCTGTTTTCTGTGTCTGTATTTAGGAAGATTTGCTTTAAATTGCAGTTACTACCTTTTTGGGTTTTTTTTTCCACTTTTCAGTATTTTAAAATGGAGAACATAATTTGCCAAATAGCCCTCATTCCTAATATAAAGCTCTCTCATATTAACATGACTGATTTTTAGTGTATTTCCTAAAACATCTCTCAACTTCTTAAATGAAGTAGGACTGAAAAAATATGAATAAAAGACTGAAGGAGGAAAGATAAAAGGAGAGGGAAATGCAGCAGGGAACATCACCCATCAGGAACACTGTGGCCTCTGGTATTCAACATCATAGATGACAGACCATAGGGACCGAGAGCCAGAATAAAAAAGAGAGGCCCAGGCCAAAGAGCTTTTGATCACCGAGAATCCTCGTGTCGCTGTTTTGCTGACTTCAGCACACAGCACTGCCTTTCTCCTCCCGATGGTATTTTTCATTTATCTTTCCAGTAAACATCTTAGGTCTGAGGAAGCAGGGAGCTTATCACTATTCAATATAAGTCAGACAACACCTTCACCTTTAATCTATATTCACATTCTCACCATCCTATTTATTAGAATCACATGAGATTACTTATGTGTATGTGAACAGAATGTAAAGCATTTTCTTGTGAAAAATGTATTGATCTATTCTGCATTCCCCCATAGCTCCCTTCAGCTGAACAGGGGCCTTCTCTCCAAAGGTGGGGACTTTCTCAACCTTTATTCTAACATGATGGCACTTGGTCTTCTTTTCTGTTGTGGCTTATCATTGCAAAATCTCTCTCAAATGTTTTCTATGTACCTTCATATATATTTATACTAGAACACACAGTTAAAAGAACTATGATCCTGTATTGGTCAGGGTTCTCCAGAGAAACAGAATCAGTAGGATGTGTGTATATAACAACGAATTGGCTCACGTAACTGTGGAGGGTGAAAAGTCCCAAGATCTGAAGCTGCAAACCCAGGAGAGCCAATTATATAGTTTCAGTCCAAGTCCAAAGGCTTGAGAACCAGAAGAGCTGATAGTGTAGGTTCTAGTCCAAGTCTGAGTCCAAAGGCAGGAGAAAACCAATGTTTCAGCTAGAAGACAGTTAGGCAGAGAGAGCAAATTCTCCCTTCCTCAGCCTTTTATTCTATTTAAGGCCTACAGTAGATTTGGATGTAGCCCATCCCCATTGGGGAGGACAATCTGCTTTACTCAGCCTACTACTCAGCATTTGAATAAATGCTAATCTCATCCAGAAACACCTTCACAGACACACCCAGAGTAATGTTTAACCAAATACTTGGGCACCCCGTGGTCCAGTCAAGTTGACCCATAAAATTAACCATTACAGATCCCCGTTGAAAACTCCTCTTTCCCTTTAAAAACAACTTCACTTTTAGAGGTCTTGAATAATGCTTTCTTTTTTCCATGCTGTTAAAACTGCACTATTGTTTGTCAGCCAGGTTGGCTTAGGTCTCGTGCTCAGAGACCAGCCAATGAATGCTGATCGATTCAGTCTGCGATGGGACCCATGCATCATCTGTATTTTTTTTTAATGCTCCTTCACGTGGTTCTGAAGCACAGTCAAGTTGGAGAGCCCTTGAATTCATGGGTATCTAGGCTTCCTTGGGGTTTGAGGAAAGTGGTTGATGGAAGAACACAAAGAGGGAAGTCACCGTGGTGATGGCTGGAGCTGAGCTGAGTGGAGGACACGGCAAAGAGACAAACCTGGGTAAACATGCATGACCAGGTCAACCTAACCATTATGCATTGGTTACAAGGTGCCTCAGTTTCTACTGGGATAGAATCTGGCACCACCCCCAAGATTCTAAGAAAAATGAATCAATATTAACATTACTTAGAAGATTAAAGGCATAATACATGTGTCAGTTATCATTAATCCTTGAAAATATTTATGGAGTTAAATGGTCTGTAACTAATTAGAGACGGCAGTTAACAGGGGATACGGGTTTCCTCTGAGTTATATGAAACAAAATATAAATCTTTTATATAACTCTATTTCCTACAGAATGGATTTTTACTTGTCAGTGGGATTTTTTCAGTTTTATTTTATTCTCTTGGATTTCACTCCTTTTCCATAAATCCTACAAGGAGAATTACAATGAGGTGAGTCATAGCCTTAACACTTTTTCGGAGCTTCTTCTGCCAGTGCGGCTTAGAATATAGGGAATTTTTTTAAACTGTGTTTGGGAAACATGGGAAGAGAAAAGGAGGGATGGAGGGAGGAAGGAGAAAAGGAAAGGTACAAAATATTTTACTTTAGATTACATTTTTTAACGCCATGGCCTTATGAAGGAGAAACTTTCATAAGATCTATCAGTACATTGTAGACCACCTGAAGTACAAATGGACCAGGTTTCGGAAGTTCATTCATGAGCTAGTCATTTCGAACTGGGAACATATTTTCACACAAAAATTTTGTTCTATAAGTGGTAATTCATTTTCGAGGCTAGCTCATAAACTCTCCGCATTCTGTCTTGAAGCTGATTGTACACTTTCAGTGATAAATAGTACACCGTACTGTTGGAAACACATAGATCTAAAGAACATAAAAGCAATGAAATCAATAGCTGAGTTGCTTAACACTTTTCCCTTGAATGCTGGTACTGGAGGGAAAGCAGATTTAAATGGAGGCGCATGAGGACATTCAGAACATCTAACGTGGATATTTGAGAGCACCTGTCAAGTGAGCAGAAACCGTTCTCTCTTGAGGGTCTCTGCATCCACGTGTACACCTCAAGCTACTCACCAGAAAGCAACACGCTTACCATATTAGTGAGTTCTCACTAAAAATGCCTTCTTTCCTCCCTGCAATAAATATCGGTGGAGCACATACTTGTGCAGTGTGCTCCTTACCCCTTATGCCAGAAGAAAAAACAGGAAGTACCTCTCTCCTTGTGGAGCTTGCAATCTAGCGGGAGAGACAATCAAACAAGTTTACAGATAGACAACTTATGATTCATCCATTTTTATGAAGAATCATATATGAGCATTAAAGTCCATACATATTTATTAGGAATAATGACTCATACAGGGTACACCTGGGGGTGGGGGACACAAGTCTTTGTTAAATACTTGCTGTGGCCAGCCACTGACTTGCGCGATCTCACTTCACCCTCAGAGTGACCCTGGGGTCAGGGATCATTATCGCCGTTTCTGAGATTCGGAGAAGTTAATGTGTCAAAGAGGGTAGGACACTGCAGCCTAGCCTGGATGTAAACCAAGCCTGTCTGACTCCAGGCACTTTTCTGTCAATCTCAGCTGCCTGTTCTGCAAAACGACTCTGAAGATATTTCCCATTATTCGACTCAGTATTTTTTTATGTAAGTATCCATGCAATAGTCTCCTCCTAGAATTTGATACTGGAAACAGTGCTGTCTCTCCTGGCGCTTCTCATTAATGGGAGATATTTCCGCTTCTCCTCTGATGCCACATTTCGTGTTCTCATGCCGTAGCCAGCTGGTTTTCTCTCCTTTCCCAGTGTATTTTTTTCATCTGATTCTTTATTTTGTGTTGATTTCCACTGCCCTGAGTGTTTTATATTGCAAGCTGCCTTGTCATTTTGAGAAATGGTTAGAATATACATTACACAAATAGAGAAGAAATAGTTATGACTTCCGGAATTCCTCACTGCTCTGTTTTTGTATCCTCCACATGACCTAGAATAGGGCCTTGCACTTAGGAGTGAGAAATAAGTGTTGACGGATTGTTCTGGTTATTTTAAAGAGGGTGAGGAAGTTGATGGCCCTGGCCATATATGTTAACTTCACCATAAGACTGACTATCCTTTTCCTTAATAGAGATTTATCTCTTGCATTGTCCTGTGTTTGTTACCCGTAAATGGAATATAAAGGACAATGATCACAGCCAGCATATATCACGCTCCCCCCTTCTGCTGTGCTAAGCAGTTTATAGATATTGTATACTTAATCCCAATTATTATACTTAATCTCATTATTCCCATTTCACAGAAGGAGAAACTGAGGGCTAGAAAATTTAAGTGGTCAATGGGGAAATAACCTTTTTCCTGGTAATTCAGCAAGAGATGGAAGAAAAGAGTGGGGAAAGAAAAAGGATTATATAAGAGAAATAAATTGCTTCAAGTGTGACCAGTCAAATGCAAAAGAAGACCGGGAAGAATTGCAAGTGATTTAGAAGGGAATTATTCTTCCCACCCATCCCCTGCTCTGTTGACCGAGAGGAGGAAGAAGTCACATGCAAATGGCTATTTTTATATGTGAGACAGTCTGTCATCAGGAGGTCATAACTCAGTGGGAGGCTGATCTTAGAAATGTCGTTAATCCACATATTTATTTGGATAATTTCAAGTTATATAGTTTAATGTATGGCCAGAAACCTAAAGGTCTTCTTTATCCTTCTGGGCTGGCCCTTACTTTCCTGTGGGTCCCCAGCCTGCTGTAACCTCAGGATCCCTGGAGAATCTGGATGCGTGTTCGATTCCTCTACCTCTTGGGTAGTGACCCCAACGCACCTGTGGTCATTACTGCCCCGGGAGCAGTAGCTGAGGTTCTCAGTGCACCTCTGCAGCTCTTCATAGCAGAAGGACAAAGAAACACACTGGCAAGAGGGAGAAGCAGGGCCATCAGGCCTCCCCGAGGGAATTGAGGAACAGTCAGAGTGAGAGATGAACCCATTCAGGGTATTTGCTCAACTGAACACTCTTGTGCTTGGGACTTTTCTGGGTCCTGACTTCGTTCTTCTTGAGAAGGAACAGCCAATCATGGGAGAAAAATTAAAGCTCCAAGAGAGGATGGAGGAGGTGACCACTTTTCAGGAGCTGACATTGGAAGTAGATGCAGTGATTCAGGGAGAATTTCCTTTCAGGCTGAGCTTCGGGAACTCAAAATAATTGGATATTTCTGGAAGTGAAGTCAAAGATATGGGCATAACTGGAGCTTTGGTTAGAGACATAAGCAGGGGCTCAGATCTGGGAAAGCCCTACATACCAAAAACTAGTTTCGGTTTTATATCTTAGGAAACAAGAAGCAGGGCAAAGTTTTGCACGAGGACAATGATTTGATTTACACATGAGAGAGATGGGGAAAAAAAAGGAAGGGTGTCCGAGCTAGAGGAACAGCATATACAAAGGCGGGAAATACCACCATGTGTTGGACAAGCTGTGTGGAGAGTCATCTGAATGCAGAAAAGGTGTGAGGAGTTCGTGGCACTGGGAGGTCACCCAGGACCAGGCCTGGTGAAGGAGACTGAACTTGATCCTAATGGCTTTGGGAAGTGGCTGAAGGATTTCAGAGGGAGTGTGGAACCAGACAGTTATTTCCTTCTTCGGGGTTGAGGGAGAAGAATTGACAGGGACAGCCTGCATTTAGGAGGGAGGGGAAGAGGCTGAGGGTGGAGCCTTGGCCAACGCCCACATTTCGGGGAGGAAAAACTGAGAAGGTGTCATCACAGGGGTGGGGGAATAGCTGAGGGAGAAGGGGAAGAGGAACCAAGAGAGGAGAGTGCTTCCTGGATGTTACCGGGCACTTCCAGAGATGACAGGTGGGCAGCATCCTGGGCCACACGGAAGTCTGATCAGACGAGGACAGCAACCCGCACAGGTGCTGACGAGTGGCAAGATGACCACAAGCGGACAAACAGTGGAGAAAAGAGGAGCCTGCCTGAAGAGCAAAAAGCATTTTAAAAAAATCTCATCAATGTGGCATTTCTTTAGATGAGGGAAGATGGATCGCTTCATCTTTCACTTGAGCCAGAAGCAAGGGCAGCTCAGCATTTGAGGGGTAGATAATTCTTCCCTTACTGGTCTCACCTCCTTGTGACCCTCCATTTTCTCCTGGTGAAAGAGGGGCTATTTCTGACACATACCTTCCGCAGGGTCAGTTTTCCCAGCTACATGAAGATGGCCTTTGGTGTTCTTACTACCACTTAATGTACTGTCATCCAGAATTTTTTTCTATGTTGATCTGAATGTTAATCTATACATAATAAGGCTAAATCATAGGAGAATGTGGGAACCACTGATAAAAAGAATTTTCTTGTTTTGTGCATTTCTTGAGGGGTGGAGAAGAGAAACTTTAAAATAATACTTCCAATTTGTGACGTCCCATTTGTCAACACATCAGAAGCCAGAAAAACAGAAACAGAAACATAATTTGATTAATTGGAAAGCTGAATGATTTAGATTATATGTCTTTCTTTAAAATTTTCTGAAATCTGATTTAGATATTTAAGAGCCTTCAGAAACTTCTGTGGGCGTGTCATTAGAGATAAGCCATTTGTTTTGGTGAGGATTCAAAGAGAAATGTATTTTAGAAAATGGATGAAATTGGACCTGACTTAGAGAAATAGTTCCCTGAAGTTCATTTGAAGACATTGAACTGTGGGCTCCCTGCTTTGACCATTTCTCAAGATATATACGGAGACAGGAACTGGAACGGGGATTTTAGGTTGCTGTGAAGTTGGTGTTAGAATGTGCTAAGCATGCCCATGACATCCTTGGAGGTACGAGAGTACAAATGAGATATAAATGCTTCTCAGTTCTTTCTCATAATTTCTCTAATCTTTCTGGCAATAAAAAAAAAAAGAAAAGAAAAAAATTTTCAGGGGTATAAAATGTTATTGAATTTGCAGCTGTTGTCATGGTTACCTGCATAGTTTCATTGCTTTATTAATGTGTAATCCCCTTTATTTCTGGAAATATCATTATAGTGAAACATAATAGTCTGCAGCCTCTTAGCAGGTTTCACCACATATCTCAGAGATTCTGACAGTGGCTGTGATGAATGTGTTTGTGGTTTCTGGGCCACCTGTGTACTGTTGATTCAGTAACTAGGACATCATTGTTTAGGAAAAGACAACTTGAAGTTAATAACTCTGAGAATCCCTTAGAAGTTAAAATGCTTCCCTAAACAAAAGTGCTTATTTTTTCCTAGAGGAAAATGATCCAAGGCTTGAGTCTTTTCCTAACTAAAATAATTTAGGTTTTCTGACATTAAAACTTTTTAAAGTAATTTTTATTACTTACTAAAGTCACTTGGAGGTGATCAGGAAATTTTTTTTCTGATCAACTCTTCAAAATATTATCTTTCCTAAATTTGTTTCGTACATCATAAAAGGTTTTTTGTGAGAAACTGTTAATAGAGATTTTGAGTAAGTTTTTCCAAGTGTATTCTCCCACTACTCAAGTTGAAGCTAAATATTATAGTTCAGTAAATTATCTTTCAGTCTCACTGCTACTTATGGTAGATGCTGCTGGCTGATCCCCAGATTCATTTCTCTTCTTCCTGGGTGCTCAGCTGACTACACTTCCCAGCATCCCTTGCAGTTAGGTCTGACCATAAGACTCATGGGACAGTGGAATGTGGTGGAAGTTATGAAATCATATCAACTTCAAATCAACTTCCAGTTGTGGCCCATAAGTACCTCCCCCTTGACCCTACCATCCCTTGTTACCATGCTGGTTGGTGACTCTGCCAATCTGGACCCTTGAATAACTAGATGGAACAGAGCCTCCCTGCCAACCAGAAACATCTATTGTTATCGAAAGGATTCGAACCCTCTGAGATATGAGGGTTGTGTGCTATATTCAGCTCGTGTTACCCTAACTAATACACTACTAATCAACATTTCTTCTAAGCAGCCATATAATCCTTGGGATAAGGTCCGTGATTTTCATCCACAAATTTTTCCTATAACTTCTTTCAGTCTTTAGAAACAAACTGGCATTGAAAATCCCAGGACCCCTAATCAGTGTCCAGTGATAACTTCGCTGTTTTGACCAAGTGCTGGAGACCTGAATGGCTACAGCTATAGTAGAGAATTGGAAAACATCATTAGATCCTTCTGACCTTCTGACTTATGGCACAGAGAACCAAAAGAAATGGAATTAACCTTTTCTGGATACTTCTATGTGTCAAGTACCATGTTCACTCCTTTAATATACATTATTTATTCGCTGTAATTCATCTTCTAGGGAACACTGTTATTCCCATTTTATAGATTTTTAAAGTGTCATATAGTTTTAATAATTTCTTCATAGTTAGGGAGTAGCATGGGGAGGACTCAAATAAAAGTTTGACTGGAAAGTGTCCATCGAAAGATGAATGGATAAAGAAGATATGGCACATATATACAATGGAATATTACTCAGCCATAAAAAGAAGCGACATTGAGTTATTTGTAGTGAGGTGGATGGACCTAGAGTCTGTCATACAGAGTGAAGTAAGTCAGAAAGAGGAAAACAAATACTATACGCTAACACATATATATGGAATCTAAAAAAAATGGTTCTGAAGGACCTAGGGGCAGGACAGGAATAAAGACACAGATGTAGAGAATGGACTTGAGGACACAGGGAGGGGGAAGGGTAAGCTGTGACAAAATGAGAGAGTGGCATGGACATAAATACACTACCAAACGTGAAATAGTTAGCTAGTGGGAAGCAGCCGCATGGCACAGGGAGATCAGCTCGGTGCTTTGTGACCACCTAGAAGGGTGAGATAGGGAGGGCTGGAGGGACACACAAGAGGGAGGAGATATGGGGATATATGTATATGTATAGCCGATTCACTTTGTTATAAAGCAGAAACTAACACACCATTGTAAACCAATTATACTCCAATAAAGATGTTAAAAAAAAAAAGTTTGCCTGGAACAAATCCAGCCACACTGGATTTTCACAGTGTACATTCAGTTAACTAGTGTCAGTCAATCATCATACTTCAAGACAGAGTGATAGCTAGTAATAATTGAAAACACATGCAAAGAGTATTGGATTATCTGTCATGTTGGCAATAGAAACTCTCATTAGATTTTTAGAAAATTATAAGACTGACATTGTTGAGGTTTACCTTCTATCTTAATTAAGATATCAGAACAGCTGTTGTAACAGATACCAAAATAACCATAGTTTAAAAACTGATGGTCTGGAAGTTGGCAGGCCAGCTGTTCCTCATGAGGTCAACCAGCGCCCCGGGCTCTTTCATCTGGTTGCTTTGGGATCCTCTTAAGGTTTTTCTTCATCGGCATCTGTATATAAGCCCTTAAGAAGTGGGTATAAGAGAGGAGAGGGCACACGTCTTTCCAGTTAAAAGTGTGATCCCGAAATGGCACACATCACTTTTGCTCAAAAAGTTGCATGGTCTCGTAGCTATCTAACTGCGACAGAGTCTAGGAAATGTCATCTCTAAGTGCTTAGCCTTGTGCCAGGACTTCTTCTTCTTTCTTCTTATAGAAGAAAGGGACAAGAGGTATGGTGGGACAAATCACAGCTTTGCCCCACCTCCTTTCCCTTCCCATTCTTTGATAAACATGCTAATGAGAAAGATCCAAAGCAGCAGTAGCGGAAAAAGGGAAGGAAATGAATCAAGCAAACTAAGTAATGCAGAAATTGAATATCTCCTTTCTCCTTAACCTCTTCCAGCACATATGCTAAAAGAATCAAGAGTTAGTGCCTTGCACTAAGTTGTTTAAAATAGGCTATAACTATTAAAGCAAGCATTCTCTGAATAAAATGATTGCAACAAATGGAGGACATATGAACAAAGACTAGATATTAAATCATCTTAAGTAATTAGGATTAATTTCGTTAGGTCTGACATGTGGTTGAATTATAAAACAAAACCTCATCTGGTAGAGATATTTCCTGAGGGATATATAAGTGAAATGATATACTGTCTGGAGTTTGCTTTAAAATACTCCAGAAAAAAAAAAAAAAAAGGGAGTAAGGTTGATGAACAGATGAAATTAGATTAGGAAAATGTTATGAGTTGTTGAAACTGGATGATGGGTTCATGGGGGTTCATTATGCTGTTCTTTCGACTTTTATGTATATTTGAAATATTCCATACCATAATACAAAGTTAAATAAATATTTGTTCCAGGAAAGAAAAGCAGTTTTTGGCAGTGCCCTGATATTCATATGAGCTCATTTCTGTACTCCAGTTAAGTACACTCTTAAGTTTCCAGTGAACTATTATTTATATTGCATGCGTACAACTGGAAAAATTCACTTCATCTAAAGAATTCATTAATAATTTGAGCCAATTAAACAAAACTTTGGTGAGTGCCTGCTGCATCTAGTGACGCAAGGGATGCAAAAATGAATACAATAAAGCCCATGAGTTTAAAGTCTAATCAAGCAGATAAGACAGTCTCTCAAATAAATCTAGTTTAAGAGAAGTATACAAGGAGGTTTAAAGGTTAGGAGATCACATCAAATTGGAAGGATTAGCAGAAGTTTCCTGGATCAGGTATGGTAAGCTTTAAAGACAAGGGTAGGCTTTTGGCAGATGGGAATGGTGGAGAGAGTGGTCTGGGCAGGGGACCACCAAGAGAAAGGCTCCAAGCCAGAGACTATGAGTTGGTTCCCTGGTGACAGGAAAGGCAGATACGGTTTTGAGTGTTGAGTATCTGGATGTCCCATTAAAGGAAATCGGGGAGTAAAGAGGACCCAACTGAGAAAATTTCTGTTCTTTATAGAGACCTGTTATCTTTGAGACCCTGGTGAGACCCCAGATGAGATGTCCGTCTCCAAATATGGTGTTGGGGTACAGAGAGGGGTTAGCGTGGGTAGTCAGCTGCATAAATGGGCGGTTGAAACTGTAGTTAGATGGTGAATATACTACTGAAGAGAACAGATTTATTTTAAGACTAGTTTTATTAGAGTAGAGCATGGGAATTATGACAACATCGTTGTGAAAACTACATAATGGTTTCAGTTGGTTTTAAAGACAAAATGAGTCTCTGGTGTGACAAGATCTGTATCTCTCCCACACACACACCCTGCTGAGTTCTCAGCCTTTCTTACCCTCCCAGAGCCCACCTGTCTCTACTTTATCTCTCCTCTCTCCTTCAGCTTAAGCTTCTCCAAAGAGTTGTCCCCACAGAATGTCTGCATCCCTGACTTCCATTCACCCTTTACCCCACTCTGCATCAGAAGCCTGCTGCATCACTCCACTGAACCTGTGTTCAGTTCAACATGGAGGATTTGCAGTGACCTCTGTGTTGACCAATTCCATTGACGGTTTTTACTCCTCACTTCCCTTGACATTCTGAGCAGTATTTGAGCGAACTGGCCACTCCCTCTTCCTTAAAATACTCTCTTCTTGGCCTCTGGTTTTCTCCTAGCTACTGCTTCTCATTTTCTGTGCAATCTCCTCCCCTCCAGAAGGTTTATGTGTTGTGGTGCCTTGGGACCAATGCTGGACTCTCTTTTCTTCCTACAGTGTCTCCTAGAGGGGTTTCCTCCTCTGTTCCATAGTTTCACTTAACAAAAACCAGCAAATCTCTCACATGTTTATCTCGTCTGAGTTTTGTATCTACCTAATACCTCCACTCAGATTTCTCATAGGCATTTCATATACAACAGATCCAAACTGAAATTTGGACCCCTCCCTCCCTCCCAAACCTGTTCTCAATCTCAGTAAATAGCACCACCATCTACTTTGCTTTTCAAGCAGGTAAAATGAATCATTTCGTCTGCAAAAGATCCATAGGACAATTCCACTAGGAAGCCCAAGCGACCATCATTTCCTTATGAAATGTCCTTTGATACCCAGACTGTTCCCTAAAGTAGCTAAAGTGTGTAAGCCATAAAAATAAAGCTTTCCCACATAGCTTCATTGTAACCCAGCAGTTTGATTTAGGCACCAATGCTAGCTTTAAATTTAAATTTGTGGTTGACTTTAAGCTGTATATTTTAAAGGATTTTGTGGGCTACTTATACTGGGCAGCCAGGCTCTCCGAGCTGACCTCACTTGGTTACAGTCAGGACTGGTCCCAGGCAGCCCCATAAGTAGATGGGACCCCACAAAGCATCCAAAAGATGCCTTTCTCTCAGCCAGATTAGAAATCCACAGGCTGTGGACCTCTTCATCACCCTTTACTGCCCAGAGTGGTGAAAAACGGTAACTCTAATTCTCTTTTGTGAAGAACTGGGGGCACTTTCCTTTCTATCCCACTAGGTCTCAAGAAGTGGAATTAAAGTCGACTTGTGTTTTATCCTTGCCTTATGAATCTCTGTTCTCTGTGGGAAAGCACAGTGACTTGGAGGAAAGAGAACCTGCTTCTAGTTCCACCTCAGGGACTAGCAAGTTAGCTGTAAAAATCAGTCGAGTACCACCCTCCACGTCCAACACGTAGCAATAAATAACACTTCTTGAGTCTTTACCTTGTGCCAGACACTGTCCTAATGCTTTGCATCTATGAACTCTTCTAATCCTCATAACGACCTATGAATTAATTGTCATTATTATCCTTATTTAATAGATGAGAAAACTGAGGCATAGGAAGTTAGTAAATTGCTCAAAGACACCCAGCTAATGTGAAGCCAGGACTTAAATTCAGGTTATTCGACTCCAGCTTGCACCCCCTTAACCACTCTGTTATACCAAACTGCTTAGAAACTACCTCCGAATTAACGTTTCTTTCCCTCATTGCTATTGTGTCATTGATGTCAGATGCACCATCATTTTAATTTAATAATAGTTTTCAGGAAGAAAGTAAGCACTACCAAATCAAGTGTAATTATAGTAGGACTGTCTTTTCAAATTCTAACCAATGTTTTTTTCTTCTTGGTAATTCCTTTTTTACCTCATACACAAGCTAATTGCAGAAAGCAAAGAGGCAAATTCTTGGTGATTGACTTCTAAGATTGGGTCATGCAGTTCATAAAGGATAGTCTGGAGCCAGGGTTGGGGTTTTGTTTTGTTTTGTTTAATTACTAGGTAGAATATTTTTAAAGATAAACTTCAAAAAATGTCTTCATGGTTTGCTTTGCATATCAAGAGCCAAAGCCTGACAATTTAGTAGTTGGAGAGAAGGAAGGGTGGTGTCTGAGAAGTTTTGTGTCCCAAAGGAGATAACATTTTAGCTGTTGGCAGAAGAGGAATCTGAAGTTGAGATGCTGAAGGACCCTTAGAAGGTGATCCACACCCAGGGCCTCTGGAGATAGGAGATAACAGAAACCCCAGCGGCACTTGGGGAGATGCCACAGTACAAGAGAGCCGGGTTAGATTCCAACCATCGTTCCAGGGGGAGCCACACCTAATAGGATCTCTTGCAGCAGCTTAATGATGGAGGGGAAGCAGCAGCAGCTGGTTGAGACATCCGCGCAACCTGGAAAGTGTCTTAAAATTCCCTGTGTCTCCAGAGGCTTCCCTGGGAGGGGATCCAAAAGGCCTTGGTGTCCTTCGGAAGGAACACCATCAGCATATTTGATGCGGATTCCATGTTCCAGAGGCTGTGGAAACAGAAGCAACCTCAACAGCAAAAGCATTGTGGGTCGAAGTTCCCCCAAAAGATTAGCACCATTGGTTGAAGGGTGGAGGGTTGGGGGGGGCGGAGATTAGCAGGATTGGGGGTGGGTGAAAACTAACGGACCAGATGTCTCTTCCTTGATGCCATGACACAGACGGGCCTTCTTAGAATTTAGATACTACCCCAGGAAAAAGAAAAGGAAGGGCAGAACCCTAATTTGACTCTGTTTAAGTTCTGAATTTGACTGAAATAACTGAACATGATTGAATATCCCTAGAAGTGGCTGTAGTTTTAGAGGCTAAATTTCTCAAGGTCATAAAGATAAGAAAGAACTGCAGCTAGGATTCAACCACTATCTATGCTGTATCATTCTATACTCTACTATCTCCATGTTTCCCATAGCTAAATGGAATGACGTCTCAAGACCCAAGTTCAGTTACATCATAGAAACAAAAAGGGTGATTGTGACATTCACCCTGTGACATTAAGCATCAACTTTAAGATACATACACATTTCAATAACACTAAGATGTCTCTGACTGGAAGAAGTATAAAATATACTCTCTTCTCTCCATCTCTACTGCCACCACCTAATCCATGTGTTACCTGGATGATTGTCCAGTGCCTCCAAAATTGGAGAGATTAGTCTTTTTGTATATAATGAGGAGCAAGAGAACTAGGACCAGTGGATGGAAACTTTAAAGAGACAGAATTCTGTGCAGAGTCAGAGAACTTCCTGTAATCTCAGATATCCAAAGATAGAAGGAGTATCCTTGAGTGGCACCAAGCACCACATCCCTTGAGATGTTAAGAGTATCATCAAGACGCCTACTACTAAGAAGGGACCTTATGGAAGGGAATTCAAGAGAGAACATATGGCTGGTTGATGCAGCCTTTAAGGTACCTTCCAACTTTGGAATCCTGCCATTTTAGAATGGAGACTGTGACTGCCAGATTGCTGTGTATATAAAGAGTGAAATGAGGACACGGAAGCAGTGGACTAGTCTTTTGAAGCTGTTTACCATCGAGGGAAGCAGAGCTTTATTGTATGATGTGGTAGGGTTGAGGGAAGATTTTAACACTGGAAGAACTGAGCAGATTTCTAGGAGAAGGTAATGAACTGGTAAACATGAGAAATTAAAAGTTAGAGTTCTGTTCCAGCACCTATGGCTAGAAAACACACTACCCCCAAACTTAGTGGCTTTTAGCAGCAACCACTGTGCTATATCTCAGGATTTTGTAGCTCTGGAATTGAGGCAGTGCTCAGCTCAGTGGTTTTTCTGTTCCACCTGGTATCAACAGAGGTCACCCAGTGGTATTCAGCTGGCACAGTCCTGTGCCTTGGTGGGGATGGCTGGAAGGCTGTGTTCAGCTGGGACGGTTGACCAGGGCACCTACATATGGCCTCACCAGTCTCTCAGGCTAGTCCGACTTCTTACGTGGCAGCTCCCAGAGACGTGTTCCAGGAGGTCCAGGCAAACTGCAAGGTTTCTTAAGACCTAGCCTCAGAAGCCTAAAGAATCACTTAGGCCACATCCTATTGGTCAGTCAAGTCCCTAAGGCCAGGTCAGGTTCAGGGGGAAAGGAATTTGATGCCACCTCTCAATGAGAGGAGTAGCAAAGGATTTATAGCCATCTTTAATCTCCCATATAGAGAAAATTACTCATATTCTGAACCATGTGGGGAGTTCAAGTTGACAGCAAAGGTAGAAAGATTATACTTAGAATGGTGGGGGGACATGTCTGCCTTGGCAATAAAGACCAGGAAAAAGGGTTCCAGGGAGTGGAGATAGAAATTTCAAGATGAAAACAAGAGAACATAGAAGGTGTTATTTTCATCGAGTTCAAGTAACCCAAGGCTATCTGGTGGAAGGGGAGTTTCACATAATGGAAATTACACTGCCCACCCACTCTCCATATATTTTACCTCTGGGCTGCCTCCTCCTTCTCATAGTATATCTTCACTGGGCTTTACCAGGCATGCCTCACACAGACTTTTGTCTGAAGTCACTGACTGCAAGATTTGGGGCTTATATTTTCAATGCTCTTCATGCACCCCGTCCAGCACACCAAAGTCTGCTGTGCTCCAGGGCTGTGAGGGAGGTAAATTGGTCTCCCTGGAAAGGGAGCCCATCTGTGGTTTCATCCCCAGTCCATGCTTAAGGGATTGAGCAGACCAGCCGTGAACCAAGGCTGGAGTAGCAAAACATGAACTCTGACTTCTACAAATTATCCAGATAATCTCTTCCAAGCCCCTTCTGGATAAAAAAACTGAGCCACGTGAGGGTGACATTCTGGCAGGTACTCAAAGCAGCCGTGGTCGTGGCTTAGCTCCTGTTGTATGCACAGAGCCGTTGGTTTGGGTTGATTGATGCAGGTCTACTTGTATGTAACCTTTTAATAAGTTTCTCAAGAAGCTTGCTAATTAATTTTAAAGGAATGTTTCTCTTTGGCATCATGTCTCATTCTTTTCACATTATATATTCTGGTGATAAATGATGGATGCATAAATACATTACTTTTGCTCAATCAGTGTTTGCTGTTGTTGATATAAAGTTCACAAATCGGATTTGTTTCAGGATAGCTGAATTTGGAATGTAACATTTTGCCAAGTCAGAAGCTCACTTGCCCAGACAACACACATGTGGATTTTGCTGTTGTTTTCCTTTGAAAATAGTATATGTCTTTGGTGTCATTGATTAATGTAATATTGCATTAATGTGCTATCACAACACCCTAGGGCATGCATGAGTTCTTTTAGCCAGCAGTAAAGAATTCCCCAAACTGAAGTGTTTAATAAAATACAGATTGCAGGGCAAAAGAAAAAAAATCAACCTTGAGAATTTATGGATAGCAAAATTGCTTGAGAAATCAACTTTTGGTGGATTTGCCAATGGAAATACACGGCAATTGTTATATAATTTCATTCCTCTAAATCATTAGACATTGTCTGTATCTATTTATTTATTGTATCTGTGTTTTTAAGTGCCCCAGATATCTGACTACATTGTTCCACAACTTCTCTTTTTATTTTTAAGTTTCCACTTGCTCCAGTGTTTGTACAGTCATTATTGTTGGATCCAAAACTTTAGTGAAGGCTGACATAGCCATATGTGCAACATAGCTCAAAATGCAAAAGTTAGAATTGAATTCTTCACTGTCCATTGTAAATAGCTAGCAGGCAACTTTCTTCACTGCAGTGCTGATGTAACTCTGGCATGGGGTCATTCTTTACGTATAATAAGTAACAACTATTTTTTTTCTTTCTCAAGATAGTTTTCAATCTTTAGGCATCATATTTTCTTTTCACAAAAATCTGGAATAATATTTATTTAAATCAATTAACTGATGTAAAATTTAACTGAATAAGAACACTCTTGATACAATGTCTTCAACTTTGTAAATGAAGACGCTACTGCAGCCTGCTAACAGAGGGCATAAAGCCCACTCTACTCTTTTTTTTATTCCAGGGGTATTGTTGTTTCCCAACATTATTTGATAAGAGAAACACAGGAAAGGTTTTGCTTTTTTAGTGTTAACCTATCTTAGCCTTACAGTAGATGTAAAATACAGAAAGTATCATCTTTCCTTTTAACCCCCTAAAACTCTTAAGATCCACAAGAAAGCAAAAGATGAGAAAACAAACCAAAAAAGTATGGTGCTCCTTAATGGAAAGAAAATTTTTATGTAAGCAAGGTATATGAATCAGCACTTCGATACAGATAATTTACAGCTATGATCATAAGATCAGTAAGCATGCAGAAAACCATCCTGCTCTTTGCTAATAGTGCTAATAGAGGCCAATTGAAATGAGGTAGGTCACTGGTCTTAACATGCCGTCAAATCCAACTGCCATTGATGGTCACAGCTGAGATAAAGAAGATGGTATTTCTCTTATATTTGGATACTTTTAGATCTGAACATTTTTCAGTGGATTCTGTAAAATAAATATCAATTAAGATTGACAATTAAAATTTAACATAGGGGATGATATCTCTGTGGTGAGTGGTTATCTGTGTTTAAAAACCGTATGGCAAGGGACAGGGCTCATAATGTCATACGTAATATAAACCCAGAAGGCGTTGGGACAGGTATCCCCTACCCTGTAAAGTGGTGCAAGGGGGGTGTGGTGGAACTGTCACTCCCTCCCAGATATCATCTCTTTTGTTAATACAGATTTTTTTTCTCTGTTACCCAAATTTTAATGACCTAAGACATAGATTCCATCCCATGACTGTCCTTTCCCTAAAACCACCAGATAGAATGCCTCCCATGTCCCAATTATACAGTCCTCTTGTGTTTTTCTGGTGTTTGTATTCCCATAGTTGCAAATAAAAAGTATATTTTTAGTTTTAGAATTTTCCTTTCCATTAAAAAAAAAAATCCCCGAAGATTTGTGGCACCACTGTTATTTCTGTTAATGTCATTGCTTCCATAGCAGCAAGCTAAGACTTTGTAAGAAACTATGTTTGCAAAAAAAAAAAAAGAAAAAGAAAAGCAGTTACTTAAGTGGACATTATAGCTACATGTAGCAAAGTTTCAATTTAGATTTCTTGTAACCATTACAACACACACACATAACTTCCAATTTGTGTTATAAACACAGTGTAACTGGCTAGATTCTCCTGTCCAAGGAGCTGAGATGTGACTGGTTCTTTGGCTTTCGGTAGCAGAATGAAAGGTCAGGCAACTCACATTCTGAACCATAGAAAGTGGATTCTTCTGTGTTCTCCATTCCCAGTGGGAGTAGAATATAAAATACATGAGTTTGTACTGATATTTAAGCATTAGGGTGGATTTAAGGAAAATTAAAAATAGAAAACAAAGAAAAAAATTCTGGTTTTCACAGATCATTTTGCTAAGCATAAACCTTACATATTTATTTTGCCTAGAAGGTTTTTTCCTCTCAGACTTTCAGTTGGTAGAATCATGTCTTTAATTTAGGAGATTTCAGGTTTGCTTTACCATCTTCTAGGTCACAGATTTCAGTGACTGTTCTATAGAGAAATAAAAATGTCTGTATGAATGATCATATCTAATTCTATCTAACTTGGCATGAGGTAAGACGAGAACATTTAGAGAAGCCATGCTAAGAAATGCACTGCTGAGTTTTTATCTTCAGATGAGTTGGGTTGGCCTCAAGTGTCCAAATGTGGCTTGGCGTTACCAGTTTTCTCTGAAAAACTAATTCCAAAGTCTTTCTGATAGACATGGCCCGTGTTCAGTTCTACAGCTAAAAGTTAGCTGAGAAGTAATATTAACATTTTTCTGCAGCATTTTCAAGCAATGCTTTTTACTAAAATAATTCATAGCAACTTTTGGCCACAGAACTCTGTAGCCGTTGTGCAGAAGTGCAAGCAAAGTAACAGCGATGCGCCACTTCCTCCCTTCCTGCTGAGAGCTTACAGTTGCACGGAGAACATAGCCATGAATCCAGAGGAAAATAGATGGATACAAATAAAAGAAGCGAAGTGACACGTATTCAGCCAACTGGGTTATATAATCAGGGGGCAGGAAGGATCATTGATGCATGGTCTTGTTAAATTGTCAAAGCTTAATTCTCATAAGACATTTTGAGGAACGAAGGCTATAATTTAGTGAGGAGGACGAATTGCATGCTTTGGACCAGCAAAATCGTGGCACCCAGCAAAACAGTGGCATCATAATATCAAGCAACACTGCAGAAATTAAAACTTAAACTCACCATATTCATACTGCCTAAAAGCGGACCCTTAAAACTGTCTAATCTCTCAGGCACCAGGCAAAAGTCTTCCTAAGTCATTTGAGATATTTCCCCCCAGCTATTCTGAAATTCAGTTTCCTTATCTGGAACATGTTCTCCTAGGATCTTTTTTATTTTTTCTTTTCAGTGTTTAATCTTTTTTTGGATTTTTTTTTTTACATCTTTATTGGAGTATAATTGCTTTACAGTGGTGTGTTAGTTTCTGCACGGACACTTAGGTTGTTTCCATCTCCAGGCTATTGTACATAGAGCTGCATTGAACATTTTGGTACATGACTCTTTTTGGATATGGTTTTCTCAGGGTATCTAGGATCTTTTTTAAAAACTGCATTTTATAATTCAGGAAAATGGCCACAGCCAACAGAAATCAAGGTGGTGGAGCTCTCAGGAAGCTGCAAAAAGAAAGACTGTGGGAGGAGGGGAAGGATGATCACCACCAGGGATCCCACACTAGTGATACTGCAGGGGCCGCAGCCCCAAAGGAGAAGCAAGAGAAATGCAGAGGGGGCTTCTCCTCCAGAGCCTGATGCGGCAGGGGCTCCTGAGCCTCTCTCTGTGTTGCGATAACTTTGGGTTAACCCGGAAGGTTGACCGAAACTACCTACCCCTCACCAATTCTGCAATACAGAAAACACAGCTCTCGTTGTGGTCATTTAACAAGAAGCAAACGTATACAGTTCTGATCCATTTACTAAGTATTGAATTTATTAAGCATCTATTCTATGTAGGTATAGAAGAGGATACTAAAATTATAGTCCTTCCTTATATCATTGTGCTAAGCAGATTAATGGACCCCCCAAAAAGTCTATGCCCTAATCCCAGAAACCTGTGAATATGGTAGAGGGGGGAGTTAAGGTTATAGATGGAATGTAGATGGCTAATCAGTTGACTTTAAGATAAAGAGATTATCCTGAATTATCCAGGTGGATGCAAGGGTCCTTTATATGGGAAAGAGGGAGGCAATGTCAGAGAGAGAGAGATGATTTAAGAAAGGCTTAACTGGCCATCGCTGGTTCTGAAGATGGAGGAAGGGGCCACTAGCCAAGGAATGTGGACCCCCTTCTAGATGCTGGAAAAAGCAAGAGAATGGATTCTCCCCTAGAGCCTTCAGAAAGACAGCAGGCCTGACAACATCTAGATTTTAGCCCATTGAGACTCATGTCAGACTTCTGACCTCCAATACTGTAAGATAATAAATTTGTGTCGTTTTAAGCCACCAAGTTTGTGGCAATTTGTTATAGCAGGCATAGAAAACTAATGCAATCATGCTGTTGATCTCCTTTATATAGTGTCAGAAATTACCTTTTGCATTTGCTTCTTTGTTTTCTTTGGTCTCCCTTCACGCTCAAGATTGCCCCCTCCAGGAAGGCAGGATCTTGCTTACGTGTTCACTGCTGTACCTAGGAGCTGGGAGCAGAGTTTGGCATACACTGGCGCTCCATAAATGCTTCCTGAGTGTCAAGTGAATGATTGCATACATAAAAGAATTATTAGAAATCATGCCTCTCTCTGGAGCTTCTGCAAGATATATTACATAGGAAATAACCAAGGAAAAACGAAGAGTAGTACAGGATCAGACACCCGAAGGGAGAGTAATTGTGAAGAGCAGAAAATATCAATTACAAAACAAGTAAGATTTAAAACCTCTGTGTGCTTGAGAGAGTCCTATGCTACAGAAGAATGTAAGACTGCAGAAAGAAGTAGCATTTACACAGGAAGAAGGCTAGCAGTGTTCAACCACAGAAAACTGTTAAAGCCCTTTTTGAGGTTGACTAACCATAGTGCCGTAAATCAGTTTTTAGCAGGAGACGATAGAAAATGAAATTAACCTATTGCAATAAATACAGTGAGAAAACTGGACGTGTCAGAGAAACTGGGTAGAACATTTATTGTGAAGTAAAATCAATATGGCAAAAATGTATATCCTGCTAAAACTTTCACTGCTTTTGCCTATAAATATTAACGAACTGCTTTCCACATTTGTTACATCACAAAGAAGAAAAATCTTACATTTTGAAGCTCCCACAAAGTAAAAGCCAAGTTGTTTTATGTGTTTTTCTTCGTTCTTCATTTTCTTCATTGGTGGTTTGCAGGCAGATTTTTTTTTTAATTTTTATTGAAATATAGTTTACTTATAATGTTGTGTTAGTTTCAGGTGTACAGCAGAGTGATTCAGTTATATATATATATATATATATTTTTTTTTTTACTTTCTCTTCCATTATAGGTTATTACAAGACATTGAGTATAGTTCCCTGTGCCATAGAGTAGGTCCTTGTTGTTAATCTATTTTATATATAGTAGTGTGTATATTTTAATCCCAAACTCCTAATCTATCCCCCCACACACACACACACACAGGCAGATTTTTAACCCTATCTTTGTTTGCTTTTTTGATGCTTCACCCATCGACAAATATTAATTAAGCACTTTGTGCATATTACTTAATTCTACTTATGAGGCAGGTGCCATATATCCCTGTTTTTGTAGATGAGGAAACAGTTTTTGTGAGAGTGAAGTGACTTGTCCTGGGTCAGACCGTGAATTAATGGAAGAATGCGGGTTTCAGCCCAGGCAATGAGACTCCAGCATCCACTCTCTTTGCTTCCCCCCAGCCCATCCCCAACATGAGTTGCTGAGCTGGGTCCTGGGATAGACGGGAGACACATCAGTCCCTGGCCTCATGAGGCTTACACTCTAGGAGGAGAGGCATATCACAAATAAGAATGGCACAATGTTCATGGTGCCTGGCACTATGAAGGAGACACAGCACGGGATGCTGAAGAATGAACACCAGGGTAGACTGACCCAGTTCCGAGAGCACCAGGGGCCAGTCACACTGCTCTGTACCAAGAGCAAATGAATATTTGTATGTGAAAAAGTGCCTCGTATGCAAACATTAGGTGAGGTGGAGGCTGATGAGATGTGATCTGAATGATTTTTTTTAATTCCAGCAGTCAGTTAATTTCTATGTTTTTTTTTTCCTTCTTAGTATGACACCTGCTCTGAATGTCTTTTGTCTAGCCCAGGGCTTCCCAGCCTCAGCAGTATGGAATATTGGAGCCAGATAGTTCTTTATTGCGGGGGAGGGGTGCATTGTAGGACGTTAGCAATGTTTCTGGCCTCCTCCCACTAGCAGTGACCCCTCCCACCCCCAAGCGTGACAACCAAAAATGTCTCCAGACATTGCTGAATGTTCCCTGGAGAGCAAAATCGCCCTGGTTGAGGAGCACCACCCCACTCCCTGATAATTCAAATTCCACCGATCCTTGAAGACCAAGTATCTGGTCTGATGCTTCTGGCTGTTCCCCTCGCCGCTTTCTCTTCTCAGCAACCCTGCACAGTCTTAGAAGCTCAGCCGTTACATTTCTTGTATTCAGCCATCCCCTGGCCTCCACACCGGCCACCTAGGATGGGACGACCTCATCATAGAAGGCAGTCAGTCTGCCCTCAGCTCCCCATTGCTTCACACAAGGCTTGATTTGGGGTTTCCTCCTTACTCTGCCCCACTGACTCTCCCCTCTGCATCCCTGAGCTCTGAAGGTGTGCAGGTTTGGGGGCTCAAGAGCAGAAGAAAAGAGGAAAACTGAGCTTAAAGCAAATGGAAGGAAAGAGGGCAAGGTCAGGTTGGAAGGAACTGTTCTAGAGTTAGAGACTGGTTGAGGGTATGGATATGAACAGGGTCTGAGGCAGTTCTGAAAGATGCCTTCCAGACAGGTGTGGGGCAAGGGACCGACCAGATAATGAATTCTGATCTGTTGGTGAAAATGTCTCATTACTTTGTAGTTACACCTATTCAGTCCTCAAAACTGCATCATAAAATGAAAGCGTGGTACCGTATGCTGCTGGGCTCTGGAGGAGAGAGGGTGAGCTGTGTGAGTGGAGAAGAGCTTTGGATCTGAATCCCTGTGTTTAGCTCCCATGCGGGCCAAAACTTTAGGGGCTCCTTAATGTAAAGTACCAGCATGGAGAGCAGACAAAGAATAGAAATCAAGGTGAATTTTAAAGGCATATGTGCCCAGCATAACATCTGGTCTTCTAAGACAGCAACTCAAGAAAGCAGAAAGACTTTGCTTTTAAACCAAGAAAAGCAGACTTAATCTGTAAAGCCTAGGCTTCGTGTAGGCGATGTGACGGAGGGGCAAGGGAAAGGAACCTTGAAGCAGCCACCTCTGGATCAACTTGTTAAAAAGGCATTGTGGTCTTAAGTCTAAACAAACAGCAAAATAGACCCCTAAGCATCCCCTGTGAATTCCACACCCCTGAAGCTTTACCTAGAGCTTTTGACTTTTTGCAGGAAAATTACAGTGAAGGTAGATTTTTTTTTTTTAATGTGCTCAATATTCTACTACAGTGCCATTTTAAATATAATTGTATGTGTTTAGTTACATTGTTGCTCCATGTTATTAATTAATCTACAAACAGTTTATTGTGGGCTATCAAGTGCCAATTACTGTGCCTAGAGATGGTATAAAGATAAATAAATACCCTGTTGCTGACCTCAAGGATCTTACTGTCTAGTGGAGAAAAAGACAAGGAAACTAACTAGCAATCACAATGCAGGTTTGTTGTTTTGTTTTTTTGTTTTTTTGTGTGTGTGGTACGCGGGCCTCTCACTGTTGTGGCCTCTCCCGTTGCGGAGCACAGGCTCCGGACGCGCAGGCTCAGGGGCCATGGCTCACGGGCCCAGCCGCTCCACGGTATGTGGGATCTTCCCGGACCGGGGCACGAACCCATGTCCCCTGCATCGGCAGGAGGACTCTCAACCACTGCGCCACCAGGGAAGCCCCCACAATGTAGGTTTTTAAGTGTCTTGACAGAGTGTGGATGAGAACAGCTATCTGGAAAGTTCTTTCTGAGAAGACAAAAATATGAGAAAATTTTAAAAATGAATTTTAATTTTGTTGATTCGAGACTTTAAACAAGTCTGTTTTGAGAATCTTTACGGCTCCCCACATAAACGAGGAAAGATGGGCTATAATCAAATAGAAAGTTGGAACCGTAGAGAAACATAGATCTTTCATGAGTGTTTGAATAATTGCCACAGCACTGAACAAAGAATAATAAAATATATGGTTGATTTTTCCTATTAAGAGAATTTGCCAAAACCTAATAAAATACTCTTGGTATCTTGCCTCACAAAGTAACTGAAAGGAAATGCCTCCATGTTTTCCTACATTTAATGCCACTAAGATATGCTACTGCCAAGACATGCAAATAGTACTGCCTGGCCTGGATTTAGGGGTGACAGGTTGAGTCTGGAATGCTTGTTGCTCTCAACATTGCAGTAAAAAGAGCACTGGACTTGGGATCAGAAAACCTTACTGCAAGCCCCACTCTGCCACTTACTAGTTGTGGGATTTCAGATAAACCACTTAACCTTTCTGAACCTCAGTTACCTCTTGTGTAAGGTGGGGCTTCACAGGAGGACTGGGAGGATTAAATGAAATACAGGTTATTTTTATTCATCTATCTCTCTATTAATTAGCTTTTGGGTGAATGGATCTTCTCATGCAACAATACAAGATTATACTTTAACTTAAGCATAATTGCAAACATGTAAATGGAAGCCTTCTACTGTCTTCCTATCTCTTCACCCCACCCCAATCTGTCCTTACTATGACCAGAATGATCTTTATGAAACACAGATTGATCATGTCACTTTCCCAAGTGATACCCTTCAGTGCCTACTCACCACTGTCCAGAGGAAGCCTAGCACCTTGGTGCCAAGATCCCTTCTGTTCTGGGGGTGATGTGTGCCCACCTCCCCGGCTGATCTCTTGTGGCCCCTGACACACCCCGTGCTCAGCCAGGCTATCCAGGCTCGTTCTCTTTCTCCTCCATGTCTTTGCACATGCTGCTCCCTCATATTGGAATGCCCTTGCTCCCACTTCTTCACCAGCAAATTCCTTCCAACTAGTTCTTCAACATTCAGCTCAAGTCTTAAGACCTTCCTATGTGCTTTCCATGGTATGCCAATATCCACCTCCCCAGGAAACTTCTCTCCCTGAAATACCAGTGTCCACAAACTTATCTGTCTCCCTTGCTGACTCAGACTTTTTGAGGGCAGGAACTGTGGGTCATCACACTTTGCCTTTGCCTCATACCATGTGTGGAACATTGCAGGTCCCCAGTAAGCCTTGTTGAATGAATGAATTGATCAAGCACTATGATGGACTAAATGGTTGTATCCTCACCAAATTCATATGTTGAAATTGTAACCCTCAAATGGTATTTGATGCTATTAGCAGTAGAGCCCTTGGAAGGTGATTAGGTCATAAGGGTGGAGCCCTCATGAATGGGATTAGTGCCCTTATAAAAGGGACCCCCAGAATGCCTTCTTGTTCTCTCTCTACCACATGAGAACCCAGTGAGAAGAAGACTGGCTATGAACCAGGAATGGGGTCCTCAACAGACATAAAATCTTGCCAGCACCTTGATCTTGGACTTCACAGCCTCCGCAACTATGAGAAATAAATGTTTGTTGTTTAAGTCACCACTATAGTCTATGATAGTATTGTTATTTTTGTTATAGCAGCTTGAACGGGCTAAGACAATCACTGACATAATTGGCTAATATACATACCAAATGGTAAACATAAGACAAAACAAGTAGTATTTATGATGTCAGAATACAAATGCTTCATTCTTTAAAAATTTCCACCCTGTAAGGTATAGGGAAAAGGTATGGGTTACCTGTGAATCTACAATTTGTGATTTCACTACATAGTGTTTTATGGCCACGATTGCTACTTGTCTAACTCAGCATCCACACTCTCTTTTCTCCAAAATAATAGACCCTTATTTTTAGCTGGGCACAGGGCCACCAGAAATTTTTAAAAAACAAAACCAAAAAACCTTTATTTCCCAGTCCCCTTTGCAGCTAGACAAGACAAATGGCGAGGTTCTGACAAATAAAATGGAAGTGATAGTGTTTTGTGGAACTTCCGGGAAGGCTTCTTATTATGAGCTGACTCATCAGGGAGGGGTCCCCCTTTACCTTCTGTTTGCCCTCTTTCTTCTGGCCTGAATTTTAGAAATGGTAATGAGAGTCTCAGAAGCCACTTGGGTCACAAGGTGCTCTTGATGATGAAAGTTAGGATGGCAAAGCAGAAAGATAGAAGGAGTCCGTTCCCTGATGACACTATTAATCCTCTGTGCTGCTGGCCTCTGGGCTTCTTTACATGAGAGAGAACTAAATTGACACTATAAGACAGTGGTAGGCACACTTTTTCTGTAAAGGGCCAGATAGTAAGTGTTTTAGGCTTTGTGGGCCATATAATCTGTATCACAACTGCTCGACTCTGCTGTTGGAGTGCCAAGGCAGCCACAGACAACACACAAACAGATGAGTGCCTGTCTTCAAATAAAATTCTAATCTACACAAGCAGGTGGCAGGATAGATTGGAGCTTGCTAATCCCTGCTCTAAGGCACTGAGATGTCAAGTCTTTCTGATACGGGTAGCAAATCTAACCCTAATACATCTTGTTGGGTGAGATGAATCTTTTGATTTGGAAGAGAGAAATTGCCAAGACTCTTGTTTCATTTTTAAAAATGTTTTATTTCAGTAGACTCTTTCTCCCTTACCGTCTCCTGATTGAATCATACAAAGTTCTGACATTGCTCTTTCCAGATGCTTTTGATTATTAAGACCAACTGAATTGGACTCGGGTTTTTCTAGGTTTCCCTCAACTTCATTATGTTCAGTTTGGAGAATTCCAGCAGCATATAAATGGACAGGCATCAGGTGTGTGAACAAGGAGAACAGAGGACAAAAGGCAAGGCCTGTAAGAACTGAATGACGAATGCCACGCTGAGCGCTCCTAAAATGTGTTTGAACTATACAACAAAACTTTCAGGTTGACGGGATGACACCTTATTGTAGTCGGTTACCAGGGAGATCGTACAAGCCGAACTGATGTTTAGCAGCAGGACAACAGCTGGTCTTGAAGATTCTTTTGAGCAAAGACTTTGTCTGATGCTCTTAGGATATCTCGGTTTTTCTGGTTTAGCTCATCCTGTGAAAGCAGAAAAATATACTACAGACCAGGAATGGCAAATTGATTTCCCCTTACATGCAAACTCCAACCGATGGGTAGTAGATATCTGGAATATTGAGAAGGATTCTGTGGCTGTATTGTGTTTTAACAGAAGTGGCCTCTGCCTCTTCCCTAACAGTGTTTTGCCCCAGGTGCATGGGTGCAGGAGAGGAGGGGCTCAGACAGGGTCTCTCTCTTGGAATAGACTCAAGGATCATGAAAGCTAGAAGGGAGCCATAGTTTAAACCATCTCTAACCTGGTTCTTTATTTTACAGAGGGTGATATTAAGGCTCAGAAATGTAAAATAACTTTCACAGGGTTACACAACTAATTAGAGGTAAAACCACAATTAAGAGTCAACAGCGGGCTCTTTCATTATACAATACTACACATATTTAATTAAGATCTTTTTATACTTTTCACTAATTTTTCATAGTTTCTTTCTAACACAAAACTTAAACCAGCTTGTTAGTGAGATCTTGCTTAGTTCCCATGACCACACCTCTAGACCTCTTGTTCCTGGCACTTTACAAGCAGGATCCTTCAGACTCCATTTAGTCCTGTGAGCCCCTGATAGCCTTCCAAAAATGGCTTGTTGTTGTTGTTGGGTTAATGATGATCAGAGTCAGTTTCAGTTGCCTGCATTAAAGAACTATTGTTGATACAGAAATTGATCCTGGGAGCGGGGCTCAGGAAACATATTCAGGAAGTAGGAAGAAATGGGAACTGATTATCTAACCTAGATTAGGTGAGATGCAGAGAAGTCCTAGTTGATAACTAGAATACAATTCTAACAGCTCATGGCAACCAGTGGCAAGTGAATGAATTAAATTCACCTGTGCTCGCCTGGCATCATGGAGAGAAGGCAAGGTTTTGGATTACCACTGTCATAGAAGAGTAGAAAGGATCTGAGGGGTTAAAGAGCCCGGAGGTGAGAAGTAGAATGACAAGCTCAAATCCAAACATGCTTGGCTCAAGGTAAAGAATAATCCAAGAACTTTCTGATAACCTATATGAGAAAAGAATCTGAAAAAGAATTAATATATGTATATGTATATATATACACTTTGCTGTACACCTGAAACTAATGCAACATTGTAAATTAACTATACTCCAATAAAATTAAAATATTTTTTAAAAAGAGAGAAACCCAAGAACTTTCAATGGCCACGTTTGAAAAAGACTCTTTTATGTAGCCTCGAAACAGCGCTATTTTTTTTAAAAAGCCCACAAAGATTGATGCTGTGGGTATTTTAATCACAGTGTTAGTTGAACTCACAGTGTCTTCAGGTCTCCTGGAAAGAGCAGGGTCCAGGGAACTGGAGCAGTTAATTTAGGGACTGACAATACCTGGGAATCCCCTGTTCCCGTGGGCCTCCATCGCTCTTGAACATGGCTTCTCCTCTTTACACTGCTCCATTGCCTGCAGGAGTTCCTTGCCGGGGGAAACCGCTTTTCCCACCTTGGTTAGGACACCAGAATCTTATCTGTTCTTCACTTTGGAGTGAATTTTAGCCTATCGTTTTTAGGTAGCAGAATTGTGTAAGCTCATGCTTCAGAGTAACTTTTATTTATGTGAAATTCATAAGGCCTCCATGAGGGAGATTCAATAAATCTGTGGTTTAGAACCCTCATAATTTTTCCACTAAAATAACACAGTTTATTGAACTAACAAATCATTTGTACTAATAATTGCTAAAGATATACAACTAAAAGCAGTTTTTAAATAAATAAAAATTCTTAACTAAGTACTTTTTCTCATTAATCTTCATCTTTATTCAATCACCACCTCATTTTTCTGTGTTTCTCTTCTTGTTTATTATTGTCTTTATTTTAAAGGTACTATAACCACATTAGAGTCAAGAAAAGGAAAACATGATCCATTATTCCATCATTGTTACTGTTTTATTACTTCCTGCTTGGCTCTTTCATTTGCTTTTTCCTCCAAAACATTGTGGTAAATACAATTCTTGTTTACAGCTTTTTAAATTTAATATATCACACACATTTTAATCGCTTAAAGTGTATTTCCATGGCCTCCTTTCCAATGGTTTCACAATATTGAGAAGAGGACAGGCATTAAGTTGTGATTATGAATTATTGAGGGAAGGAATTCTGCTTTATTATACCCAGCTACTTATAGGTATTCAGTTTGCATTTGTTGAATTGAATTGAAATCCCATGCCCATTCTAAGTTTGTAATGTTTTAAACACTATTCCAACAAACACCCTTATGGATATAGCTTTTCACATATTTTTTAAATTTAAGGTAGATTTCCACAAGTGGGATTACTGGTCATGTGGTATGATCATGTTGATGGCTCAATACATATTGCCAAATTGCTTTCCTTTTAGAAGGGCTGTATCGATTTACAACGCCCCCTGCAATGTATGAGATCACCAGTTTCACTATACCCTTGTCATCACTCATGGCTCAGGCGTACAGCATCTCATTGTGATTTTATTTTCCCATGTATGTCTTTACTAATTGCATTTTCTTGTTTGTGAATTCACTTACTCGAGCAACTTGAATAAACTCTATATAGAGTGAAGAGGTTAACTTATATTTACTGCTAGTATTGTCCTCATTTGGGATTTTTTTTTTTCCATCCAGTTGTGGGATCTTTTGGAACACCTTTACTCTCCTTTGAATAGAAACCTGTTAGCCTTCTTCTGAGATACCTTGAGCTCTGAAAAGTTGCAACCTGTGAGCATGCCCCTGTCACCTTGCTTTCGCCACCAATGTTAACTGACTCTAAGAGGGCAATGTATCCATGACTACAGTCAGCCAACCCAGGAAACAACCTGAATTACCTTTTCCCACATGCAGGTATTGCTTTCCATGGTCAAAAATAGAATATAATATCATACGTTGCCCATTGTTACTATCCTCTTCCAAGTAGGAAATTTGCCTGTATTTGACCCAACTCTCCTGCCCAACTTCGTGTCCTTGAAGGAGGTGTCTGACATATGTCTTTACAAATCTTTGCAGATTTCTGCCTTCCTCTAAACCTGCTTCCAGTGTTTTAAAGTAGCCAGGTTGTCCTCCCGTCCACCAGAACTTGAGTCTAAACAGAACATAAACTGATCCCTCTACCTCGGGTAGTGATTCTTAAAAAATAGGCATCCTGAAGGATCCCTTATTCGTTCTCACTATTTTGCAAACCATGTCTTTTCTTGTTTTCCTAAACATCTGATGCTCTCTGACCCCTGATTCTGTTTACCCTTTTACCAATTTCAGTTTTAGCTTTTCCTCAGGTAGGAAAGAGGGATTCAGCTTTTTAAAAATCTTGTCAGAAGTTGCTGCTTTAATCCTATTCCCTCAAATTTCACTCCTCAACCCTAACGGACACCTCCTTTGGTTCTGAGGAAACCTCTGTGAACTACAAGGCACCGAATACAGATCCTGTATTGTTGTTCAAAATTAATTAAATAGAAGTGGTACTTTCCAAAGCATCAGAATTCACATAATTATAGTTAACAACAGAACCTGGATTCAAACTCAGGTTTGGCCTAAGAACAACACTCCCCTGTTTTGTGGCCTCTCTTGGTGGAAACATTTTCAACTCTAATCAGTGCCCCTATCTGTGTGATGGAATGCTAATAAGAAAATGATCACAATGACAGTGGAAATTGTTATACCAATAACTGTACACCTGTGAGTGTTTCCTGGGCCTCCCTCTTCTTGGTCACCCACAAAGCACACACCACCTCAGCCAGCAGCACAGTTGTCATTGGATACCACTAGTTTTTTTTAAAAAGTTCTCTCTTTTATCTTGAGCCAGAGTCTACCTTCATGCAACCTCCACTCACTGATCCTCATTTACTCCTCTGTAACAAAAAGAGAACGAATCCTTACTAGTTGCCAGGTTGGAGAGGGAGTGGGTAGCAGTAGGGCGGACTCTGTCTGGATCTCCCTAGTTTCTTGCCAGTGTGCAAGCACCTGGTATGCCAAGCACTCCCACGTGGGCAACTTACAAGGCAGTTTACCTGCCATGAGTGCTTTATGGAGCAGTATTGTTGTTTCATCTTAATTAATGGTGATATTCTTATCCTCCACCAGGAGATCGGTACATTCTTATTAAGGAAATTGGGTCCTCACCACTGGCTTTGAGTGATTAGTTTTGTCTTTGCAAACTGCCTTCGTATGAAAGAGGTCTTCATACTATGTTCACTTTCCTCTCCAACTTGAATGTGGTTAAGATTGATGAGGAGATGGGCGGTAAACCCTCTGAGCTCTTTGAAACCAGTGCCCAATACAAACCTGTTTAATTCTGTTCTTTTGTGGTCTCTGGCTTCAGCATTTGGCCTTTGAGAGCATTTTGGTCCAAGCTACACTGTGGTCTTTGTGGTCTCCACTGGTGGCAACTGGTTCCCTGGGATATTACCTATGTTTGAATCTGGTATGGCTCATAACTTTCATCTAGATCCAACTTCTTTGGTCTGTTCCACATGAAGAAATAAGGGAAAATGTGATAATAACAGCTAGTATTAGTATGCCCTGTGAGCCAAGAGCTGTTCCAAATCCCTACCTTGGATTATTACATTTAATAGACAATCATATATCCTGGGAAAACAGCCTAGGCTGTGTGCTAAGTGCTTCACATCCATTATTTCATTTCATTCTTCATTTCCATTTCTTACCTTACGGTGTTCTAGCCTCTCCTCAATGACATGATATTAGATGCAATAATCCATGTAAAGTGCTTAGAACAGTGCCTGGCGTAGCTAACACTTGAGAAATGTTTATTATAATTACTTTCTTAATGCTGAATAGATTTAGTATTTTTGGATCTAGACTCACAGTGAAGCATGCATTTTTCTGGCTTAAATCAACACACCAGGGACTCCCCTGCTGGCGCAGTGGTTAAGAATCCGCCTGCCAATGCAGGGGACACAGGTTCGATCCCTGGTCTGGGAAGATCCCACATGCCACGGAGCAACTGAGCCCGTGCGCCACAACTACTGAGCCTGCACTCTAGGGCCCGTGAGCCACAACCAGTGAGCCCACACACCGCAACTACTGAAGCCCACGCGCTCTAGGGCCCACATGCCACAACTACTGAAGGCCATGTGCCTAGAGCCCATGCAAGCCCACGCACTGCAACAAAGAGTAGCCCCTGCTCGCCGTAACTAGAGAAAGCCCATGTGCAGCAGTGAAGACCCAACATAGCCAAAAGAAAAAAAAGATCAACACACCATACTACAGTAGACAGGTTAATAAGGTAGAAATAGCAACATGCAACAGGGCAAGAGATCAGGAGTCAGGCCTGAGCTGTGCCATTAAATAGACTGAGCACCCAAGCAATGTCCTTGACTCCTGAGAGCTTTGATTTCCTCATCTATACAGGAGATGTATGACCCTGATGATCTGTAAGATCCCTTGACCTCTATAAATCTTCCCCCACATATTTCTTTGTCAAAATGTGAACTTTACCGTATTGAGGGCTATATTTCTACTGTCTTAGTCCATACACCATGTTAAAGACCCAAAGCACCACACTGGAAGATGCTTCTGGAAATTCTTCGGAAGGAAGGTGAGAAGAGCACACCCTCCTGGACACCTCCTGTCTGCTCCCCCAGCCCTCTCACTAGTAGGCGAAGCCATCAGTAACCAATTGGTTTAGGAGTTGTCAGTGAAAGTGCAGTGTGAAATGCATTATTGGTAGTATTGCTTTTATTTGCTTTTTAAATCGGTTTCTTATAATTCTACTGCATGGAGGTGGTACGTTATAGTAAGAGAAGTGCTGGCCCGGGAATCAAGAGCCTTTGAGTTTAATTCCAACTCCAGCTCTGACACTGTCTGGTCCTCAAGCAAATGACATTTACCTTTCTTGGGTCTTAGTTATTTCAGCTGTCAAAAAGGGCTTGTTAAAAATTTCTTCCAATTCTAAAACTCTGCTACTAAGTTCTTTATGTGAGAACAATACTCAGATGAAATCCTATGGACAGAAAAGCATTTCGTCTCTCCTTTCTCCTTTCTTTGCCAGGCATAATGAGAGTTGGTGTGGAAAAAAAAAAAGTCTGCTGTGAAAAGGTTCATTCAGCCTTTTCTTAATAGATTGAGTAGTTGGTATTTCTGCTGGCTTCTGAAATACATTACAAATCACAATCTGGAAAAAGTTCCAAAGCAGCTCCAAGCCTTCCTGCTGAATTTGGATACATCTTTAGGTCTTACTCTGCAGCTCATCCTTAACAACTGACAAAATATTTACTTTGTTCGGTACAGAAAAGGGTAACATTTTCCAAAATATTAAACTAGGTTGGATTCAGAACACAGACAATGAGGCAAAAAGTTGGACCTCTGTTTGAAGCCATGTCATTGAATCATTTTCCAGAGTGCCATGAGAAACAGAGCCTGAGTGCGTGTTTGTGCTCCACGGTAATTCTGAAAAGGACAGAAGCCAGCCAGTCCCTGTCTAGCGTATTCACTGGTGTGTAGACCAGAGGTTCTCAAAGTGTGGTCCCCGGACCAGCAGCATCGGCATCACCTGGGAACTGGTTAAGGATGCAAACTGTCACAACCCATCCCAGAGCTACAGATATGGCCCCACAGTCTGTGTGGTAATGAATCCTCCCAGTAAACAATTCCAGGGAAATCTCATGCTAGGAAGAGTCTGAGAACCACTGGTGAGGCCCATGGGGGCTACAGTGCTTATTAGCTTTGAATTAAAAGTATGAAGCAATGACGAGACTAGTAACTTAAGTTCTCATTAATAAATTTTTCTAATATAAATGAACTGGTATGTAAATTGGAAACCTGGGCGTATTGCCTTTTGAAATGCTCTCCACTCTTTACCTCCACCCCTCTGCTCTCCCCATCGTCCTCTACCCTCTCCCCAGCCCCACTTACAGGTTCGTGACAATAGTGTCTGAGTTTTGCTTGGCTGTTATTTAGGACGGTAAAAAGGCACAGCAGTTCGTTTTAACATACTTGCATGTGGCTAGGGATTTTGATAAGCACTAATTGCACTTTTAAAAACCTCTCATTTGAGGCCTCTCCTAAGATAAAAATGTGGACAAAAATGGAATGACTACAGTTTATCATTTTCTGTTCTATTAAGTAAGTCTTATCGTTAACAAATTACTATTTCTGTAAATTGTGATTTTTTAAAATTAAATTACTGGAAATTGCTGTAGTTGCCCACTTTAATTAAGAAATAGACTACTGTTTTAATGACCGTATTGTTTCAATAAAATTGCAAATACTTTCTGGGAGAAATGAGGATAATCCTCACAAACACCTCCCTCTTCCACTGCTACCTCACTCACCTGCGTTACCTGCCTGGCCGCTGCAGGCGTCTGAGCTGTGACCTTTGTCCTGCAGTCTCATGCTTGGCGATGTCATTCAGTCCCAGGGTCCTGCATCTGTTGATTTGGAAGGCTCACAAATCTGTAACTAGAGTGTGATTTTGCTCCCAAATTCCAGCCAACATCTCCAACTGCTTCAGTATCCTTCCAGCACCTTAAGGAAGGAAGGGAGGGAGGGGAGAAAAGAAGGGGAGGGAGGGAGGAAGGAAAGAAGAGAGAGAAAGAAAAAAAGAAAGAAAGAAAAAGAAAACAAGGCATAAACTCAGACTGTGCCAAGAACAGCAGGATGTACGTTCATCCCGTGTCATGTATTGGTATGTGTTAGAGTAACATGTAGTACGTCCTCAGTAAATACCAGTTCCCTCTCCTTTCCTTCCCACCATCCCGATGTCTGCCTTCAGTGTTTTCTGGATCGGCCTTTAATTTTCCTTCCTCCTGCCCCCAACGCTATCCTCAGTCCTTGTCACTGGGAGGATAGTAATGCTGTCTTGGTATTTCTCCCCTCTGTTGTATTCTATGTGCTGCCGCCAGATTAATCTTCTGGAACCACCTCTCTTAAACCATTCTCTGCCTCAAGACCATTTAAGGACTTCCCATTGCCCACTTAATAGAGGTAAAACTCCCCAGCATGGCATTTAAGAGCCTCCCTGTTTGGGGTCCAATCTATTTGTTCAGACTTCATTTCAAGCACCGTCCTTTATCTATACCAGGTTCTCGGCAAACCTGACCGCCTCCCCAGCTGTCCTGTCTTCCCTTGTGCCTTTGCTTCTGTGCCCCTCCCTGACTGCACATCCTTCGTTTTTGTCCCCACTGTTGAAATCCACTTTGTCTTTAATGCTGAAGGTGACCTCTTACAAAAAGCCTTCTCCAGGCTGCCCAGTGAGAAGCGCTCCCTTTACCTCCTAAATTCTAAACGTGTCACATTCCTATCCTAGAGCCCTGGATGCTCTCTGTTTTATATTGAAGTCCATCAGGTTTATGTTGTAGGCATCCCACAGTAGGGGGTGGGGGAGGGGAGGCAGCAAATACATCTGGCTCAGGTCTCTTTGCCTTAGATGATCTGCACATAAGAGGAACTCAGTAAATGCTGCTTGAATGAATAAATGACTGAATGAAAGTCACTTTTGCTCTGCCAATAACTAAATACTGCCATTGCCTCCTCAGTTAGCCAAAAGTTCCTTAAACTATATGGCAAAGATTCCCATTGACTTTGCTTTTTTTGAGAACTGGGAGATTAAAACCATCAAGTCTGTAGCAGTAAAGATTCTAAAACTACACATAACTTTCCCTTGACGCTTCACATTGATTCTTTTAGCCTGATTTGCCCAAAAGGAGATTATTTGATATTTTTTTTAGAAAAAATTTTGGCAAAAGAAGCAAATTTTACACATGCATATTGTGAAAGCCAGGTATCTGCTTACAACTTGGACATGGTAAAATACTTAAAATCAATCTCTTTGGCTGCCTCTCTCCAAACTCCAGAATGTCTGGGACAATTTTGTCTAGCTTTTTCCTTGTTCTGTCCCAATTTGAGAAGCAAAGTTATATATATTCTAAGTCAAGGTGGCATTACTATCTCTTTTGGCATACTTGTTTATGTAACTGTTTTATAGTCAATAAAAATATATAGATTTTTTTATGAGTATCTGCAGTTAAAAGAATGGAAACAATAGGTTTTGTCAAAACATTTTTTTTTAATTTTTACTCAGAATCTCTTTAAGAGAAAGTGCCTTGTCTGAAAAGAGATCATTTGGAATGGTGGTAACAGAGGAACTCAGTCATAATTTTCTGAATTCTTCTATTTTGATATTTATCCACTTGTTTGACTTACAAAAATGCTCTGGTGTAGTGAAAAAAAGTCACACCTGTACAAGCTTACCTTAAAATGACAGTTCTAGATCCCCTTCTCCATTAACTTTTTAATTCGAGATCATTTTTTTGGATTCAATAATTGCTCAAATAATTCTGCAAACTGCTGTGAATATTTTTACCCAAGACTTTTATCTCAGCATGAGCTTTCAGAAATGAAAATACAGGCAGTTAACTTTCATTGAATTTGAAATGGTTAGGCCTCAGAATTTTTATAATTTTATGAAAATTATAGAGAAACTACTTAACTTAGGTAACCATTAAAAAATTAATGGAATTACAGAGGGGCAGTTAATTTACATTCTGTCTAAGGAAACTCTGGGATGTCAGGACAGGCCACCAAGCATCCTATTTCCAAAGATAACCTAATGCCCTATGGAAAAATAATTAACTGTATGAATTTCTGTCATTGAGTTAAGACTCTTGAACAAAGATAGTAGACTTCTCAGAGGTAGGAGGGTTGTCCCAGAAAGCAAGAATCTTACCTGGAGTCAGTCCGTCAGTCAGTCAGCCTGTCAATAAGTGCTTATTTAGTGCCTGCCGTGCACCAGGTACTGAGCTAAGTGCTGGGATACAGAGGGAAGCCAGGCACTGCCCTGCCGCACGGAGCACAGTGTCTAGTGGAAAGGAGCCATCACAGCAGTGCCAATGCCTCTGCCCTGGGCCCTTCCTTCACCCCCATCCAACTCAACTGGCATCAGGAAGGGGGCTTTAGAAAGCAACACTGAGAGGTATCCTACAGGTGTCCTCCAATCTGGGATCTGGAGATTTCTAAATTCTTTGACCTGAGAGATTATGAGACTGGAAAAAAAAAAAAGGCAAAAACTAGACCAACCCTTAGGGCCTAAAATACCTGTATGATGATACAGAGGTCAAGTCCTTCCATTCTACGCCCAAAGAGCTGCGATCTCTCGGTTAAAATCTTTTGGGTAGTTTGGGGCTCCTTTAACAGGTTCTTTAGATGCAGGACCACTCAGCTGCCTTGAGTGATTGGATGCGGGGAGGATGCGGGGTGTGGCCGTTAACTATACGTCGGGCCTCGGGGCAGCTAGGAAGAGCCGGGGCCCCGGAAGAACAGAAGTACGTGATTCCTGATTCAGTGGTCTGTATTAATGACCATTCTCCCAGGGCCCACTGCCTCCTCCTTCACCTGTTAGATAGCTATTATTCAGCTTCCTTAAGCTTCTTTGGTTCTATTTCTTCTCTTTTTTATGATTTTCAAACACTTTTAAGCAGTAAAAACCTTTCTTCAAGCAACATCTTAGTCTGAATAGTCTGAATACAGTGGGTGTGGGCTTGGTTCCTCCCTGCGGACCTCTCCTCACCCTTCCGTCCGGCCCTTGTGTTACATCCGCAGACCTCCAGTGACTCCTTGGAATGAGCTCTGAAAACCTTCACTCTCCCCTTTTTGGCTTTCTCATCGCTTACTTTTCCCCATCACCAAATATAACCACTGTAGGCCCTCAAGAGAGAATCTAATGGGCTGTATCTTGACTTTTTGCACTAGGCCTATTTACAGAGCAGACTATTCTAGAATGAAGTGGTCACCCTTGATCCAATCAGTTGAGGCCAAGGTGGGTGTGGGGTTAAGTGGTGCAAAATGTGGCTACATGGGTCTGTCCCTCCAACCGGGGCTGGATAAAATGGTGGCCCTGGGCGGGGACTGTGTGTGTGGCGGGCACCATGACAATGTCTAATGCATGGTGGATGTGGGACCTTGCTGGCACCCAAACCAGCAGAGTATGTAGAAAGACGGAAGCATCAAAGAAACATAGGCCAACACGAAGGAGAGAACAGCTGAGGAGCAGGAGAGAGAATCTGGGCAGCCATTACGGGGATATGAAGCTCCTTTCCTTACACAAATGAGAGAGACTCTGAGTGCTCTGGACTTGGGGGACTGTTGGAAGCTCAAAACCAATAAAGAAATGATTGTCACCAAATTGATGGGTGTAGTCTGGGGAGCAGGGAAAACAAAGGTAACTTTCATCTGCCTCTTTGTGTAGGTGTAGAGCTAGCTTTTTAAAAATGTGTTCTTTCCGTTTCAAGTGTAAAACACCAACTCATTCTCAATTTAAGAGTTCAGTTCTTATTCCCGGGAAGTCAAAAGTTGTTTTTGTGACCTCATGAGACATTATTTTGAAGGATGCTTGGCCGAGATCTTTTTAGCTGTTGGATCACACCAACACCGTGGTAGAAACCCAGATGGGAGAAACTGTGATCTTTCCAGCCAGAGGAAACTGAAGGCCCCTACATGGGCCCTGTGCCTCCTGCGGAGGGAAGGCCTGACTCCAGGAATGCCCTTGGACTTGGCAGTGAGGCACCGTGAAGAATGCAGCTCCATTTCCTGCAGTTTGAACAAAGACCTTAAAAACTATGTGTACTTCCTACTCACATATGAAGACCTTTGCCTCCAAAAAGTCTGAAGAGACTCAACTTCTAACTCCGGCACAGGCACCAGCTTAAGGTGTAATTGAGCTCCACTTGCCTAGCCCCTTGGTGTCTCTTTCTGTGAAAGAAGCATTCCACAGCTAATATTTCCCAAGTTGGGAATCCCAACAAGGCATTCCCACAACCTAGTGCCAGTTCTCTTCCACCTTCTCTGGGGTTCTATCCCAAACAGATAGGTGGTGCTTGTTGGCAGTTGGAAAAAAGATATTGTGTAATACACATTTCACATTTGCAAGTTAATGCCTTAAAATCCACTAGAACACATAGTGGATGCTACAACTCCTGCCGTACGGGGAGACTGATGACGTCACTGATTGTGTGTCTCACATGGGCTGGGCAACCATGGCCTGGCCAACTGGTCACTCTTATTTCATCAGATAACACCATCTTTGCAAACCACCCTCCGCAGAAAATGATCAGGCCGATACCATTTAATTTTTTCCTTAATCCTTTTATAATAATTTCATTGTTTGGTTGCTTCTGGTATTTGGACTCCCAGAAAAATGATTTTTGACTGTAGTCATGGAAGAACTTAGTTGGATTATGTAGTACTATTTCATATTTACAAGGTCTCATTCAGAGGTAGAAACTGACATTACATCAGTCTCTACATGACATTTCATGATCTCAGTGTTTATTTTATTTAAAGGTAATTTAAAATGTGGTTCCAAGCTCACATAACTTCTCTTAACTTACTATTGGCTAGAGTTCTCATCCCAACGTCCTTCCTTCTTTTCACCCTCAGATTAGGAGATTGGCTTCTAGAAGTCTACAGGGTCAACCTGATTATGTCACTTCCAGGTTTAAAATCCTTTAAAGGATCCCTGATGTCCACAGCAGTTTCCCAGCGGATGGTATGGATATTCCTAATGATGTGTGAAATTATTTTACGGACATACTGGTGAATGTTTTTACTACTTACATATCTATTTTACTATTTATTAGGAAAAATATAAGTATATATGTTTAAAGTTAAACTGAGGCATATTAAAAAGAGTTTATTTGAGCAAAAATCAATTTGAATTGGGCAGTGCCAAACCAGAAGTGGTTAGAAGCACCACACAGATGGGAGCTGGGGCAAGACTTTTATAGAGAAGACATGGAAACAAAGCAAGGAATTATTTGATGGGCTGTAGCTTAAGCAGTTGCCTTATTTGGGAAAGCCTAGTTGGCTTTGTGATCTATTGTTCTTAGGTGTTGATTACTTAACCTTGAGGCATTTATAGGCTTAGGTTTTGGCATTAGAACCTCCTCCTCTAATGTCTTCCTTGTTTAATTACTTTTACATATATTAGAGTAAAACTGTAGTATATATTACATAGAAATTATTATATATTAAGAATATATTGTACATTAATAAGAATAGTATACTATCATATTATTGTATTTTAATAAAAGTATGTATATATATCAAATCATTGTTATTACTGCTTAACATGAAAAGTAATGTAAATCAGTCAATATATTATAGAATCCAGTTTAAAAGTACTAAGAAAATAGTAGTCCAGGTTGTTCACAGGTGTGGCAGAGTTCATAAAGATGGGAGGGACTGGCTAAAAGTAGAGGAACATTGAGAAAGTTCAACTCCTTAAGATGTCTCCAGCTGTCTATCTTGCCACCCATCATTTCAACCACTCAGAACTATTTGTTGCTCCTTAAATATGCAATAAACTCCCATTCTTGGGTTCTAGTGTTGCATGACCTTGGGAAAGTCATTTAAACTCTTTGGGCCTTAGTTTCCTCATCTAAAAGAGGAATACAAATAAAATGGCCTAAACCCAGCATTTTTTTTTTTTTTTGCGGTACGCAAGGCTTTCACTGTTGTGGCCTCTCCCGTTGCGGAGCACAGGCTCCAGACGCGCAGGCTCAGCGGCCATGGCTCACGGGCCTAGCCGCTCCGCGGCATGTGGGATCTTCCCGGACCGGGGCACGAACCTGCATCCCCTGCATCGGCAGGCAGACTCTCAACCACTGCGCCACCAGGGAAGCCCAGAGGTTTTTTTTTTTTTGAAGAAAGTTACTGGACATGATAGTACTTTGTAAACTATAATAAATTATACAAATATAAGGGATTATAATATTTCATCTTTGTGTCTCGCATAGTGCATAGCAAGTACCCATTGAATATGTGTTAGGGAGTAAATGAATGAATACCATGAATGCTCAAGTTTGAAATGGCATTTATTTAATTAAGTGAGTATTCATGGAATGACAGGGCCTTATGCAGAAATATTGGAGAAAGCGTTTTTATCTTCAAAGAGTCAATCTAGTGGAGGAGACCAGCACCTTAAAGGGGTGCTTGCAATGTCAGGTATCATGTTAATGTTTTTGTTCTTGTTGTTGTTTTGCGGTACGCGGGCCTCTCACTCCCGTGTCCCCTGCATCGGCAGGCGGACTCTCAACCACTGCACCACCAGGGAAGCCCCCATGTTAATGTTTTTTATAATACAGTTTATGAGGAGCATTAATTCAGCTAGGCAAGCTTCCCGGGAGAGGTGATGCTGAAGCTGAGTCTTATAGGGTGAGGAGTTGCATCTTGATGGACAAAGTGAAAAAGGGAATGTGGGCATAGCTGTAGACCAGCATTGCCTAGCAGAAACATCACGCAAGCCACAAATATGAACCAGATTAAACAAAAGGACAGAAGAGCAAGTGAAATCAATTGTAATCATATATTTTATTTAATTCAACAAATCTTAAGTATTATTAGCAGATAACCAATACTTTTAAACTACTGATGAGATATTTTGCATTCTTTATTTCATACTAGGTCTTCGAAATCTGGTGTGTATTTTACACGTAAAGCACAGATCGATTTTAACTACTCACATTCCAAGTGCTCAGTAGCAATGTATGGCTAGTGGCTACTATCTTTGGCAGCACAGGCACAGATGATAGAGGAAAAGTCTGGAATATTAAATAAACTGTGAGTGCCTTGATATGCCTTTTGCACAACCTGTGTGTGGACGGTGGGGGATGAAAGGAAGAGGTAGTCAGGCACCAGACCACAAAGGCCTTAGATGCCGAGTCGGGAGAGTCTCAGTTTAATCACGAGGGCATTCAGGAGCCTTTGCTGTCTTGGACAGGTTTTATGTAGATCAAATTTAAGGTTTTGAAAGATTATGCTGGCAACTGTGGGAAAGGTTGCTTGTGGAGGCACAGTGCAAAGAACACTGGTGGTGTTTCTCAGTCGGTTGCGTTTCTCTGCGTTTAATGAAACTTTCATATAAACTCTAGCAATTAGTAGACAGCTGTTCTCCATTTCCAGTATTTTATGAGTTTTTATCACTTTTCTGGACCTTTATGAGAATTTTAAGGGTAAGGTGGAAGAAGAACTGAGACTATCAGGTTGTAAGAGAGAAAATATTGGGCTGAGGCTAAGCAGCTCCTGGTGAATTCATAGACAGACCCTGCCCTGCACCAAAGCTCTTTGTTCAGCCATTGTGCCATTACTAAACACATGTGTGTAGACCACCTGTCCTTAAGGCAAGGTGTATGCATTGAAGGAAATATCTCACCATCACCTTTCAACTACTTTCTTTTCCAAGATGTTCCAACCCCTAAATTCTATAATATAGCTTTCCTTTTCGGAGTAAAAATTGATTGTTTTCTAGGTATCTTCTCTAAGAAGGCAAATGTCTTAAATAGGTTACTTATTTTATCACCATAACCTGCTTACAATTTGGTTCCTTGCTTTCCTTTTCCCTTTGCTGCAGAATACAAGGTTTCTGGGTTCTTTTTTTTTTTTTTTTAAAGGATTGCCTACCTTACAGGGTGCTTTCTTTTCCTTCCCATCTGCCCTTCCGCCATTTTGTGCCACAGCTCCATTTCAATTCCATTGGTTTCTAATCTAAAACCAGCACATCAATACATTTTTATGTGTGAAAGGTAGAGCGAATGAACATAGAAACGTAAAATGGTGTTTTTTCAAAATGATATGCTGGCCACGCCCCCTCTTTCTGACGCTCTGGAAGCTCCCCAGCCCATGCTAGTCCCGTGAGCCAAATGATAATAACTAAAGTGTATATGGAGCAGCTTTTTGCAAGAACAGAAGCCAGGAGCAAAGCGAGGTATTGTCCTCACCGATGGGGGTGCTGTCCATGAGTCTCACATCGCCCCCACTTTAAGCACTAGCCAACCCGCCTGTCCCTGGAGCCCAGAATGTGACAAAAGCATGTGAAAGTGGCTGAAGCCTGAGGTGCTTCTGATGTCACCTTAGGGTTTGGACCATAGCAGTGGCTCTACCTGACACTGCAGCCATTTCTCAAATCTTATATTTTCAACCTAAATTTTAAAATCTACAGTTTCTTAAATTTCAACACCAAGTCCTTGGATTACACGACCATGGTTGATTGATTTATTTCGCTCAAATGAAAGACCAGGAAATTCAGGAATGATTGGTAGTTTGATGAGATAATAAAGAGGAAGGGGGTAATGAACCCTGTTTAGGTACTTGGGAAATCGCCTCAGCTTTGCTGGGCCAGTTGTAAATAATTGCTGTTCTGTCTCTATCGTGTCCACAGTTTACTGAGTTAGGAAATCATTAGAAAAGGCTTTCTTTCTTCCTTTCTTTAAAAAAAAAAAAAAAAGTATCTGCATTTTGAATTAGATGCTTCTGGGAAGCCAGCTCCAGTGCCTGCCTGGCATCTGTCCATGGTGCTCGAGCAGCAGGGATGATGTTCTGAAAACAGCAAAGCCCTCCTAAAACGTACCCCCGCCCAGCCTTGTGGGACTAGGGTGGCCAGGGGGTTAGTCACAGGGAGGAGAGGAAACCTTGGGCTTTGACAGTTTTTCCCACTGTTAAATAAAACACTAGGCAAGTAGCCTTTTTAAAGGTAAAAGCTTTCTTTTTATGATCTCTTCACACATTGTCCTCACTCATAAAAGAAGAAAAAGTAATTATGCTCTGGAAGACTGCATTCGGTCTATTCCTGTTGTTTGTCAATTGTCTTCTTTCATCATAGAGTGATTAGTGATAATCAGATAAGTATCCTAAGGGGGTTTCCCGAAGAAAAGAGAAAATCCTTGAGATTTTCCCACTTGGTTGGGAGCATCTGATACCTTTCAGGAACTTTGTCTCAAAAGAGAAGAAAAATTGACTGAGCACTGACCTGGAGGTTTTGTCTTTGTATGGGGGAAAAAAATAATAAAGTTAATTGCTGGAGAAATATAGTAGGAAGGGAAAAAAAGAATGCATCCAACCAGTGTCACCTTGCAGCATCTTCTTTTCTCTTAAGGTAGATTTTTCACATGCTCTTTTTGGATTGGGGTGAGTGAGGATTCCTCAGACAGATCCTGATTAGGATCATTTTATCCGGGAAGAACGGATCTCAATTAGACTCTAGAGCCTAAACCAACACCATTGATAACAGGGTGGAACAGAAATACTTGTACCTTGAATTTAGAAACTGGCCTTTCACAACTGGGGGTGAATATTCTATGATTCATAACATCAGCGAAAACTAATTGGGGGATGAGGATGAAATGAACTTCAATCAGATTGGCTGACAACACAGCAAAGGGATTATTCCATGCTGAGCTCAGATGCACTGCCCTTCCAGGGGGAAAAATATTAATGATTACTCCATGGCCCTGTATGCATGCGTGTATCCATTCACTCATCAGTCATTAACTGAGGGCCCACTAAATGTTAGGTAGGTGGTGTTAGGGATTTTAAAATGACCAATATATGATGCTGACCTTAGAGGGGCTGAAATTCTAGTAGCAGAAGTGGGTTGGGGAATAGCCACAGACAAGGTAAGGCAGTAGAAGGTGTGGAAGGCCAAACTCTGGAAGACAGGCTTTGTCTTCAGATGGAATGCCGTGAGGACTTTATTCTATGCAAGATTTTTTTTTAATAGTGTTTAGTATTTTCTTTTCATCGTTGCATGTCTGCATCAGGGCACATGTTATGTGTTTCTATATTGTTGAAAGAAGAAGAAAATCTACAATTTATTTCGATACTTTTGCACATGGCTTGGCACGTGGCTATATTTTATAAAATAATTGCAGGAAAAGTATGTGGGAAATATACGTACCTACAGGACGTTTCTGATTTGAAGCTAAACCTGTGTGTGAGAACGTAAGCGTCTCAGATACATTCCTGGAATGAAGAACAGGAGAGTTTTTCTGCTAAATGCTTCCCCCAGACTCTCCATCTTCCTCCCTTCTCCCCGATACATTTTTATTTTCTTGAACCAGTAAGCCCAAAAAGAGGTGTGAAGTTTTACCTGGCCAGGATAGTTTGGTTTGTTTGATCCTGGGAAGCCTCTGTGGGCTTTACAGGCTGTGAGCTCTTGGGAGTGGAGCGTGTTACGGCTGGTGTCTCTCCTGGTGACCTCCGTGGCCATCTGGGCTGGGACCTGCGTCTGCCCGCTCAGCCCAGCAGGGCAGGACCTTGGCCATGAGTTTGCAGATGCTTCACTCAGACTCCGCTTCCATGACTCACGCCATCTGTTGGCAATTTGTCGTTATTCTGGAGTCAGGGGTTTCAAATGCTTCCGTCCCTGGAGTCCCTCCGTGGAGTGCGCTGTCTGACTGCAGTTTTCTGACACCACCTTCCCATTCAGTCTCGGGCCAGACCCCAGCGCTGGGTCAAGCTGCCATGAATGTAATGATAATGTTCTTTGCACTTTCGAGAGCTTCACACCAAGTTCCTGCCCCCTCTTGAGCAACTTACGCATTTCGTGGGACTCGTTTGAAGTTCGGCCAAGCTGGCAGCGTGGGGTTCCATTTTTACAAGCTCTAGAAACAGTAGGCTGCAGTCCTTTGTGTCACCAGGCCATCTGCTTAGCTTTTTCCCCTCTTCAAACTGTAAGTAAAATGAGCTACCTGCACCAGAAATGCACCCCCCCATTTTCATTGTCAACCCAGATGCCACTGCTTTGTCTGTTCTAAACTGCATTCCTTTCTCATACCTCATTAAGAAATTTTATTTGCACCAAAAGCATAGACAACAATAATAGTGAATATATATTAATTTTTTTCTACATACCAGGCACTGTGCTACATCTTTTATGTTCACACAGTTCCATTTTATCCTCAGAAAAAAAACATGAAAGAGGTACTGTTCCTATTCCTGTTTTTGCATGTAAGGAAATTGGGGCTCAGACAGGTGAAGTAACTCACCCATGACTGTTCTGCTAGTTAGTGATGATACCCAAACCTAAACTTCACCACCTGGCTCCTGAATGCAAGAGCTTAACTTTTTGTGTGTACTGCCCCCCTCTTGATATTAATTCTCCAGTGCTTTGGATTTGAATTAGTGCCTTTGACTAATTAATCCCTCACTCCTTAAATACAGCATCACTTCCGTTAGCAATTCCCATTCATTCATCCACCCAACAAATATCAATATTTATTGAGCATCCACTGTGTGCCATGCATTGTACTGGGCCCTGAGGACGCAATTATGAAGAAGTCTTATCTCATGGAGCTTATAACAGAGTTGGGGCTACATTTATTTATTTAACAAACTTTTGTAAGGGACATTGTACACTCACTGTGCTAGAGACCAGGCCTATAAAGTCTAAAACGATACGATCCCTCCACTGTGTGACTCTCAGAGTTATGATTTCCAGTATATCGGGACTCTCAGGGACCTGCAGTTCCAGGATTAGGAATCAGAAGAACTGGGTGCTAGCACCAGTATTTATGATGTATGTTCTGTCCAAATCATTGAACTTCTCCCTCCTTTGGTTTCTTCGTCTACTCTAGAAAAATCATCTCTACTCTAACTGAACTTAGGTTCGCAGGAAGGCTAGGGTTTAGAACTGTGGGGAAAGAGAAAAGAGGAAAGTCTAGGTTCATGAGAAAAGCAGGGAAAAACTTCAAGAAGTGAATTAATCAGAAAGCTTTTGGCTTCAAGTAACAGAAAACATGACCAGTGACTTGGAAAATTAGGAATTTATTTTCTCACATAAAAGAAGTCAAAGGGTAAGTGTTTCTGGTGTTATTCCAGTTGCTCAATGATGCCACCAAGGACCTCATTTCCTTCTAAGTTTCTGATCTGCCACCCTTACTGTGTGGGCCTTTCGTCTTCAAAGTTCATGCCTCGTGGTTACAGGATGACTCCTATTGTTTCCAGAATTATTTTCTTATAATGGTGTCCAGAGCAGAAAGGAAACCATAGGAGAACAAGGCTTTCTCCCTAGTGTGGCACTTTTTTTGGTGCTTATTCTCAGTTCCTGTACTTATCTCTCCGTGGATCTGTACCAACAGCCAGCATTGGTCCACAGACCACACTCTTAGTGTCTGATTGAAAGGACTTCCATGAGGAGCTAGTTATTCCTCAGGCGGAAATGTTATACATTCCTGTGTGCCCTTCGCTGGCAATGTTCCTCAGATCTCTCTAGATCTTCCTACAAAAACATTGATTGAGCTGATGTTTGCAATGCCGCCTGGAGAACTTCTGTCCATCCTCACAGGGCATGAGAAAAATGATCAGGAAAAACAAAAACAAAACCCCACAACCTCTGCAGTTGATCCTGTGCTGGGCACAGGTAAATGTTAAAGTCACTTTTAGCAGGGTCAGGAGAGCTGCTGAAAGAGACAGGCCCTGGGCGTACTCAGAAACCCTGTTTTAGCCCAGAATTAGTACAAATCCCCCGTGAAGCCCAGCCCTCGTGAATGAGACTGAACCCCATTAGGGTTATGTGGTGCCCTTTTACCCCTCATGCTATACCCCTGACTCAAGCCAAACTTGCTTGATAACTTTTTCCTCAGGTCCAAACTCAAATTTGACTGTCACCATCTTCCCACTTCTGGGATGGGTTGTTAAAAGACAAACAGAAAGAAAGGAGCCAAGCAAAGAGAGTTTATTCCCATGCAGCCCTGCTCTTAAACCTCCTATCAAAATTTCCACTTTCTATTTTATTTCCTTTTATTTCTGTTTAACAAATATTTTCACAGTGCTTATTGTGTGTCAGGCACTGTTCTAAGGAATTTGCACACAAATTCCTCATGACAGTCTTATGAGGTAAGTTCTGTTACCCTCCCTATTTTATAGGTGAGGAAACTAAAGCACAGAACATTTAAGCAATATCTCAAGGTCACACAGCCAGGTTTTTATCCGTGTCAGTGTATCTTCTCATCTGGGGTAGAAAGGAAAGTAGAGGGAAGGGTTTAGAATGAGTGGGAGTAAGAGCAGTGTGAGGAGAATTGAGCCTCAGTCCAGAAGAAACAAGGCTTCTGGCAGGAGAAAGCAGCCACATCTCAGAAATAACAGAAAAGGGATTCTAGTCACCATAAGGGAAAACAAACTTCAGTATGAGTGGCAGGGTTGGGATGTAATAGGAGAAAACAGAACCAAAATCACATGTATATCGTAACCAGACTCACATCAAAGGACATGGTGATGCATCTGTGGCAATAAAATAATGAAATGGCTAAGCTATTTTGAATATTATATGGCAGCTTAGGTATGTAACTTTGTTTAATTCTACAATCCTATGAAAAAAAAGTGTTATCCCCGTTTTTCAGATGAAAAAGTTAATAAAGGGAAAAAGAGGTACAATCACTTGCTCATAATCTCACAGCTACTGATTGGCAGAGCCAGAATTTCTATCCAGTTTTATCTTGACTCCAAATCATAGGCAGCTGTTACTCAGCAACGCTGTCAGAGTTAGCGACTCCCATGCCATGGGGGAATGGGATAGGGGAATCCTAAATCTATGTGCCCAGTCACTATGTGTCCAAGAAGCCTCAGAACTATGGCACCCACAGATAAAACTAAACCAGTCATTAGTTTGTCTTCAATTGGAAAAACCCAAGAAAGGTAAACCTAGCCCCCCCACCACTAACTAGAAACAGAACACTTCTACTTCCTAGAAGTGGCAATGTCTTAAGCATCTTGCAAGAGGACTATCTCACATGATGGCTGAGACTATGTGCCCCTGACAACCTCACTGAAACTTCAGAGCCGGCGGCGGGGGGCGGGGTGGGGGGATCTGTCTCTTACACAAGGTTGTGTGTGGTCTATGGAAGGTGAAGCGTTACTGAGCCTGACGCTGATCTGATGCCCTGGATGGATGACCCACTGGAGGTCTGGGGTTCTGCCAAGGTTATTTCCATCCTAGATCCACATAGAGTTTGTTGGCAGATAGAGCTGGTTCTTGAGACTAGACCAGAGGGTGTTTTCATTACCCCACGGGGCTTGTATAAATTCATTCCCTTCCGTTTACAGTAATCTTTGGTCCAGCTTCTTTTCAGTCGTTGATAAACAATCAGTTGATTGTGTGGGAACATTTGCAGTTGCATATGTAGATGCTAAAGCCTTACTGAGTGCAGAATTGGAATTCTAGCTAGGATATTCGTGGTTTATCTAAAGCAATTCAAGAAGGTAATAAAAGCCAAATAATTCCAGGATGGGTCATCCGGAGTGATATTCTTGGAATGCTAAGTGAAATTGTGAAAATAGCATTGATAGGGATTTCGGAAGAAAGAAAGAGAGAGAGAGGGAGGGAAGGAGGGAGGGAGGGAAGGAAGGAAGGAAAGAAGGAAGGAAGGAAGGAAGGAAGGAAGGAAGGAAGGAAAGAAGGAAGGAAGGAAGGAAAGAAGGAAGGAAGGAAGGAAAGAAGGAAGGAAGGAAGGAAAGAAGAGAGGGAGAGAGAGAGGGAGGGAGGAGGGAAGGAGGGAAGAAAGAAGCTCATGCATTCTTAGAATTGACAAGGTGCTTTCGCATAATTATATACTTGCTTGGTACCCTAGTCTTATCTCTCTTTGGATGACCTCCCAGTTAAAAATAACCAGATAAAGTATCCTAGATTCTAAAATGCCAGGAATCTTTTGACCAGGTGAAGTCTCATCTTTCAAGATATCTGATGTTAAGTCACCCCAGATCAACCTGTACATTTTATTTGGTGACATAGGTATTGTTATAGTATTGCTACAGGACAGTGGAGGAAGGAGACTTTCTATAACTTGTTTAAGAAGACAAATAATTCTATATTGCCACCCAGCTATGGTTCAGAAGTATTGCTCTGGACTACTGCCTTACTATCACTGAGGGTGAAATAGGAAGAGAAATCCCCTGTGGTGTGGGGGGAAAGGAAGATTCAATAGCTGGAGATTTTCTGGAGAGAGTTGAGGTTAAGGGAGGGGAAAAAACAAGTATTTGTAATCTGTTCCTGCCAGACTCATCTGTGACTAGATGTCCATTCAGTTTGAACCAGAAAGCATCCTCCATCTACACCACAGACATTATCAAGCTTCCACCGCTATGGAAAAGCTCTTAGCTCTCCCCACCTGCTCTCAGCACAGACACAGCTAATCAATCACAGCACTCTTCCCTGCCAAGCCAAGATTTGGCATCAAAATCCTTCCTCTCATGTGCCGTGACGGTTAGCACATGAGTTGAAAGCTGTTTACTTTCTCGGTCAGCACTGGTGATGCAAACATGAATAAAACATAGCACCTGACCTCAAACAGCTCACAGACTCTTGAGGGAAACATCTAGCAACAGTGACTGACAATATTTTGAGATGAAATGATAGAATTATATATTCAATGGTGTGGCCACACAGAAGGAAAAGTCACTGTCTATTCCTGAAGGAGTTTTTCCCAGAGGAAATGAACATGAAGGAGACTGGAAGGAGGAGAGAGTTCACCTCTTAGTCAAGATGGGATAGGCATGGGGGCTCTGAATAGCTTCATCTGTGACAGTGCTTTCTCAGCCTTAGGTCTGAGTGGGGGGATGGTAAGGCTCTGGGGGCAAGGGGCAGGCCAAAGGTCAAGGGGCTATCTCTCCTTGATCGCCAGGTAAAGATGTTGAGGGTTTTTCTGATAGAAAAATTACCCTTCTGCAGCATGTGGACCCCTTGGGGGCATAAAATTATTACAAGGGCTCCGTGAATTCACAGTGTGTTGGGTAGCCTCCAGTAACAGTAAATGTGTCACATGGGTGTGTACTCATAATGCCACTGCTAAGAAGGTACGATGTGCTTGGAGCAGAAGATACAGGGGAAAGAAGACTTTCACCCTCAACAGTTTAACCCGAAGTCCACAAACCAAAGACTGTGGACATAGTGCGGTACCAGCTTGGAGAATCAATTTAATTGTGAAAATGCGCTACCTGTGCAAGCTGGGAAAATGTGAAGAGCTTAGAAGGGTTCTGGGCATCGGCTCAGGTGCTTTTATGGCATTTTACAGGTTAATTCTCCTTTTCTTTGACAACTACATAAATTCAGTTTGGGTTCACAAGCTCATCGCATGTGTTACCCCTGAAGCCTTTTCCTGACAACCCAGAGAACTTGAACCTAGGTTCATTCTCTGAGCAGTCATTATATTTAAATAAATACTCTATAAAGGAAGTAAGCTCAGCCATTAATCTAATAGTTCCACCTTGAAAGAAGAAGCAGTCTGTAACATTGTTATCACTAAATTAGCAGCATTAAGGATCAGCAGCCATTATCATTTTTAGTTGAGCGTCGCACCTCTCAAAGCCCAGTTAATGAACAAGGCTTTTGTGTTTATTCATCAAAATATTAAACACTAGCCAGCCCTCATTACACAAGTTAATATTATAATAATCTCTTACATTTGTATAGGACAGCTCACAAAGCACTTTCTCTGATGTACATGATATCTTTCGAAGCTCACAATAACCATTCAGGGTAGAGGGAAAGGTATTATTAAACCTAGATTAGTGGTAAGTATTGCCATTATCCTAGGTCTGGGATTTTTTGGGAACAAATATCTGTATAAACAGAATGAAACAGAGGATTGAATAATTATCTTCAATGAGAATTTGGGGACAATTAAGTGTACTGGCCCTTTCCCACACCATGCCAGTTAAATCATAGGAGGATCATGCAGGGTTTATAGGATCCCTTTAATACTTTTCAAGGTGAGTAGGCACCCCAAAGATGAACCAAGTGAACCTAATAAAAAATTGGGTCCCCTGGCAACCAGGCAGCATGCAATTTGAGGAATTATCCCAAATTGAAACATTGCTATTAATAGCACATTTTCATAAGTACAGAATGTACTCTGGGAAGCATGAAAAACAAAGTCAAATTTATAAGAAATTGAAGAAAAAGGAAGGAAGTTGAAATGAACAAGATGAGAAGGAGAAAGGGCTGAGGTGCTAGTTGCCAAGGAAAGAAAAAGGAAGGAAGTTGAAATGAACAAGACTGAGAAGGAGAAAGGGCTGGGGTGCTAGTTGCCAAGGAAAGGTGCAATAGCAGCTATGTCCTCAGTACGATCCATCAAAGAGAAATTGCAGGATTTATTGTCACTTCTTCTAGACAGCATTTTGATATGTGCAACAGCAAAGTGTACTGAAATGGCATCTATTTATACGAAAGTAGTAAAAAAATAAAAATAAAAAAAGGGTGTGGGAGAAAAACACAGCTTCCAGAGATTTTCAGTGTGGTAGAGTTTCATGGTGATTTGATTTTTCCCCTGAGGGTTCTACACTAAATTTACTGCTTCTTTCATTTTATTGATACTATAATGGAATTTGATACACTCTAATTCAGAAACTAAAATGTTTATTCATTTCATATGGCAGTACAAAATCCAATCAAGAATAAAGATTGCCCCTCCCAAAGCTAAAATCATACAGTGTTAATCGCTTGGAAAAGAAATAAACAAGCTTGAGATGAGGGTGCTGTACTTTGCTATCAGCCAATGAAGCAGTTTCTAAAGTGGGGCTCTTCTTCCAGATTTTTCCTGCAGAAATATTTGTGTGTTTCTATGCAGGAAGGACAAACACTGGGAACTTGATGGCTGTGGCTCCCATTGATCGATCACTTTGCTCCGGGGCTTGCAAACATCCTCTGTAATCATAGCAATGTAGCCCGTGTATCAACAGTAGTATCTTATGCCGCAGTCTAGCTTATCAGCTAGAAGCGTAGGCTTTCACGAAATACGGGTCTGTGTTCAAGTCACAAAGATTAGGGTTTGAGTCCTGGCTTCTGCTCACTAACTGACTTAACTTAGATAACCCCTGTAAGTTTCATTCAGTTTCCTCATAGAGTTAGTGGGAAATAAATGAGACAATCCATTTGAGCCATTCAACACATAAACAGGCACATAGTACGTGTTCATTTAAAAAATGATTTGTAAGTGTATGTAAAGTTTATAAAATAATAGCCAACATTTATTGAGCAATTTATATACCTGTCCTAGATATTTTGCATGTCAAAACTTGTGTAATCCTCTCAGCAACTATATGAGGGAATGCAAAAGGTTCAGCCCACAGTGAGAGCCAACTACAAAATTACACAAGACCAGCCTCACTACTGACACCCGTTGCAAGTTCAGGGGTTCTTGAAACCATCCTCAGGTTCAAAAATCCACTAGAAGGACTCACAGAACTCACTGAACGCTGCTATGCTCCTGCGTGTGTTTATTATAGGAAAAGGATACAGATAAAATCAGCCAAGGGAACAGGCACAGAGCAGAGTCCTGGACGGATCCACACGTGGAACTTCCAGTTGAACAGCGTTAATTCCTCCTGGTGAGGATGTGCGACCCTGTGCACAGAGTACAGCCAGCCAGGGAAGCTCACCTGAGCTTTTGGTGTCCAGAGTTTTACTGGGGCTCAATCACATACTGCCTGCATGGCTGACCTTCAGTCTCCAGTCCTTCCTGGGGGCAGAACTGCTACCACTTGGCCCAAAGCCCTCATCATAAAATCACATTCTTAGATTGGCTGGTGGCCAAAGTTCCCAGGCAGACAAAGACACTCCCCATCAGGCAGGATATTCCAAGGGTCTAGAGAGCAAGTCCTAGTAGCTAAGAGCAAAGACCAGACTTCTCTTTGGGTAGGTTAATTCTTCATTACGAATATTCCCATCTCATAGAGGAAGAAACTGAAATGCAGAGAGGTTAAAAAACTGGCCTAAATAAATAGCCTTTAAAAAAATAAAAAAAAAAAAGGCCTAAGAGCTGCTAGCTGTAAGTGGGAGAGCCAGGATTCAAATCTAGGCAGTTTTTCCCTGGAATCTGTAAACATTACCCCTTGCTGTCTGCTGCTGTGTTCATTGAGTCTACGGAGATCAGACTGCTGATAGATAGTAGGATCTGGATTTGAACTTGGGTGGATCTGATTCAAAAGTTCTTGGTCTCTCTGTTTTCCTCTGGCTTTTCCTTGCAAAAACATAAGAACCCAACTGACCAGTGTCTAAGAGACTCTCTGGCTTCTTGTACCCCTGAATGCAGATGAAGTTGCTAGCAACCCTGCCTGGGTTCTTTCTCTGGCACATCGAGCTATGATGAACATCAGTGCCTGGCTCAGAAGGCAAGTGCTCCTTAGTGGTTTCCTGGGACTGTCTTATGACTATTAAGAGTCAGTGGAGGGCTTCCCTGGTGGCACAGTGGTTGAGAGTCCGCCTGCCGATGCAGGGGACACAGGTTCGTGCCCCGGTCTGGGAAGATCCCACGTGCCGTGGAGCGGCTGGGCTCGTGAGCCATGGCCGCTGAGCCTGCGCGTCCGGAGCCTGTGCTCCGCAATGGGAGAGGCCACAACAGTGAGAGGCTCCCGTACTGCAAAAAAAAAAAAAAGAGTCAGTGGAGTTTTTATGAGCCCTGAAAATAATATTATCTATGAAACTAATAATTCTGTATTATTTCTACAGGAAAAAAAAAGTGCTACCAGTACTTACCCATATATGCATGTAAGTTTAAGCCAAGGGAAGGTATTTTAGTCATGAGCTGTCAGTGTCTTCGTGAAAGCAGGGCTGGAGCTGCCTGTGTACATACCATGCATCACAATGGTACATGTAAGACCATGCTTCCTCACATATTCTTGAAGGCACAGTTGGATGTCTCTAGTACTCTGAAATTTAGGATGTAATTACAGATACCAGGCTAAAGCTTGTAAAACCCTAAACCCCTGTCTCGGTTGCTTGTCAGGCCTGGAAGGTTTTGAGGGGAGTAGTGGGAGGGGAACCGTACCCCATCACCCCCAGAGAAGAGCTTTTCTGAGTACACTGGAAACAGAGAGGGATCACGGATGAAAACCAAAGGGGCGAGCATCTCCCACCCACAGATCACACGTGCTGATGTACACGAGCCGCTCATCACCAAGCCAGGGGTCAAGTTATGTGAGTTCAGTCGACTGAATTTGAATCAAGGCAAAAAGTAGGTGTAACCCACCCCCGCTTCCTACAGCTCCCATCAGTTAGTTGAATTCCTCATTAATCAGAATCTCCCAGGGTAAGACATCTATTCTCAAAGTTCCACAGAGATTCTGACGCGCAGCCGACGTCAAGAGCGTAATAGATCTGAAACGATGCCACCACGGAAAAACTTAAATTTGCAAAATATATGAAACAGAACAACCTATCATCTAACATTCATTTTCAGCATCTAAAGCACATTCATTCTTTAAAGGGAAATGAAATAACCAGCCCCCCACTTACATTTAATTTTGGTTTGTCAGAGGGGCTGTTAGTATTAAGTGAAAGTTAAGCACATAATTATATAGTATGCATATTTTTAAAATGAGGGCAAGTGTACCACAAAGTAATTTAATTGTCATTTACAAATACATTGCAGTTTTTAAAGTGTTTTCACACTGGATGTTAATGCCCACAGCTGAAGAAAATCCTAAAGCCACTTCCAGGCATGGGGATGTCCCTTGACTCATGTTTTTTCTTTGGGGACAAAGGGTTGGTTTGAAGCTCTTTCCTCCATGCACAGTCAGTTTCACACTGGCAGAATAATCAGTTATTAACTATTTATTGACACCAGTGGGATGTGCAGGCTGTGTTTCAGGTTCTTTCACTGAAGTACACGTGGATGCAGTAGGAGGGTACACGGTAAAGTGAGGGAAGACCTAAAACCAGCTGGGCAGCCTCGCAGCCGGGCCTCACAGAGAAGCGAACATAGGTCATTGTTAAGGCCAGGACTGGACAGTAGCTCCTTTCATCTGAAAGTAGTTCTAGACACCCGACAGCAACTCTAATAGCCTCCCAAGTTCAATGCTCAGCTCTTCCATCTCTGTTCCTCCCTCTGGACTTCTCATTCCATAACCAGCTATGGTTTCTGCTGCTGCTGTAGATGACCTTCCCACATCATAGCTTCCGTTTACGCAGACCTTCTACTATCTCATGGCTTCTGCTTTCTGCCTTCTTCTTGTGTCTCTTGCTTCAGCCCACCCTACTGTTTGCTGATGCTCTCTGTGTGTCTCCCATTTAAAGCCTCTAAAAGAAAGACTGGGGGCTTCCCTGGTGGCGCAGTGGTTAAGAATCCACCTGCCAATGCAGGGGACACGGGTTCAAGCCCTGGTCCGAGAAGATCCCACATGCCGCAGGGCAGCTAAGCCAGTGCGCCACAACTACTGAGCCTAAACTCTAGAGCCTGCGAGCCACAACTACTGAAGCCCACGCACCTAGAGCCCATGCTCCGCAACAAGAGAAGCCACCACAATGAGAAGTTCACGCACGGCAACGAAGAGTAGACCCTGCTCTCCTCAACTAAAGAAAGCCCGCGTGCAGCAACGAAGACCCAACACAGCCAGATAAATAAATAAAAGAAAGACTGGAATCAGCAGTCAGGATTCCATATGATGCACCTCCATCGAGTACATATCGCAACAAGCAAGTCACCATGAGGGTCACAGACCGCCTGCAGAAGGCTGGCTTTGGATCAACCACTGGTTCTTCATCCAGGTGGCTTCAACCAGGAATGGAGAGTCATGGGATATACAGCATGGCAAGCTATGCATAATAAATCCCTTAGGAAAAGGAAACTGTGAGCATGGCAGGCACCGTGGGGCTTCTCAGAAAGCACTGCAGCTGTCCAGAACAAGGCGAGCCACATCGGCACCGCTGTGGGTTGACGTCTGGCCTGGTCCCCCCTTCAGCCCAGCTGTCTGTGTGCCCTGATCTCAGGCCCAGGGGTTCAGTCGCTCTTCTCCATGAATGCTTTCCCATCCAGGCTGGCTCTCCAACAGGAAGCAGCTCTTTATATTCTTCCTCCCCTACCCTCTGTCCCTGAAGGAACCATGTGGCTTTTTTGTTTCAAATGCTTTCCTGCTAATTACCCTGGTTTGAGTATGGGCTAACTACAGCACCAAACATTAGGGGAGTTATACATCTCAAAGTAGTTCTATGAGTTGTTTAGATTGAAATGTAAAAATTTTTGACCAAAAAAATATGTCCTCATCTTAATTTACAGAACCTGTGAATATTACCTATTATGGGAAAAGAATGACTGTTAACTTAGATGGCAAAATGATGTGATTAGTTAAGGATCTAGAAAGGAGGAGCTTCTCCTGGATCATGAGTGTCGTTATGTGAGAAAGGCAGAGGGAGATTAGACAGAACAGAGGAGGAGAGGAGGCAATCTGACCACGGAGGCAGAGGTTGGAGTGATGCAGCCACAAGCCAGAGAATGTCGGCAGCCTCAAGTTGCTGGAAGACGTAAGGAAGGATTCTCCCCTGGAGACTTTGGAAGCACTGCATCCCTACCGACACTTTAACTTCAGATTTCTAGCCTCTAGGACTGTGAGGGAATAAAATTTTATTGTTTCGTTATCCAATTTATGGTACTCTTTATAGAACCCCTAGGTATGTAATACCTATACTGTCTTAAATGTTCCCTGGAAGTCTCCAGAGTTCTTACATTGAGAGACAACCTACCTGATGCTATTTGTTTGCAAACTAGAGGGGACTGTGGCCTGAGGTAGGTTCAGGGTAACACCATGACTATGTCTGCTGACACAGGTGGTCTGTAAGCTTCATGAGAGTAGAACTGGGCTGCACATTACAGGTGCATGTTTGTTGAATGAATGAATGCATTCTCTGGTTTCCTTCTAATTGTTTTTGTTTTTTGTTTTTGCGGTACGCGGGCCTCTCACTGCTGCGGCCTCTCCCGTTGCGGAGCACAGACTCCGGACACGCAGGCTCAGCAGCCATGGCTCACGGGCCCAGCCGCTCTGCGGCATGTGGGATCCTCCTGGACCGGGGCACGAACCCGTGTCCCCTGCATCGGCAGGCGGACTCTCAACCACTGTGCCACCAGGGAAGCCCTTCTAATTGTTTTTTATTTTCTGGTTCTGTGCACCCAAATGACTCCTCTGGCCTCAGATGGCACTGAACTTGAAAGCTGGGACTTTTCTGTCCTTTTTCTCCATCCTATCCTGGCCCCTGGCTTTTTACAATTCTTTCCACTGTTCTTCCTTTCACCACCTGCATACGCACTCTGGATAAGAAAAGCATTCTGCCCTTCCTTTTGTTCCCTTTAAATCAAGCAAACTGTTGTTTCTGAAATAAACCTCATTACAAACAGACCTTGTTTTATTGCATTTTGCTTCATTGCACTTTGCAGATATAGTTATCTTTTTTACAAATTGAAGGTTTGTGGCAACCCTGCATCTAGCAAGTCTACTGGCTCCATCTTCCTAACAATACTTGCTCACTTCGCGTCTTTGTGTCATGTTTTGGTAATTCTCACAATATTTCAGACTTTTTCATAATTGTTATATTTGTTTTGGTGATCTGCCATCAGTGATCTTTGATGTTACTTTTATGACTCACTGAAGGCTCAGATGATAGCATTTTTAGCAATGAAGTATTTTTTAATTAAGATGTGTACATTTTTTAGACATAATGCTATTGTACACTTAATAGACTGCAGTATAGTGTAAACATAACATTAATTTGCACTTGGAAACCAAAAAATTTGTGTGACTCGATTTATTGCAATATTTTCAGTGTGGTCTAGAATCGAGCCTGCAGTATTTCCAAGATACGCCTGTATATCTTCTTTCCATTTCTACTCTCCATCTCCAAAGCTTAATCAAACTCTATCCTCCCCACAGACAGAACCTTCTCCTCCTTGGAATTTTCATGCCACCTTACCCCTTTTCTATGTCACTTATTTCTCTCTTGAAAACCAGATATTTATGTGAATACCATCCTTTCTGCCAGACTTTAGAGTATTCTTACCATCCACTTCATCTTTCTCTTAGTGCATGTTATAGGAACAGCTAACAGTATAGGAGCCCAAAAAATACTGGAGAATTGAATAGACAGAAAATGCGGGAGAATTGGGGACGTTCAACAAGAGAAGAGAAATTTTGTAATAAAATCCTTAATATGCTAAGAAGTTAATAAGGTAAATAAAATTATTTTGAAACAGCATTGAAGGCCCAGTTGAAATGATGGTGGGCTAGTCTGAACTTGGATGGGTAAGGTTGGAATAGTTAGATGAATCTGCACTTGGTTTCCTAGGTTTTTTTCTGTGGCTCTATAACAAATTACTACAGATTTTGCAGCCTAAAACAGCACACATTTATCATCTCACAGTTTCTGAAGTCAGGGCTCCAAACGTGGTTTAGCTGGGTCTTTTGCTACAGGGCCTCTTACAAGATGCAAAGTGTCAGCCAGTGTTGGGGTCTTATTAGAAGGATTGAGTGGGGAAGGATCTCCTTGTAAGTGCACATGGCTGTTGGTAGGATTCAGTTCTTCAAGGGCTGCTGGACTGAGGGCCTCTGTTTCTAGCCATCTGTTGGCCATAGTATGCTCCCTTTAGGTCTTGCTATGTGGGCTTCCCCATCATAGCTACGTGCCTCATCAAAGCCAGCAAGGGAAGTAGCCTGCTAGCAAAACAGAACGCACAGTCTTGTCTAAACTAATCGTAGAGGTGATATCTTATCAACTTTACCAAATACCATGAGTTAAAAGCAAATCAGTGCCTACCTTCAAACAAAGGCATAGATACCAGGAAGCTGTGTCATTGAAAATACATCTTAGAATTTGTCTGCCATGTCTGGTAGGTACCATAGGCATTCCCTAAGTATTTTTGAAAGGGTCGTGTTCCAAAATTTGTTTCTTGCTTGGTTGGAGCTAAGAATTCAGTAGGATTTCCTTATAAAAACAATGGAGTTAAGTTCCTGGGCTTACTTCCAGGTAAGGGCCATTTTACCCAGAGTAGACCAAGTAGCATGCTAACCAAACTACTCTAACTTACATTTATTTATGCCATTGTTATTCTTTGAGAATATGCTTTCCAAATGTCAAGTTGGGATGCTGGGACAAATTCTCCAATTAACAAATCTTTAGCATAGCCCTGTAGGGAAGTTAGAAGTACTATGCCTCTGCCATCAGGAACTCATTAATTATTTCACACTGTGTATATGAACAGATGATCCCCAAGCAAAGTATTTATCCATAAGCTGATAATCATTGATGCATTTACTGTGAACTCATTCTCTGAAGTCCTCAATATTTGTACTGAAAATCTGAATGTTTCAACAGGGAGAGCAAATCATTTTCAAAGTCTTTCAGAAAATATAATTCAAGGAACCATTTCAAATCATTTTGAAATTCTTAAGACTAAACATAAACTTCCACCACAGCATCATTGAAGCCCCTATGTTGAAGTTCCTGGTCCCGGTTTGTTTACACTAAATCTCACGGGTTAGTAATGATGCCACCTCCTTTCCCTACAGGTCAATGTGGAAGAATCTCCCCATTAGGCCAGCAGAAGAAATTCTTTTGAATTTTCAGCTTCATCAAAGACTGGCCCTTTCCCTGTTTGAAGTCCTCTCTTGCTTCTTAGCCATTGGGGGTGCTTTGAACTCAGCTCCCACTGACCCTGTTTCCTCTTCAAAGACTTCTTCCCTTCCATGTAGGGAGAAGATGCCTTTTGAAAGTAGTGGGCTCCTGCCTTATGTGAGTCTGTCGGTGTAAGCAGAAATAAACAAAAATAATAATAAGCAGAAGTAACAGGTCTTGGTAATTACAGAGAGATCCAGAGAAAATGGGAAAACGGAAGGCAAGCCACTCTGCAGTATTACTTGGAAGAGAGGGTATTTAACATGCCTTATTCTCCGCTAGCTTGCATGAAGCAGGGGATGGGCATTTAAAGTGGCCCGTCCTTAGGTGGAAATCTCGGCCCAGGTGGACCCCCCAGAGATGTTATATGTGGGAAATTTAAATTTAAAACAACTTCAGTTATCTGAGTGAGACTCTTCCCCAGGCACCTAAACAGTTAGACCCTGTCATGAGACAAAGTCCTAGACATCTTGCATCTGTAAACACCATCAGAAGCTGAAAATTCTTGAGAATTTTTCTTTTTCTTAGCTATTGACTCATGAACTCGTGGACTACTTATGGGTTGATTCTATTGTACTTTTTTTTTTCCCCCAGTTTAAGTTGCTAACTTACATATGTACAATTTTAGCTCCAGTGAAGTATTTTCTGTTTTATTTTCTAAGGAAGATGCTACTAGAGTTGTGATAGCTTGTAAGACACTTAAAAGTAGGTCCTTCCCATTCTGGAAGCCTCTGATTATGTGATCTTAGGTAAACTATCAGGTAAGAGCATCAGCCAGCGTGACATAGAAGAGCTCCTTAAATAGCTGCCTGGTACAGAATAGTTCAGGTATTAAACAGCGGTGGTCCGTAGTTAGCGGCACTAATCAAACCACACTTTCCTTCATATCTGACAATGGGGTGTATTAATGTGCCAGGGCTGCCATAACAAAATACCATGGACAGGGTAGCTGAAACAACAGAAATTTATTACTCACAGTTCTGGAGTCTGGAAGTCCAAGATCAAGGTGTCGACAGGGTTGGTTTCTCCTGAGGCTTCTCTCCATGGCTTGCAGATGGCCGCCTTCTCACTGTGTCCTCACATGGCTTTTTCTATACATGATCACACCCCTGGTGTCTCTTCCTCTACTTATAAGGACACTAGTCCTATTGCATTAAGGCTCCACCCTTATGATCTCATTTAACCTCAATTACTTCTTTAAAGACGCTATCTTCAAATAGTCACATTGGCGGTTAGCGCTTCAATGTATGAATTTTGGGAGAACATATTTCAGTCCGTAACATGGGGTTACCAATAATGCCCATAGACGGATTGGAGGTCATAAATAGTTTGTGAAAATGTGTGAGTGTGTGCATTTGTGGATTTTTCTGGAGAGAAAGTTCACGCCTTTCATGGGAATTTCAAAGAATGCTAATAGATAGGACACATTGCTTTATATCAACTTCCCTAATTATTTTTCTAGTTGGGATGATATATGCTGATGCTTCACAAAGATTCTGTGATTTTATTAACCCTATTGTTCCGTCCTCTCTAGATTTTGAGATATTCTGTTTGGCTGTGAATCATTACTCTGTCCAAAGATTAGGGAATAGTTGGGGAACGTGTTTTCTTACCCTGCTGAGATGACTAAAATAATGATGTGGCATTTTTTTCATTGATGTCCAGTTTTAGAGTGTTTTCCTTTGTAAATGGTGGCCTAGGTACCTAAGAAAATATGTCGTTTTATAAATCAAATAAATATCTGAGGAAGTTAAAGAGAATAGCAATTAAAAAGCAATTATGAATTTAGGACATAGGAGTAGTACTGCAAAAGTAAATAAAGTTGAACTTCCCAATTATAGGCAGTGTTGTTTATGCCTCTATCATGTGCAGAGGAAAGCACTGAAAACAAGTGTTAGGGAAACGGGCCCTATGATAAAAACCTAAAGAAATTAGAAATTTTTAAATGGAAAATAGAGTATGACTAATACTTCAAAAGTTACCCCTACCCATTACTTTCTCTCCCTCTCTCGTAGGCCTGTACCTTTATTTGGGTCCTATCGTATGCTGATCTCTGGGGCTACTATTTTTATTGCATATATGTGTCACTGACTTTTTAAACCAGAACTTAGGATTTTCATTTGCCATCAATAAATTTCATTTTGATAGGTTTAGACATTTTTCTTGCCCAGTTGTTTTTATTTTTTTTAGTTTTGGAAACATTAAATCCATACAAAATCAAAATCTTCCACAGATGCCAAGTGGATAACAATGGAACTTATAGCTGAAAGAGGGAGAGGAAGGGGTCCTGCTGAAATAAAAACATATTATCAATATGGTATTTCCCTAATCCAAAGTCTTCTCTATGTGGAATTCCCAGTCCATCAACTGTCCATAGTAGATTATTTCTTTCTTTGCTTAGCATTCTCTGTATATTAAAATATCAGAGGAAACAAAATTATGTTCCCAGTTTGTTTTTTTTTTAAAAAGACAAAGTCAGCTGGGGCATATTTATTTCCTCTGACTGCAGCCCCTTGTAAAAATGTCAGTAGTGGATGGGAAAATTAAGACAGTGCTCACCTACCTCTCCTCACTTAGGACAGTGACAGTGGAAGGGGATTGGAAATCCTAAATCCTAAAATTGGCTTTGGAAACGTTTTCAATCTTTGATCTCATTTGCTCCTAAAGCATGCAGCTGCAGTCATAGAAACTAAATATGTAAGACATCCTATGACTTTCTGGTGAATGGCTATTTTGGAAAGAATCCTTTCAAAGCCCCCAGGTCATTTTTGCTGAAGTCACTGTGTCAGGATCAAAGACAGCTGGCAGCTCACTGCCTTGATCCATGCCTGATGGCTTTTAGGGAGCACTCCAAGCTCCTGGGGTTCCATCCATTCTGTTCCTGGAGTCAATAACACCTGAATCACTAAAGTAAAATGAAGTTTGATATGTGCTGTTTACTATTAGAGAGAGTTTGAATAGTTGCAATTTTTAAATAAAAAATGTTAAAAGAAAAAATCTTCATTTACTGACCTTCGCAAAGAATTGAGGAAACCTTTTTTTTAAAAAAAAAACAAATTAAACCTCTGAAATTAGTACAAATGCAACACTTGTGAGTCTTTGGGGTTTTCCGTGGAAATGCATACTGAATCCCTGCATGTGTGTATGTGTTGAACTGTTACAGTTAAGCATTTATTTTTCTTGTTGTTGTTGTTTTTGTTTTTGCGGTACGCGGGCCTCTCCCTGTTGTGGCCTCTCCCGTTGCGGAGCACAGGCTCCGGACGCGCAGGCCCAGCGGCCATGGCTCACGGGCCCAGCCGCTCCGCAGCATGTGGGATCTTCCCGGACCGGGGCACGAACCCACGTCCCCTGCATCGGCAGGCGGACTCTCAACCACTGTGCCACCAGGGAAGCCCAAGCATTTATATTTTTACAGAAAGTTTTATGCTTGCTTTTTTGGTTTTTGTTTGTTTGGTTTTGGTTTAGTTTGGTTTGCTTTGGTTTGGTTTAGTTAGGTTGGGTTTTTTGTTTTGTTTTTGTTCTCACATTTTGGCTCGAAATGGCTCGGCAAAGAAATAAAGTTGCAATGTTTTATGTAATTTGCCCCCAAGTCATGCAGAGTTTGTGTCAAAACTAAATTGAGATTTTTTTTTTTCAGCCAGGATTTTTCAATCTGCTTTAACTAGCCAACACACCATCCTCTGTTTCTTAGGGTATCTGGTACGTTCTGATACTGTACTAGGGGCCATGAGGACACAGAAATATAAGTCATGGCCCCTCTCCTCACGTGCGCACACTATGCCTTGACTCGACAAACTCAGTCAGTCCGATAGGCCAGCATAACCTCTTCATGGGTTCTAATTTTTACTTATGCCAAATAATGTCTGTGGAAGATGGAGACTTAGTTCCAAAAGCATGCACTTTGGTGAGAGGCTGAGTTCCCCTTACCGTTCATCACTTCCTGCCAGCCCTCAAGGTTAAGCATACCCACGTGCAGCTGGTGGTGCTTCCTCTTTTGGGATTTTGAAATTTAAGGAGGAAAGGGAAAGAAAACTAATAACTGTTGAATGCCTGTTTATGCTCAGCTGTGGGTTTATATAATTTAATCTTCATGACAATATTATTATCCCCATTTAACAGATGAGGAATAAGAATCAGAAAAGCCAAGCAGATGTCCAAGGTCCTCCAGCTTAGTCCCTGACATCAGCTGTATTTGAATCTAGGTTTCTCCAAAGGCAAAGGGCAGCTGTTTCCCACTAGACTGAACCATTTCTATGCAATTGCTAGAGAATCCCTTAGTTTCCTCACCAGTAAAATAAAGATAAAATCTTCCACCTTGTTTAATATGTAATAAAATAAGAGTATTGAACATGCTGAATAAATTCAAATGAGCTTGTGCTCATTCAGCCTCTTCATGAGTTGGGAACAACCACCGGCAAATTATGACTCAAGTTATCAATAACATTAATGTTCAAGCTTTCTTCTTTACCATTGTTAACATTAAAGAGAGTACTGTCTTCCCTTCTCACCCACACCCTTTTGCAAAACTCATAAAACTTTTGTTTAAAGATTTTTCTTCTCTCAAATGCTTCTTACCTTGCAACCTCTGCTAGCCAATGAAGGTATTTCATAGACTTAATTGGCAGAGAGAATCAAAAAGGGACATGTAAAAAGAATGAGAAAAGAAACCTGTAGGGGGACTGGCATAGCTGAGGCAAAGAGACACTTTGAAAATTATATATGAAAGCTTAAGTTGAAAACAACTTGAGGAACGATGAAGGAAAGGTCTTAAATTCTAGTACCAAGAGTTTAGATTGGATAATATGGGTCATCAGGATCTCCTGCACTTTTGTCTTCTGTCCCCATCAACTACGGACATGGGTTTTACCGAGGTCTCTGTTGATCTCCCTTGACCAGAACATTGGTAGACATTTTTGGTCCTCATTTTGCCTTCTCAGTGCCATTAAATGCAATTGACTGCTCCATCCTTGTATCTTCTTCCCCTTGGCTTCCATGATACATTTTCTGGCTTTCCTTTTCTCTCTCTGGCTACTTCCTCTACTATGCATTGCAGGCTCATCTTCTGCCATCCAGCTTTAAACATGGAGTTCTTCAAGGTTTGTTCTCAGGCCCTCTTCTGGTCTTAATATACACCTTTCTCTTAAGTGAGCTCGTCTACATCACGGCTTCACCTAACTAAGGATTCTTTCCCAAGCTCTAGATCCACATGAACTTGAATATGATAAAGTTTCCTCTCGTCTAACGTGCTCGTAGCCAAAGTTGGGAATGTACACAATGTCTTTTTTGAGCAATCGTTTGGATAATGGACAGGGAACACGAGAAGAGCAATGACATGGCAAAATGGCTGATGGTGAATTTACTTTTGGACTTGCTGCTTTTCAGCTGCCTAAAGTTTCAGTTCAGTAAGATTTGGGTATAGTGACCTGAAGGCCAACTGAACAATTTCTGTAGAATATGTGGGCCAAAGTTGTATTGGAGAAGGGGATAAAGGGAGACAGAGAGGGTCTTCTACTTCTTAAAGACAGCCCTCCCTACCCACTACTTCAGTTCATTATACATAATTGTACTCAGTGTTTATTAAATAGTTGGGATTTACTTCTGTCCTCTGCTTTTCTTTGGGGACCAGTAAACTTAATCCACTCATTCGTTCATTCATTCATCCATGATCATAGATTACCAATACTGGCCAATTAAGTCTGCTGTATTCTAAGTGCACTCAAAAACCTTTGGGATACGGTGATCACAAGGGAGAATCAAGGAAAGACTATAGCTAGAACAATTAAACAACGACTAACACAAACATTTATTGAATGCGTACTCTATGTCAGGTACTGTGATGAATGCTTTCTCTGTGTTGTCAGTTTTACTCCTGCACAGCACAATTCAGTTATTCTCTCTAACCCCCTTTTAGAGATGTGTGAACTGAGGTTTAAATAAGTTAGCTGTCTGTCCCAAGATCACAAAGCTAGTGAACGAAAAGCTAGAATTCCACCCAGGTCTAAATTGAGAGCCCTTCCCTTAACCACTGTTCTTCTTATCCCACACCTGCAAAAGTTTCCAATTCATTGGTATATTTTGCATAGAGGAGCCTGCCGTTGGCCTCCTTCTTCATTTTGCTCATTAAAGTGAACAAACAAACCAAAAAGCATGCCTTTCTCTTTAACTTCAGCTCTTTAGTTGAAGGGAAAGGGAAGAAAAATTAAAAATGAGAGTCCCCTGGAGATGACCTGAGAACCTTATTATCTCCCACACATGGAGGATGCCCTGCAGAGGACGAGGGAAGGAGGAAGGGAAAGCATGGCTTACTCTTCAAGTTGGCATCTTGCAACCCATGCAAGGCTGGATTCTGTGGTGGCGTGTGACTACTGGTGGCCTTGACCTAAACAGACAAGTTTCCCCCTGAAAAGTAGCTTTGTTTAAATGTTTAACAAACCCTTTGTTTAATAGGGGGAAAATAAAGCTATTAAAAAAAAACATAGGCAAATTGGGGCTTCCCTGGTGGCTCAGTGGTTAAGAATCCACCTGCCAATGCAGGGGACACGGGTTCGAGTCCTGGTCCGGGAAGATCCCACATGCCACGGAGCAGCTAAGCCCATGTGCCACAACTACTGAGCCTGCGCTCTAGAGCCTGTGAGCCACAACTACTGAGGCTGAATGCCACAACTACTGAAGCTCACGCTCCTAGAGCCCATGCTCCGAAACTAAGAGAAGCCTCCGCAATGAGAAGCCCGCGCACCGCAACAAAGAGTAGCGCCCGCTCGCCGCAACTAGAGAAAGCCCGCGCACAGCAACGAAGACCTAACGCAGCCAAAAATAAATAAATAAAATAAATACACTTATATTAAAAAAGAAAACATAGGCAAGTTGTAACCCTTACCTTCCCTTCATGTAAAAAATTTTTTAATGCTTGAGTCTCAAGTTTTTCAACACAGCTGGAGAAATAGAATCACCACCAGACTAACCCCACGTGGGTGGAGTTCACAAAAATGGAAAGTTAGAGGAAACCCCATTAACTTAGAGTTAACATTGCCTCATGAAAAGAGAAGAAATCTAGTTCAGGATACCTCCAAGAGAGCAATGAGCTAAACAAACAGCTCTAACCGCACAGTGATTTAAGGAACTTCCTGAAGTTCTTTTCCCTCCTTGCTGTTAGTGCATTAAATTTAAGTTGGCTGGTAATCCTTGGGCTCTGGGAAAATCAAATGGTTAGTTTATGGTCAATTTCTCTCAATGATTATCTTTCAGAAAACGTGTGAGTTGTGAGAGAGAATGGGAGTACTTAATTCATCCTGCTGTTGAAAAATAGAATTGGATGACAGGTCCTAGGTGCTGCTGCTAAGAGGCTTTCAGCAACTGCTGTGCTCAGCCATGGATATTTCAGTGAAATAAATAACTAAAAGCAGTCTAAAAATTTGCAAGAGGAAGTGTTTTCATACTATGGCTTAGCAAAAACTATATTAAATCTACTTGCAAATTTAAACTGCACCAGGGGAAGGGAGATGGGTTTATATAATCCAAGTAGCATAGGAAATATTAAATACTTCATGTTGTTAAAACAGGGTGACGTCATTGGCAAGGCACTTTTTTCTCTAGGAAATTGAAGGCTCCATCCACCAGTAAGAGGCAGGAAGAATTACTCACTGTGGGAAAAAGTCTAACATACTCACAGCCCTGCCTAATGTTTGTGGTGCCTCTGGAAAACAAGAACTGCCCTGTTTTATCTCATCATATTTTCAAGCTGCAAAACAAAAAGAGAAGCAGAGATAGGGAAACTAAGGAAATTCTGGGAATCCAAGGCCTTCAAATAGAGGACACTGCTGCCAGGAATCACATTAACTTACTACTTGATCATATATGGGTTTCAAGAAACAGGATTCTTGGGCTTCCCTTCCCTGGTGGCGCAGAGGTTGAGAGTCCGCCTGCCGATGCAGGGGACACGGGTTCCTGCCCCGGTCCGGGAAGATCCCACATGCCGCGGAGCGGCTGGGCCCGTGAGCCATGGCCGCTGAGCCTACGCATCTGGAGCCTGTACTCTGCAACGGGAGAGGCCACAACAGTGAGAGGCCCGCGTACCGCAAAAAAAAAAAAAAAAGAAATAGGATTCTTAAGGATTTCTAGAATGAAGGAAGGGATTTTACACAGGATTAAACAAAGATAGAGGCAGCCAATATACATCAAACAGAGCTACAAACTGAGGACTTTTTTTTTCAAAGGTTTACAATCTAGCAAGTGGAAGATCTTAGAAAGACATATAACAATTATGCTGTCCACTCGTTTCCCAGAGGGCCAATCCAGGGATAGAAAGTGAGGTTTACACTTTTCTGCCTAAACATTGTGGTCAATTTTTCAGAAGTTTTCAATGTGCATTGTTACTGCAATCCTTTCTAATATTCTTCCCTTTACATTCCTCCTCAAATAAATCTGCTTAGCCATCCTGAAATATTATATACACAAAATTAAAAAAAGAGATAAACAGGGGAATACTAATCCAGTTGGCAAGCGAAAGCCACAGGGAATATTTGTTAGGACACTTAGGTCCCAGAGGATCGACTTGAAAATTTGAAACCTAAAACACCATGACCCTTGGCCATGACTGTGTACAAGGGAAGTCACACTAGTAACTCTCCTGCACTTGGCCCAACTGTCTTTGACGTTTCTGTTTGTAAAGTCAGTGTTACTTGTGGTGACCGGGCATTTTTAAGTGGTCCTCTAGCCAAGGCTCTACAACTTTTATTTGATACATTTTCCTTTTCCTTTTCCTTTTCTGTGTCTTGGTATTTTACTGGGTTTTCTTTCTTACTTGTCACTTACTTAAGCTTCTCCCTCCCCCTCACTCTGTTTTATTTCTGGTATCTGGAACTTGCTCATTTGCCCTTTCTCCGGTTCATCTTCTCAGCTTATACTATAAGCTGCGTCTTGTTTCTTCGTATTTCTTTTGTCTTGTAAATGCTATATTCTAATATTTTCCTATACGTATGCCACATTCTCTTCAGTGTATCCTTTTAAACATTTAAATGAAGTTAACTTTATGATGTGCAAATTAAAGAACATTTGAAAAAATACAAAAATGTAGAAACAAGAAAGAAGACCCCTCATTGTTCTTCAGACAAAGGAAGTCACTGTTAACACTGGAATGTGTTCTTTTTTGACTATTTTACACAGAAGACTTTTTAAAACTATGTTTGATAGTATAAGTGGTCTTTGATGTCTAAATATGATAATGTTAAGTGTTTTTCTTAATATGTTTTAATGGCTACAAAATTGAGTGGATGTATCTTAGTTTAAAAAACGTTTCCTCATTGTAGATCATTAAGATAATTTTTAATTATTTTACTATTGTAAATAGTGTTAGGGAAAGTATCTTTGTTTACTAAGCCAAGGAAGGGTGTATATTTATTTTGTGTTTATTTGTTTTATTTAGGGTGATTATTATTTCTTTAGCATAGATCCCAGAAGTTCAATTACAGTCTTTGGGAAAGGGTTTGGAGGCCTTGATAAGAAGGTCAATTTGCTTTCAAAACAGTATTTGCAATGTACTCTGGCGTTCATGAGTGTGTGTTTTTCACCTCATTCCTGCAACATTAAGTGTTCTCATTTTAAAAGAAAGGTTTGCTAATATAATATGTGAAAATGGCTTTTCTCTTGAATGAAACTGCTTATTAGTAAGGGTGCATACATTTCCATGAATTTGTTTATTATTAGCCCTTATTCATTAGGTCTTTCACCCCTTCTTTCCCCTTCCATCACCTCGTGCCCACATGCTAATTTCCTATGCTTATCCTTAGTCCCTTCTGCTCGCTTTTTAACCCCCAAAGTTAATTTTGTAATTCTCTTTTGTCTCATGTCCAGTAACTTGTGGGGCAGTGGGACCCAAACTGCGTTTTAAGAGCATTTCTGTGAGTTGTTCTCAGCAGGTGTCTTCAAGGCCCCAAGTTCTTTTTTTGTCCCCCACTGTGAAAAACTGATTGGCAGCTGGTGACGGGCAGGGCACTGGTGCTTGGCACTCACAGGAAGCCTTGCAGGAGGTGCCCAGAGTCACAGTGGAGGAAGTGCGGCCAAGCCAGCCCAAGGTGGGGGACCAGATGTCGCCCGATTATGTTCCATTGAAATCCAAACAAGGCCCCAGATTCAGGATCATTTCCTTGAGACTCCCCAGTTGGAAACTGGCACCGATTCAGAACCTCACAACAGCTGGTCTCCCCATGCTAGGATTTATGTGCCTTGCAGGGAACTTTACCTGTGTGTTATCGATTGATTTCTGTAAAGCAATCAAACAGTGTCTCGAAGACCCAAAGCGTACTGCTCTCTGCCGAAAATAAAAAGAGCCTGTATATCACTGAACACGCGAGCAGTCTTATTACAGGCTTGGGAACGCTGAGAAGGATGCGTTGTCCTTGTTATTTATGCCACCCATATTAACCTTGAGGCTGTATCCTGACACTTGCAGCTTGGCAATGACAATGCTCCACTCTTGTTAGGAGACTAAACCCACCCTTTGGAAATAAATTCTATTATAAGCTTTCAGGGGACACCAGCAGATGAGAAATCGTGCTTATGTTTCTCATCATCCAGTTCATGCTGGGAAATCTGAGAATCTTTCCAAAATCTCCTTACTTGTTATCGTCCAGGTCATTTGCATCTATGCCGTCCACTTTCCTGCTCCCAAGGAAGGTGAGCCGGAAGCCTGACAATTTCCTATTCTGAAGATCAAGGAGGAGAAGCAAACAGAAACCGTCACCCCCAAAGATATTGTAGTTGCTTGTGCTGAGCCGCAGAGGAAGGTTTTAATTTGAAAACAAAACAAGTATTTTTAAGAAAAACTAGAACAAAGAATAGTGAAAGTACATCAATTTATCTAATATTTAGCTAAATACGTATTCCTGACCTAGATCCAGGAACTCTATTTTAAGCATCGCCTTTATAACTGGCTGCTCCTGCTCTTTCCATCACCTGATAAGGTCTGGGTGACTCTCTCTTCCTCTCTCCCTCTCCCTCTGACTGCCTGGCAGTCCTCAACCCAGATTCTCAGACCTCACAGTGAGATTCTGGAGCTAGCCCTCTCCATTAGAAACAAACAAAATAAATTGTTTCCATTCCCCAAAGGAATGTGCTAAAGCCTTTTTTCCTCTTTAACATGGATGCAATTTAAATTTGGCAAGAGCTGGACACAGTATACCTCACTCTGAGGAGAAAGCCTTGTGAGAGAGACCCTTACAGAAAGACCCCTTCATCCTCCCTGTGAACTGTCAGCGACAGAAAGGAAGCAGGTCATGCCCTCAGCATCCACAGGGTTTCTGCAGAATCCTCACCCATTCCCTCATTCCACAAAAATGTCTTCAGTACCTACTATCTGAAAACCCTGTGTGCATGTTCCTCCCCGGCTGTTCCCGCAAGGCTGTGAAGTCAGAGCTTCTTACGGCGTGCATTTCGTTCCTTTCATCTTTTACCACACCAGGGGGGCCCAAATATCATTCAGTGACATTTCTCTTCATTACTCTGATTCAGAATCCTGCTTGTCAGTAACGCGCTCCGTAGGTGAGGAATTAAAGGGAAATAAGGATAGGACACGGCCCATTCGTGGCAGGCATTAAAGGGAAATCACCTGAGATGATCTGTCAAAAATTGATCAAAGACAATAATGTGATCAAGGGCCAACTCAAGCAGAACCGAAGAATATGCACATGACTCAGAAAAGCAGCCCTGGCCCTTGCCGGTGTCCTGCTTCTTCCTCCTTCCCTTCCCTGTTCCTCATCGACGCTGGTAAAACATTTCCTGCTCAAGAATCTAACAGATTCCAACATTTTTGCTCAAACACTGGATGTCATCTTGTTTCCCCTGGACTGGGGCGATCATCTCAGAGGGTCAGACCCCAGGTCAGTTAAGGCCAGAGGAAAGGGTCCTCTGAGGTCATGTTGGAGATGGACTTATTTGTCCTTCCTTAACTCTAAAAAACTTGATATTCTTTTTTTTTTTTTGAATAGTTATTTTTGAATTTTATTTTATTTTTTTATACAGCAGGTTCTTATTAGTTATCCATTTTATACGTATTAGTGTATACGTGTCAATCCCAATCTCCCAGTTCATCCCGCCACCACCAACACCCCCCACCACTTTCCCCCCTGGTGTCCATTCGTTTGTTCTCTACATCTGTGTCTCTGTTTCTGCCCTGCAAACCGGTTCATCTGTACCATTTTTCGAGGTTCCACATATTTGCATTAATATACGATATTTGTTTTTCTAAAGACACTTGATATTCTTAACGTACCCTAGCCTGTCCTAGTAATCCTTTATTCATTGATCATACTCACAAATTCACCAAAACATTTACTGAATCAGTTTATACTTTGAGTCCGTTCCACTTTCATAACCCCTCCTATGGCACAGCACACAGCTTTTTATATTCCTCAGCTCACTTTATCCCTAGCCCCACTGTTCTGGGAACCGGCTGTCGTGTCCAGTTCACACAACCCACAATGGTTCTCATTTTATACCTTTTGAACAGTCTTTCTCTCATCCATTCTCCCTTCATCCTCTTCAATTCTTAAAACTGAAAAGATTCTCAAGGCTCCAAGTGAGCTCTGACCTCATCCTGCTTCTTTCTTTAGTGGCTCCCATAAAGCTTAGATTCATGACAATCAAAGTGAGAGGAGCATTGGGTCAGGGAGACATTTGGCTGGAGCAAGGGGTTGACCTACAGACAGAAAGTGACGAACAGCCCTTAAAAGTCCACTGTCCACTAATGAGGAAGGTTCCTGGTGAAGTGTCATAAATTCTACTCATCACTATGGACACTGGGGATTTTTCTGTTCACCTAAGATATTCGCAGAATGGTGACCTGCTCCCAAGGGATCAACAAAAGCAGGTGTGGGAAAGAGTCCACAGGCTGTGTGTAAGCTTACAGAATGTATCTCTACCCTTGAGTAGTCTGGAGAGGCTAAGGAAAATGTCTTTGATTTGGCTGAACTACGAGTACAGTGTAGTTAATCCTGTGGATCTCATACTGATCCGAACAAAGCTGGCCAACATATATGTCTTTGATTAATTATATTAAAATGGGGAGAATTAGGACTTGAAATACACGTTTTGGCAAATAAAGTCATTTAAAATATTGGCCTGTGTGTGCAAATAACAAGACATAAGACCGTAAGGAAAACATAAAACTGAAGATCTTTCCTGTGATCTAGATACAGAGCGTGAAGCATTTTTCTTCCTCCAGCAACCCCTCCCAAATGCAGTGTCTCACAAGGGAATATGAGCTTTATGACAGGGGCTTCCTGGTGGTGCAGTGGTTAAGAATCCGCCTGCCAATGCAGGGGACACGGGTTCGAGCCCTGGTCCGGGAAGATCCCACATGCCGCGGAGCAACTAAGCCCGTGAGCCACAACTACTGAGCCTGCGCTCTAGAGCCTGCGTGCCGCAACTACTGAGCCCACGTGCCACAACTACTGAAGCCCATGTGCCTAGAGCCCGTGCTCCGCAGCAAGAGAAGCCACCGCAATGAGAAGCCTGCGCACTGCAACGAAGACACAACACAGCCAAAAATAAAATAAATAAATAATTTTTTTTAAAAAAAGAAGACCTTTACGACATCTGTATGACTGGCATCGTTCCTAGAGCCTCAGGTTCACAGGGATCAAAACTAAGTGGTCTAGCGTGTGCCTTATTCAGCCTCCCTCAGCGGAATACATTGTTCAATAGCTAAAGACTGAAAACCAGTTTTAAAGAACGTGATGTGCCAGCTATGCCTTGGTTAATGAGAAACCCAGTTACACGTCAAGGAGGCTTATTAGTCACGCATGACCATATATAAAATTACGGTAGCTGCCTTTATAGCCCCCAAATTAGGCGGTAGTGAGGAATTTACCATATACTGACCAGTTTCTTGTCTCCTAAAACAGTAAGTCGTACGATGTCAGCATGGTCATAGTCCTGCAGTGCAGTTGTGAGCTGTCAGGCTCCCATCATTGTAACTATTCCCTTGATGAGTTTCACACACAGAGGCTGGAGCTGGCTATGTGATGACCGTGGGTGTGCAGTCATGATGCTGTGATGTGCTAGTCAGGTCCCCTTTGGGGACTGAAGGACTTACTTCCCCAGCAGCTGGGGATGCTGCCTCTTCAGCCCCTCACTGAAGGCCCTCTCCAGGAGCCACTCTCACCTGAACTGAGCTGTCTTGCTAAAGGTCAGGCCCCCTTCCCTGGGGCAGCCCCATTCCATCACTGGTCCATGCTTGATATAAAGACCTGGCCCACTTACCCCAATCTGGGGCAACACTGAACAGCCAGCCCAGCTTCAGAGCTCTTGGTGGGGTCAGCTAAGGCCCTTGTTGAGACTGCATCATAGACACACTTCTTCCTCTGCCGTACCGCCCTTCCTTCTTTTCTCCAAACAGGCACTGATCCTCAGACACTCCCTAATAAACCTGAGTCTGCTGGTTCCCATCTCAGAGTCTGCTCCACAGGGAACCTGACCTACGGTCAACTGTTGCAGACTCTTACAGACGAGGAGCTTGGGGTCCAGAAAGACCCCAGTTGGCTCAAAGTTATGTAGTCAGCTACTGGTGAATGGCTTCCTGGTCCTGTCTTCTCTCCACCTCTCCACAGCGAACAGAGCCTATGTGGTCACTGGAGTCTGGACTCAGTGCTGGCCACATAATCAACAGTGCAGCCTAAGCAAGACGAGAATGTGCAGGGAAATACTGCTTGAACAAAGACCTAGAAGGAGCACTGAACGTGATGTACTGTGCCCAGGGTAATCCGTTTCTTAGAAGCCTTCCTCCACCCAGTACCTACTGTCTGCCCACCCACACGTCGGTAACCACCAACATTGCTTTAGGTAGAAAGTGTGTCCTTTTCTGTTTGCAAAGCCAAATTAAGAGGCGACGGAGAAAAAGTTTTGAGCTTTGAGCTAAATTGCCTCTTTCTCCCTTGACTTTCCCCTGTAATCTTTGGGAGTTTGTGCTGTAAAGGTTCCTTCTGACAGTATTACCTTATGTCATGGAATCACTGTGAAAAAGAGCTAAGTTACAGCTACTTCTGTATGTGTTGAACAGTGCTTCTGCAGAAGCTTGAATTTAATTTAATAGATAATAGAGATGAACTTCAAGATTAAAACTGAAATCTTCCCCACTCCTTGTTTGTTGGTATGTCTGTGTGTGTGCATTTGTGTATGTATACGTATGGGTGTGTGTACGTGTGTGTTTGCACGGGTATATGTGGGTTTATGCGTGTGTGAATGTATGGGTGTGTGTTTGCATGGATGTGGGGGGGGGTATGTGCGTGGATATGTGTGTGCTTGCACTGTGTATGTATGCATGCACGTGTATGCATGCACGTGTTTGCATGTGTGTATGTGTGGGTGTGTTTGCATGAATGTGTTTGCATATGCCTTATGGTGTACGCATATGTGTGTTTGCATGTGTGTGTGTGTGCACTGCACATTCTCTACTAACATGATGCCATTGGCAGGGTGCATGTCACTCTCTGGAGACTCACGGCTCTCTGCTTTCGATTACACTCAGTCTAGTCCAAAACCCCTCTGAACTAATCCTAATCAACTTGGAAGCCACCAGTCTCAGGCATGAGGCTGTCAAATGTGAGTGTTTGCAGATGTCAGTGAAGATGGCAGGAATCCAGGAGGACAGATCAAGGCTTAGTCACTGAAAAATGCATGCCAGTGCATCGTAGCTCCAGAGCACCCTCGCAGCCGAAGAAAAATGTGTCGTGACAATAAATCAATAACCTCTTGGAGATGATTCTTTTCTGAAATATCCCTGATTAATTATGCCAACGCACACTTGGCCACAGTACTTTGCTCCAGCATTAACTTAATGCTTTTTGCGTGAAGCAGGATTATAACTCGTTCTCATAAGTCAAATTTGACATTTCAAATTGGGCTTTAAAGGTTTGGGTTATAGATTTTATAACGTCTTCATGTCAAACATAATTGCTCTTATTGCTGCAATCAATAAACGTTTGCCAATCAATCAGAATAACATTTATTTTATCATAAACAAGGCTAAATTAAAACCATTTGAAATCATTGTATTTGAAGACTCAGTGAAGAAGGTTCTTTAGGACCATGGAAATCTGCTTGTGTGCTGTGGTGGAAGAGTGCAGGGAAATGACCAAAGTTGATGGAAATGTGTTACTATTCTCTCACTTCAAAAGAATTAATGCCTCTCTACATTTTGTGAACATGTAGCTTTATTTGGGGGACTTAGTCCCAGATGAATATGGTTTGGGGCAAAGTAGTCCCCTTCTTTTCTGTAATAGAAAATTATAATTTTTGTACCTTCAAGATGAAGGTACTTTTTAAGTTATTTATATACAGCATCCAGGAACTTATTTTTTTATTCATCTTAAATTGCCAGGGTTTTTTTTTTTTTTTAAATAGTAAAACTAATGGAAAATAGGGTTTACCTAAGAGAAAGTCATACTATCATGGTCCTTGAACAAAGGTTTGTTGAGACCCTGTTAAGTTGCCTGCACGGGGAAGAGAGCTGAGTGTACAGCGGTCAGTAAAGCTTGTTTCTTCTCCCTAAAGAAGTGTTCCCCACGCCTCAGGGTCCCCTTCCTTGGTGTTCACTGTAGCATTATGTGGCATATTAATATTCAGTATCTTCACAGCTGCATCGGCCTCGAATAGTGTCCGCATCACTCCTGTTAATAACAGCCCGTTGACCAGAACTCGTCCCAACGGCCCCACCTAGCTGTGAAGGGGCAGAGGTCTGTGAGGGATGATTCTCTGATGAGCAGAAAATGACCTTGCCTTAAGTGTGAACTAAAGAGAAGGTCCCAAATATCAAGGGGATTACAGTCAGAGAGAGGAGCGTGAGCAGAGGCATGGCCCTGGAAAGCCTCTTGGTGGAACGGTGAAGTTGCCAGTACAGAACGGTATGAGATTAGTCTAGAAAAGCAGGCTGAGTCCGATAGATAGTAAGTCTCTGAAGGCGATGCTAAGAAACTTGGATTTTGTTCTGAAGATAGTGAGAATCTTTTAGAGGAGGGAATCAGGTGGTCAGAATAACACTCACAGTGGAGGATGCAGGTGTGCATGCATGAGTGCATTCTATGGAGCTCAAAATAATTTTTGAGAATCATATGAATAACATTACAATCCTAGTTTCTTATTTTTTCAGTTTCTTTTTTAATTTCAGAGCACTCCTGAGTTCCGTTTTTCTCTACTTGCTCCCTGAACTGGACTGTGTGCTGTAAAGTTTACTGATGACAGGAACGCTTGATTGAATTTCCTTTCCCTTGCCTTCTACTGAGACTGTATCTTCCATTGCTCTTCCTTCCACCCCTCTTCAACCCACCCACTAAATGCTTTCCAAGTACTTTTAAGGAGAGTAGACCAAAGAAAAGACAAGAAACGAACACGAGTAGCATCTCAGAGAGTGCCTGTCTGTGTCAGCGGATTGGGGTTATTCTTACTCCTGCCGCTCTGCCTACCTGAGGCCCTTAGTACCCATGGGACTTATCCCCAAACATGAGCACAAAGCCTGGTCTGACAGTCTGCCTTTTAAACTTGGGTGCAGAGACCACTCATCTCTCAGCCCCTGAGTCCCCCTGAGGTGAATGGCTGGGTGAGGGAAGGGCCAGGCTCCTTCTCGCAGGCACAGCCATGAGACCAAGAGCTTCCCTTCCCTGTACCCGTCCTTCCATTGACTGTTCCCAATCCTCACGTCTTCCCAAGGGCTTCACAGGTCATAGAGCATCACCGTTAATGGATAAGCTCAGAAGCCAAATTGCCCAAGTCTAAGCCCAAACCCACCACCTTCCAGTTGGTAACCTCAAGCAACTTCTCAACTCTGTGCCTCAGTTTTTGTAAAACAGAATTGATGTCAACAAATGCCTCAGAGGAGCAATGTGAGATGTAAATGACTTTAATCCGCGTAGAGGACTGGCATGCAGTAGATATTAGATGACATTAGTGAGCACTTTGTCTTAAGTGAGAAATATCCCAAAATAAATTATTTTTTGTATATACTGTACAAGCCACTTTTACTATAGAATCTCATACAATCCTCATGCAGCCCTAATGAATTTGGTCTTTTCTGAGCTGAGAGACTCCACGTTTGTATTAGCCTAATTGAAATGCATTCCCAAGAACAGCCAGCCGTCTGTTGGGGCAAGGATCTTTGTCTGCTCTGTTCTGGGATATATTTAAATACCTGAAATCGTGAGGGGCACATGGCAGGAATACAATCAGCGTTTACTGAATGAATGAACAAACAGGCAAGCTTGGGGAGCAGTGTGTGTCACAGTAAAAACACAGATTTGTGGTCTGGTAGATCCGAGGTCTGAGGCTGGCTGCCCCGTTTACTAGTTCTACATGACCTCTGACAAGTTAATCCCTCTGTTCCTCCATTTCTTCATTTATAAAATGAAGGTGAAAATACCAATTTCAGGGCTTCCCTGGTGGCACAGTGGTTGAGAGTCCGTCTGCTGATGCAGCAGACACGGGTTCGTGCCCCGGTCCGGGAGGATCCCACATGCCGCAGAGCGGCTGGGCCCGTGAGCCATGGCCGCTGAGCCTGTGCGTCCGGAGCCTGTGCTCCGCAGCGGGAGAGGCCACAACAGTGAGAGGTCCGCGTACCGCAAACAAACAAACAAACAATTTCATTAGAGCTGCTGTAAGAATTAAACATGATGCTGGTGCAAAATGTTTAGCATAAAACTGAGCTTGTTTTAGTAGCTCAGGAAATGGTAGCCATTCTTATCACTGTGTATTTCTGCACATAAATGAATGACGGGGAAAGCAACATACGACACAGAGGGATGAATGAAGTGATTACCGTGTTTACCTATCATATATATGCTTTGCCAGAATTAAGACTAGCTTTCTTTTTTAACCTTTCCCCTATGCTGTTTTCAGTATTATGGTAATTATTAAAGTAAAAGAACAAACAATTTCATTAGAGCTGCTCTAAGAATTAAACATGATGCTGGTGCAAAATGTTTAGCATAAAACTGAGCTTGTTTTAGTAGCTCAGGAAATGGTAGCCATTCTTATCACTGTGTATTTCTGCACATAAATGAATGACGGGGAAAGCAACATACGACACAGAGGGATGAATGAAGTGATTACCGTGTTTACCTATCATATATATGCTTTGCCAGAATTAAGACTAGCTTTCTTTTTTAACCTTTCCCCTATGCTGTTTTCAGTATTATGGTAATTATTAAAGTAAAAGAGAAAAGAGTAGAAACGGGGAAATTGTAGGTAAGCAGGCTGAGGAGAGGTAGGGGAGAGGGGATGCTGAGGAAAACCTAGAAGAAAGTCATGGAGAGAATCAAGTCCGTTTCTTGAGGAAAGAGCGAGAAGGAAGGAAAGGAGGAAGGAGTGAGGAGCATGTCGGTAGATAAATCTCTCCTCTCTGCAGTCCGTCCTCCACCCAGCCTCCAACTTGCTCTTTCTACTATTAATACCCAAATATGTTTCTCCTGTGTCTGTATACCTTCAACTCTATGGAGGAGTTTAAGCCTATAGAGCTAGCTCTGCTTCTTACAGGGCAAAGTCCATATACAAGTCTTCCACATTATGGCTTCTGCCTACCTCACCTGTCCAGACGTAAGTCTTCATGCTCTTTCATGTCCTACAACGGTGACGGTCCCTCGGTGGTCTGTACTGTGCTCCACACACCATTTCTTCTTCTTGGCCTTGTGAATGAACTTCTTCCTTTACCCTTTCTTCTGCTTGTGAAGCCCTAGTCACACATAAAAACCCGGTTGAAATGTCTCCTGCTGCATGAATCCTTCCCTCAACCCGCCCTAGCAGACCAGATCACTCTGACCATTGCACTGTTGCGAGTCTGCACGTCTGAATGCATCTCATCATATTACAATCACTTGATCATCTGAGGGCAGTAATTCGAGGTGCTCTTCTGTGAGAACCCCAAACGCTAATTGTGATATGTTCACGGAAGAAGTGAATATTAGGTCATTTTCAAGTCGCTGTTACGTTTTAAGGTACAACATGGGTTAATTCTGGACTCACATTCACAAAAAGAATTCCTTTTGTTGGCCCACAGGCTGCTGGGCTGAAAAGAAGGCACCACTCTGGAGCCCCCCAGTAATGCCACAGATGCTTGGCACCTTGTGGATACCTTCATTAGGAAGATTCAGGGAGAGATATTAACTTCTCTCAAGTCATATTAAAAATGCTTTTTAAATGCAAAAATAACAGCCCAGTAAAATGGTGCCACTGTCTTAGCGTAATTGTTTCTGTAATGCATCATTTGCTCTTAATTGCAAGGATATGCATGGCTTGGTTTAATGCGTGGCACTATTTTGTTTATTTGGCCTCATTATTAAAACCATATCCTAAGAGCTGTCGGGGCTAATGTTAGAACTGGATGAGTCCATAAAGCATTCTGGAAATGCCTGGAACATATTGGCGCTTGATAAATATTGGTTCCACCTGAATCTGAGTTTCTGCCCCTGGGTCACTTTTCTAACGTCATTCTGAGGCGCCCGTGTAAGCGCATCTCGGACGGATTTGACAGCCGGCAGGAATGGGTATCCAACACCACACAGGAAAGGCACAAGTTAAAAAGCTCTGGCAGTTTTTGGGGAGATTCTGTGTCATATTGTACCGGCATGACCACATTAAAACCAGCACCTCAGCCCTTAGGAGAGGGAGGCCCGTGACGTGGGAAAGTTCCATTTGACTCCTGGAGGCTGGAAACTACTGAGGTTAAAACGGGCAGTTTTCTGTCACTCAAAGCACTAAAATATCCCTACTGTGAAGAGAGTGAGGGAAGGTGGCGAATCCTGAGCTGACCCATCAGTAAAATTAATAACGACAGTTTCTGGTGGCAGGATAAGATATTTGGTCAGGGTTTCAGAGTTAAAAATGTAGGTTTTTTAGAGCCTGCATCAGCTTTGTTTCCAAGCTTCCTGGGATGACATTGCGGTGTCCTCACATCCACTGACTCTGAAGTTATGCTTGTTCCAGGGGAAGCCCCACCCCAGCTCTGTGCATGCCCCACCCAACGCTGCTTTTCCCTGCGTTCATCAGACGTTTGCCTTATTTGGAGAGCCCGGAAGATTTGCAAAGCTTAGCATCAGTTAGTGTTTTGTGATTTTTTTTTTTTTGCCAGTCTTTCTCATGTCACCCTTCCTATCGTTTTTAGAACACATTTTGCTAACACGATGGGCTTTATCTTCAAACTTGGAAATTCCTTCTTGCTTTATTACAGCACAAAAATTTCTATTTTAATCCCCTTTTACTCTAGATGTGGTTAAGGGGAGGGGGGGAGCAAAGGAACAAAATATTCATGTTACAATATGAAATTAATAAGAATTATTAATTTTACCTTTCTGTATCCTAGAGCAGTTTTCCATATTATTTTTATTTATGATATACCTGTCAATTGTTAGGACATCATAAGGACTCTCCCTCACCGCATCCTCCCCAGCAAGTCTGGTCACACCTCTAGCCCTGCCTGCAGGCAAGTACCCACAAGAATGCAGGTGCTCTGAACGTGTACACACACACACACACACACACACACACACACACACACGCACACAGCCATCCTTCAACTTTTTATTTACGATCAAAAGTTGTTGTAGGATAGGGGCTTCCTTGGTGGCACAGTGGTTGAGTCTGCCTGCCAATGCAGGGGACACGGGTTCGAGCCCTGGTCCGGGAAGATCCCACATGCCGCAGAGCGGCTGGGCCCGTGAGCCATGGCCGCTGAGCCTGCGCGTCCAGAGCCTGTGCTCCGCAGCAACAGAGGCTGCGATAGTGAGATGCCCACGCACCGCGATGAAGAGTGGCCCCCGCTTGCCACAACTGCAGAAAGCCCTCGCGCGGAAACGAAGACCCAACACAGAGATTAAAAAAAAAAAAAAAAAGTTGTCATAGGATATAAGAAAAACTAGATATCCTGACAACCATAAAGGCAAGAACTGTGGTCTACCGTCGTGGGGACCACCATGAGCACTACTCCACTGGAAGCCAGTAAACCAAATGCCGCAGCACAGGCTCTGGACGCGCAGGCTCAGCGACCATGGCTCACGGGCCCAGCCGCTCCGCGGCACGTGGGATCTTCCCGGACCGGGGCACGAACCCGCATCCCCTGCATCGGCAGGCGGACTCTGAACCACTGCGCCACCAGGGAAGCCCCAATCTCATTTTTAAGGAGCTCACCTGGCAATTTGATGCATCCATTACTTTGAGGACATTCCCAGAGGTCTGCCTGCACTCTACAGATGCAAATAAGTGGATATGGGGTTGCCGGCTCTCTCATTATCCAGGTAGGCAGGGGCTGGTCTGGCACACCTCGTGTTCAAAAGCTGCTTTTGCTTCCAAGGAAGAAACAATCCTTTTTGTCTTTTTTTTTTAATTCGTTTTTATTGGCAAATAGTTGATTTACAATGTTGTGTTAGTTTCTGCTGTACAGAAAAGTGAGTCAGTTATACATATACATATATGAACTCTTTTTTAGATTGTATTCCTGTATAGATCATTACAGGATATTGAATAGAGTTCCCTGGGCTATACAGTAGGTCCTTATTAGTTATCTATTTAATATATAGTAGTGTGTATGTGTCAATCCCAATCTCCCAATTTATCCCTCCCCCGCTTCCCCCTTGGTAACCATGTTTGTTTTCTACATCTGTGACTCTATTTCTGTTTTGTAAATAGGTTCATTTGTGCCATTTTTTTAGATTCCACGTATAAGCGATATCATACGATATTTGTCTTTCTCTGTCTGACTTATTTCACTCAGTATGACAATCTCTAGGCCCATCCATGAGGCTGCAAATGGCATTATTTTGTTCTTTTTTATGGCTGAGTAATATTCCATTGTATATATGTACCACATCTTCTTTATCCATTCCTCTGTTGATGGACATTTAGGTTGCTTCCATGTCCTGGCTATTCAAAAGATACATGTATCCCACTGTTCACTGAAACAATTTTTAATCTTTGTTCATATGGTATGGTAGCAGTACTCTTCTATTTAAAAAAAAAAAAAAACTTTGGAGAGAAGGAGAAAGACCAGAGAAATTGCAGGTGAACAGAGTCCTCAAATCTTGTCTAATATTTTTTGTGTTGTACACTCTGACTGCAGCTCTGATGCTAGAGCTCTAAAGTAATCTGGAGTGCTCCCATAATGCATTCGCTCCACTTGCCTGAATCTGTACTGTCACACAGCATATATTTTTATCCTTCTATTTATTCCACAGCAGAGTTTATTATAAAACTTCCCTTTAGTTTATAGGCTACTGAATGCCATCACAGGTAATGAAAATATTTTTCCCCATAGCAAGTCCAGATCCTTCTTGTGTCATGTAAATTCATTTCTTTAATCTTGTTAAATACCATTAAGTTCCTCCATCAATACCTAAACTTCCTATTCATCTGTCTTTCCATTTTTCTGGCAAAAGATCACCTGTTCATAAATCAAATAATTTAGCATTTAGAAGGTACAGCTACAATTTACAGATAATCTGTTCCAGTGCATAGGTGTGTCTCTCATTGTATGTGAGATAATTTATGTGGTACAGGCGCCTGGCATTAAATACTATTGAATCACCTGGTGAAACGGTAGTTCTCCCTCAATTATCTTTCAGTCCTTCTGATTTCATTTAGAAGAGTCTGTATTACATTCTAGTATGTCTTTAATGCCCCTCTAATACTGACTAACATCCCTATTTAGCAGGCCTCAGAATCAAACAGGCAAACATGTCTATCAAACATTTATTAAGATCAATTCGTTTTCATTGTATTTGTTTTTGTGGTTATCTTTCTTAATGTGTTCCATTTATGAGAGTTTATAAATCTCATAAGTTTTCCTTTAAATATATTTATTTAAGAAAAAATGTGAATTGACTAAGAAAATAATTTTTGCTTTAAAACTCAAGTAGCATGAGACAGGACTGCGTTAGGACTTTTGACTTTAGTAGGCACTTTGCATTTGTGGGTCCCTTCCTCCATATAATATTATTCAGAATGCTATATGCCACAGGAAAGAACTCATTTAGTAAAATACGTTTTTCACAGTGAAAATCTTTTTATTTTGAGGCTCAACCAAAAAATAGTTCTTGTCTGTTGAGAGACATCGTAAGTGATCTTCAGTCATGCACTCCCACAGGTTTTTTGAGTCAAAGATTATTTAACTCTGATATCTTCTAAAGATATAATTCTAATATAGAAAGCAGAGCATGGAATTTGGAGACAGACGGAATTGGTCTTGAACCCTCTCCAGACTTAATAGCTCTGTGATCTTGGGCAAGACAATTACCTTTTATGAGTCCTTATTATCTCATCTGCAGGATGGAGTTGGTAACTCCCACTTAAGATATGGTTTTGAAGATTAAATTATCTCCACCAATATTCATTGAGCCCCTCCTATGTGCCAGGCTCTTTTTTAAGTGCTACAAATACCACAGTGAACAAAACATAAGCTTACCATTCTTGTCCAGCTGATGGTCTTACATGGAGTTGAATATTTCCTTGCTGGTTCTTAAGTCATTGAAGCAGAGTGTTGCCCGGGAGTGGATTAGAACTGAATTTCGTGTACTCCTAGTTCTAAAATAATTATCCCTCTTGCTGCTACAGATTTTGAGTCACAATTAGCTACCAAAGGTTACTTAGAGATTCAGCAAGACCTTTTGTAGATTTTTTTACCGATTCTTTTTTTTATTTTTATTTTTTTTAGTTCATAAAACTTCAGCTACCTTCAGGGAAACATTCGCTATAAATATTTTGCACTATTTTTACCTTTGTTAATATATACTGTTTATCTGTAAACATAATTTGCATTATAAATTTTTAGAAAGGCAGATACACATTCTTCAGTGCCTGTAAATTCTTGATGATAAACTGTTATCCTCATATAACATTTGCTGCTGGCCAGACTGACATAGGCACAGCTAGCCACCAAAAGATCTCTTGTCCTCACTTATGGAACAAGTAGCTCCTTTTTAGTGGTGATGATGCCAGAAATGGAGTGATCTGGAGAGATTTTCATCTTTCAAAGAGATTTTTTTTTTTGCCTGGCATCACCAAAGCACATCCTAAGCTTTCCAGGTATGACATCTGATGATCAGCAAGTAGGCTAGGTAAAATAAAGTTAACTGGATAACAAGAATATTCAGGTTAGTTATTTGAACTTATATAACTTTATAGAAAAATGAGTGAATTTTTACTCAGTTTGGAGCAATGGAGGAACAGGTAGAGCTTAGATATTTTTTAATATTAATGGGTCAAAAATAACATCATCAATCTACAACCCACACAGGCTATTAAGAGTCAGCATTATCTTCAGTGTAAACGTTTCACTTGCAGGTGTTTTTCTTCTACACATGTTTCGATAAGTCTTGGCCTTAGGGCTAACCATATATTTGCATTTTACATGAATGCACTATTGTAAAACTGTTGTTGGCATCTCAAATTGTTGCTGAAATTCCAGGCCAATGTTATCTGAGGTGACTAGATTATAGTGAAAAAACCCAATAAAATAGATCTTTAAAATACATACTGTCTCTGTTTTGTACATTTTGTGTGGTTCCCTTCAGAGCTAATTATACAGTTTTAAAACAATAACAGAGGGCTTCCGTGGTGGCGCAGTGGTTGAGAGTCCGCCTGCCGATGCAGGGGACGCGGGTTTGTGTCCCGGTCCGGGAGGATCCCACATGCCGCGGAGCGGCTGGGCCCGTGAGCCATGGCCACTGAGCCTGCGCGTCCGGAGCCTGTGCTCCGCAGTGGGAGAGGCCACAACAGTGAGAGGCCCGCGTACCGCAAAAAACAAAAAAAAGAATCAGTTAAATAAATGTTGGTCAGGGAATTCCCTGGCGGTCCAATGATTAGGACCCGGCACTTTCACCGCTGGGGCCCAGGTCCAGCCCCTGGTCGGGGAACTAAGATCCCACAAGCTGCTCGGCCAAAAATAAATAAATAAGTAAATAAATAAATTAAGTAAATGTTGGTACATCTATAAAATGGAGTTTTAAGCAGCTCTGGTCAGCGTTTATATTCTAGAAGTATTTCTATAATTGCATATCAAAAAGTCTCATGCTTTAATCCCAAACAAAACTGCATGCACAGTATGATCTTAACTTCTTAGCTGCGTATAAATAATATGCACAAAGAGTGAGGGAAAAGAACGTGTAGCAAAATATTAACAGTCGTAATTTTTATTCCTTTCTTATGTTCCAACTTTTTTCCCCTATATATCTTTCTATAATTTCTATAATTTCCTGTAACGGGCATAAAGAAAATACAATTTTAAACATTAAGATATAGAAGAAAAAGAAGGGGAGCAATTGATAGACTGCAGTTTTCACGTCCATTCTACCTCCCAGGTGAGCCATATACGCTCTCTGCTGCGGCACTTTTGATAGAAATTTACACTATCCATTCTCCTACTGAAGACAAATAGCTAATTAGGGGTGATGATAAGAACCTGTGTCACCTGGTCTCTGTTCTTTTTCAGCACACGACGGTTTTGCCCTTTATATTAATTGAGATGAGGACATCACACCATGCGTATCCCAGCAGGAGCAGCGGACTGGCCGCCATATGTACCTTCTCTGTTGGCTATATATTATGGTAAGGACAGTGCCTGCTGGGCTTTCTTATTGTATTCGATTTTGCACTGCTAAATTTGAGCACATATTTCATTATGGATATAATCACTAACAGATTCACACTGCGTGCCTCATTTGGTCCAAGACCTGGGCTTTGTCTCATTTCCCCAGATGCTTATATTTTTAGAAAGTATATGCCAAACCTCACACAACAGGAATTTGTTGAACAATTCCATGTAAGCAGTGGTTCTTCCAAGGCTACATTTTTCAACTCTTTTTCAAACTAAATGTTTTTCTTGGACATCAGTTTTATTGCTTAAGGGCTTTTTTGCTTGGGATTTTTTGTTGTTGTTGCTTTTTTTGGGAGTGAGGGAGTTGTAGCAAATGCAAATTAGGACAGAAGAAATGACCTCTTAGAGGAGTGACTTCTATCCTCTAAGTGAAACAAGTGAAAATGTACATTTTCCTGAGTCAGTTTAAAACCTTTCCCAGAATTCGCTATTACATATAGCATGCATCTAATGGTTTTGTTTTGAAAAATTGGGGTAAATAAATAGCAGGAAATCTCTACTTGGTCTGTTGGGCATGAATAAGCCCCAAGTGTGAGGTGCCAAATTTATCTGGTAAAAGAATTTTTGCCTGTTGAGTTTACTTCACTTTAATTTCAGTTCTAACCATGTTTTAACATTTCAGAATTATTTATCTTAAGATAATTTCTTATTTCTCTGTATAATTCCAAGTGCTCTTTGATATATTAGCGTACACAGAAAAGGTCTCTCCCCTCAGCATTTCCGCCTCTTGGGACTCTCTTGTCCTGTGTTCTGGGTCACCATCACCTCCTTTAAGTCTTTAGGACTGAATCACGTTCTTGCAAACCCAGGACTGCACTTAATCCCACCAAAATCCTGGAGCACTTTGGGAGGTCCAGTCCCTGTGGAGCGTTTTGCTCCAGCCAGTCCAGAGATATAAAATAAGGGTCGGTACAGTACTTCACATACTTTGCCTGAATGATCACATAATGCTCCAAATCTGAACAAAAAGGGAATTCGCTTTTAGGAAGCCACGCCCTGTGGCTGGATCTAAGGGGACATCCAGGCTACAGACCCCAGAACAAACATGCGGTCATGTTCAATTCCATCTGCCACTTCATTGATGAGTCACCAACTGTTCACGAGGACTGGGGAACGTTTGTTTTCCTAGTGACTTTTTAGATTTTTTTTTCTACCCAAAACATTAAGTATTGGCTTTCTCTGAAAGAAAAAATTCAAATGATCCGGGCTCACAGGTGAAGTGTGACTGTGAAATTATATCTTAAAAATGAATTCATGTGCTTTATACATAAGAACTTGATGTTCAAATGACTCTTATCTTTCAGAAGAGTCAGGTAGGAAAGCTAACAGTTATTCCAGGGTTGCTACGATGTTTACAACACGTCTGGAACTGCCTATAGATTTAGTTTAAAAATCAAATGCCCAGGCTTCCCTGGTGGCACAGTGGTTAAGAATCCGCCTGCCAACGCAGGGGACACAGGTTCAAGCCCTCGTCCAGGAAGACCCCATATGCCACGGAGCAACTAAGCCCATGCACCACGACTACTGAGCCTGCACTCTAGAGCCGGCAAGCCACAGTTACTGAGCCCGGTGCCACAACTACTAAAGCCCGCAAACCTAGAGCCCGTGCTCCGCAACAGGAGTAGCCCCCACTCTCCACAACTAGAGAAAGCCCACGCGCAGCAACGAAGACCCAACGCAACCAAAAATAATAAATAAATAATAAATTTTGAAAGTAAAAATAAAATGCCCTTCCCACCTCTCCCCGCAAAACACAGTCTCATTACTTTGCACTCATATTCACTTATCTGTGGGAAGGGAGGACTTTTACTCTGGGAACTCTGGGTGTATTTCTGTGAATTCATTTATATGCCATTAAATTATCTGAATCTTGTAGAGCCCCAGAGATTTTAGGAACTACATACTTTCTGATGGCTTTTCTTCCACTGTGGGTGCAATCAGTCCACATTCCAAAGAGACACGTGGGAAATACCACATAGTCTTCATTGTAGACCCCCAAGATCCCTCATTAAAATGAAGCATTACTCACGCTTTCTGTGCCAAGGGCGGCCTGCCAGCTCTGCACCCTCCCTGAGCAAACCAGTGCTTGTTTGGACACGTATCTGCATTAACCAGCGAATTCTCCCAGCTATGTTCTGAGAAAGCTTTCAAAGTAGACTTTTTCCTTTGGTGTTCTGCCCTAGGCATTCATAGCTATGCCAAGAGCTAAACAATGCCCTTCACACCATGTCACATTATACAAACCCAGGGATTTTAATTGTTATCAAAAAAGTACTGAGTTTTACTCCCTTCCGGACTATCTCAGATGCGACGTACCAGTGACACAACAGCAAAAGGTTCAGGATGTGAAATCTTTACCATACCACATACCAGGGTCGTTCTGGACATTCCAGAACCTTATGCCAAAATGTAAGAAAGCATTCCTCTTGTCACAGGCTAATTATAAAGTAGATCTCCCTTAAAATCCTCTGTGTGGTTGAGCTGAATCTATACCTCCGAGGCTGCTGGCCAGCCTGCCTGTCTGCTTGGCTCTGATTCTAGCTTGCTGCCCATTTTCACAAGTCTCCCTACCCGTCTGAATCTGCTGTCTTCCTAGGTTTGGGTCACGAGAGTTGAGAAAGCGAGGGACACCAGAGCTTTCCCTCATGGACTAGAGCCCACTGAGCTCCCACGCTCGGTGGCTCCACTTCCCAGCCCCCATCTCAGTCCGACCCAAGCTCAGCATCTGAAGTCATCCCAGACCTTCCCTTGCCCACCTCCACCTGTCTTTCCACTTACCCAGGGGTCTGGGGCACAAATATCCCCTGACCATTGATGGGGGGCTCTTAACTCCCTTTCTGTACACGTCTCCTCCACCATCACTCCTCCGTGCATTTCTCTGCACCTTATTTGTGACATTTCCTCCTAATGAGTGAGATGATCCATATTCTATGCAGGACACAACACAGAAGTCCCCTTGGTTTCTAATGCAACAGTAATTATCAGGAATTGTACTGAGTACCATTTTGTCGACTGCTGTGCCAAAAGCGATTTTAAATATTACTGTATTTAGTTCCCCACATAACACTTTGAGATGAGCGTTATCTGGCTCATTTTACAAATAAGGACACCAAAGCTTAGACAGATGATGTGGCTTGCCCAAGGAAAAGACACTATTTTTTGTTGTTGCCAGAACTACGGTTGACCCTTGAATAACGTGGGGCTTAGGGGTGCTGACCCTCGCCGCAGCGGAAAATCCGAGGATAATTTTACAGTCAGCTCCATATACGTGGTTCCTCTGTATCTGTAATTCCTTCATATCTGAGGTTCCACATCCGTGGAGTCAACCACTCTCAGATCATGTGGTAGTGTCGTTAAGTATTTACTGAAAAATATCTGCATCTAAGTGGACCATCGCAGTTCAAACCCATGTCGTGCAAGCCCTGGGGTGTGGCTGCAGAGTCTATACAGTGAACCATATATTCTCTACCCCTTCTTACTGTGTGAAGGGTAACCCTATGGGTGAACAAGTCAAGTGAGCTTTTAGTTTTTGTTTTGAAGCAATACATCAGTAGCAGCCGGGTCTAATCGTTAAGGCCACTTCCTGGGTTTGAATTCCCACTCCCACACTTAACCTTTCTGGGCTTTAACTTATTCGGACATAAAATAGGGACAGGGATAGTACGTACCTCATGGGGTGGTGGTGAGGACTCAGTTTCTCTATGTAGAGCCCATAGAATTATGCCTGGCAGACAGTAAAAGTTTCTGTATTTGCTATTATTATTATTATTTCTACATTTGCAGTTCCGAGAAGTTCCTCAGCAATAGTAGCAAGAGCACATGTTTTCTTCTCAAGGGTCTGAGAATTTTAGATACGATGCTACAAGTCCTGATGCTACAAGTCCTTTCTCTTCCTTTACTCATTCTTGCTCACTTACACACTCTTCACTTTAAGAATCCAAAACAATAAAGGATATAAAAATACAAATTTGTTTTTAAGTTTAAAAGGATCATCAGGAAATCTTGAAGGAGGGGCTGAATAAAACAAGTGAACTTTAAGATCACGGGATGCCGACTGTTGTCACCCTCCAGTTGACAAATTCTACAAGAGCAGACGTCCTCACTCCACCTGGTGCAGGACTCCTGGTGGCCAATCTGTTCCTTGGATGTGGTGCCTCCTCCCCAGCACCTCACATCCTTGTCTCCCTGCAGTATTCCTGCTGCTGCAGCTCTGCTTTTCAATCTGCAGGGCACACAAACAGGAAACCACTGCAGATCCTAGGAAATTTACATCCCCAGGGATTCAACAGTGGGTCCCCTGTGCGCTGAGGAGTCTTCTTGCTGCCTCTGGCCATCACCCCCTCCCACGGTGGTTCTCATTCAGCCAGAGCCCACCTGAGATCTAAGGGGCCGTGCATAGTACATGCTGACCACTAAATGCAGGGCACAGTCAAAAGAAAGGAGGCATTAGTGAAGTGGAGAAGATGGGTCCTGGAGTGTCTTCTCGTAGATAAACATTTCTTATCACTGCAGTGAGCTTATATAAAGCAAAATAGAAATTTCTGTTGTCTCAGGGCCCTAGTTGTTTTTGATAGATTCTACACTCCAAATCCTACTGCCCCAAATGTGTCCATTGTCCAACTTTCCAACCTAGAAAATAAAACAAAGTAAAATCATAGTGAAGTGTGCTCTTTCTTTTATGATATAAACTTAAATTGTCCAAAATCAGAATTTTATCACCACCAAACTTGATTATGCCTCAGCCGTGCAATTGCAGATTTTTTTTTTGTTTTCTTATTGAAATGTTTCTATATTTCCTCAAATTTTTGCTGGAAACATACATCACTTTTAAACTAGAGAAAAAATTCTTAAAAATAAAAATAAGAGTGTACTCTAATTAAGAAGTCTTGGAAAGAATATTAAGCCATGAACGAGTAAAATTTTTTTGCATAAAATTTGCACCTGTTTCACTAAGAAAATTAAATTTCAGACCACATTAAACTCCTGTTTAATTGGATGTTTCTTCACCAGTTAAACAGATCTGGCCAGCAGATGACCAGCATTTTCTTCTGTTCAACTTGAATCTTTCACTCAACCATAACTGCCTACTCTGTTGACTTTTACATCTGGGATAGTGTGTGAAAGTTTTCCTAATTTCCTGGCATCGGAAAACTGGAACCAAGCTGAAAGAGTGATGTGCTAAGTGCCTCCCATTCTGAAGAGAGATACCTTTCTTGGGTCTTTTTTTTTTTTTTTTTTTTTTTTTGGTACGTGGGCCCCTCACTGTTGTGGCCTCTCCCGTTACGGAGCACAGGCTCCGGACACGCAGGCTCAGCGGCCATGGCTTACGGGCCCAGCCGCTCCACAGCATGTGGGATCCTCCCGGACCGGGGCACGAACCCGTGTCCCCTGCATTGGCAGGCGGACTCTCAACCACTGCGCCACCAGGGAAGCCCCCTTTAATACTTTTTAACTTCAGTGTGTGATAGGCAAAATAATGATACCCAAAGATGTACACATCCTAATCCCCGGAACCTGTGACTGTGTAACTTCACATGACAAAAGAGACTTTGCGGATGTGATTACATTAAAGATATTGACCTGAGGAGATTAGCCTGAATTATCCTAGGGGGCCCAATCTAATCTTAAAAGGAGAGACCCTTTCCCAGCTGTGGCCAGAGAGAGACATGACTGGGAGAACAGTCAGACAGACGTGCTGTGAAAAGGACTCAAACGACATTTGCTGGCTTTGAAGATGGAGTAAGAAGCTATGAACTAAGGAGTGTGGGCTGTCTTTAGAAGCTACAAAAGTCAAGGAAACAGATTTTCCTCCAGAGCCTCCAGAAAGGCATGCATCCCCACCAACATCTTGATGTTAGTCCCGTGAGACCTGTGTTGGATTTCTAATTAGAAGATAAATTTGTGAATTAGTTTCAAGCCACAGAGCTTGTGGTAATGTGTTACAGTAACAATAGACAACCCATACACTTGAGCAAGTCATTTAGTCTCTGTGGACCTCAGTTTCCCCATCTGAAAAAAAAGAGGGTGATGATACTTAGGCAGGATTGCTGTGAGAATCAGAAAAATGGGTACAAAATGCCTGCCACGTGATTGGCACTCAGTACAGTATCCATTGTTGTTGATCCGTGTTTATGCTAAGAATACTCAGTCCTTAGGGAGCCTGAATGAGCCCCTTTCTGCATGTTTCTTCACTCGTTAACCTGTCATGCTACTCTGGCAGGTAGAGGTCCGTCCATATCCTTGAAGTCAGACAGTCTTTGTTCAGATGCCCTCTTCCTAAGGGCTTTGAGCAAATTACTTATTCTCTCTTAGCCTCATTTTTACCACCTCTAAAATGGGAGGTAACGCCTGCACATTATCTCCCACTAGAGATAATAGATTATTGAACACGTGGGTCACTCAAGAAATGATAGTATCTTGCCTTCCTCCCAGGCGATAAAAATCCTGAGTGCCCAAGTCTCTGTGAAAAGGTCTCATTTCTCTCTCTTCCTCTTTTCCCCACCATCCTTATTTTCATTTTATCCTCAGCTCTTCTTAAGGATTTTGGTCCTACTGGTGGGGTTTGTGTCTCCTTGCTACCTATTAAGAATGCTAAAGAGTGTTCTGAAAATTTCTTATGCTTCTTGTGCTAAGTTATTCCCCAAGCTCGGCTTTTCCCCTGAGATTTGAGAATGTCATTGCCTTCCCATGATTCCAATCTGTTTGTTTCTACAAACACTTTGTGTAGTGGTGGTTACTGTTTTCTTATCCTCTGAGGAGGAGAAGCCTATCTAGACAGTTGAGGACTTGCCGATTAAGCGTGTGGCTTGCACGCGACTCCTCAGAGCGTCCGTTTGGGTGCTGGTTGAATCGGTGTCTTAGATCAGCATCTGCACAGAAGGTTTTTGTGTGTCATCCATCTCAGTTCCCAGTGTTTACTATTCCGAGTTTCATCTTCTCTTACCCCAAACAGCTGGTTCTCAGACATCCTGGGTATACACGAAGAACTAGAATTCCCCATATGCTAGTAACCAGGCCCCTCACCAAGACCATTTTATATGCGCTTATGACCTTTCCCCCACTCCTCACTCAACATGCCTGGCCTCCATCCATCCCAACACTCCTACTTCGTTTCCCTGCCGTCTTCCGGAATCGCCATTTTCATGCTGCTTGTGCCTTTGATGCTATTGGCAATTTTACTTCGTGTTTCTCCAGCCAGCTCTGCCCATCCCCCTCCTCACTGTGCCCTGTCTCCGCTCAGCGGACGGCCTAGTCTTTAACTTCGCAGAGAACGTAAAAAACTCTCTCGGCATCACTTGCTGGCTCTTCCCACCCTACCCAAACCTCAGTGCTGGAGTTCTTTGGAGTTCAGCACACGGTCTTTCTCTCTTTTTGTCTATTATTTTAAAATTTTTTTTTGTGGCAAGAATACTTAACTTGAAATCTACCCTTGTAACCTAGGTCCTCTTTTTTTAGTACCTCTTCTCCCTGGATAAATCCATCCACTCCGTGTTTACAACTATCTCCATCTCAGATCTCCAGCTCGGAGCTCTCTCCTGATGTCCGCTCACAAGCTTCTCACACTTAGCAACTGCAAACCAAATTCATGCGGTGCCTGCTTTCCCAATCACACCCCCAAACCTGTATCCCCTTGGCATTGCCACCCATCCAGTTATTCATGCCAGAAATCTATGGAACCTCTTCAACCCACCTCTCTTGGGCCTATTACAGAAAATCATCCAGCAGTTTCTAGCTTCACCTCTGAAGCACTGTTAAGAATCCGTACACTTTGCTCCCTCTCCACCGCCAACACCATGGTCCAAGCTGCAGTCATCCCTCTGCTGAACCACTGCTTAGAGCTGGCATTTCCCCACTGCCACCCCATCTGCATGGAGGACCCCTCAGCTCTTTTTTAAAAATACATATGATCATGCCACTCCCTTGCTCAGAGAATGTGGATGACTTCCCATTGCTTCTAGGGATAAAGTCCAAAATTCCTTTACATGGCTTAGGGAACCTGCATTACGTGACCCCACCGACCTCTCTGGCCTTATCCCCCTCCTCTTCCCCCTTTGCTTATTACAGCCACGGTGACCTTCTCACTGATGGTCAAGAGCTATACGTTCCTTCCAGCTTCAAAGCTTTCACCTGCCCCACACCACCACCCAAACCCCATCTCTCCTCAGTCACATCACCCATAATTATTAGTTACAAATCCTATGCAGCCTTCAGGTAGTAGCTGAAATCTCTTTCTCAGGGAGACCTTTTCTGATTCCCAAGACTTGGGTCAGCCCCTCGGTGGTACACTACTGCAGTCACGTGTTCATTTCCATCTAGGAAGTTACAAACCAGTCGTAGTTATATGGTTATTTGGTTAATTTTTTTTAACATCTTTATTGGAGTATAATTGCTTTACAAACTTTTTTAGATTCCATATATACATGTTAGCATACAGTATTTGTTTTTCTCTTTCTGACTTACTTCACTCTGTATGACAGACTCTAGGTCCATCCACCTCACTACAAATAACTCAATTTCATTTCTTTTTATGGCTAATAGTCCATTGTATATATGTGCCACATCTTCTTTATCCTTTCAAAGTCTGCCATCCAAATCCCCTCCCCTCACTATCTAGAGGAAGAGAAAGAAAGTTGAAATGATCTTCAAGAAAATAAAAAGAGCGTCTTCGTCTACAGTTTTCTAAGGATTTATACAAATCCATTCTCTTTAGATATCACATCAATCAAATTGTCAGAGAAACCATTCTTAGGATAGATTGCTTAATAAGAGAAATTGTGATAGTATGTGAGTTTTAAATACAAGCAGATAAAGTAAGGAAACAATTTTAAATTATATATGTTTTACACCTACCTTACACTTAGCTCAATAATAACCATGTAAAGTGTTTATGATACTCCTACCATCTACTCCTCTGATGTTGAATTTCAGCTTTATTGCCACTTCTCCTACTTGCCTGGTTCATTTAAGTTGCCAACTGACGTTGATAGACGTGTAGGAGGAAGCTCACAGTCTGTGCACCTTGCCAGAGTGACATCCTATAGGGGATCCTGGGGAGATGACCCAGTTCAGGCAATAAAAAATTCCAGGTAGAGGAAAGATCCACTTATTAGCCAAAGTACAGCCTCTCCATTTCCCTGAGGGGAGCCTTCTCGATGTCTTTGACAATATAAGAGTATTTTGAAGGCTCAGAACACATTCTCTGGTGGCTGCATGGGTGGGATTACATAAACCTCTTTGCCGTGATCCCCGTCCCGCCGTCAGCAGATGGCTTCCACAGCCTGCAATAACTGGGCAGAAGCGTGTTCCCCGGCATTGCATCTCCCACAGCACCCAGCAGTGCTGGGCTCCCAGGAGACACAAAATGAAAACCAACTGAAAATAATTCAGATGAGGAGATATCTGCACCAGAGTTGAGTTTATACCCCAAGAGTCAAAAGAAATTTACAGCCCCAAAGACCTTTTGTTTGAGATATAATGGAAATGGCAAGAGAACTTGGTCTAAAATACCCATGCAAAACTTTGTCTTTATACATTTAAGTAGGCCCATTTCCCTAATAATTTTCAAAGTAGGAGAAGGAACTAGCTTGATTATTATTATCATATTTTAATTCTCCCATATTCTGAAAGAACCAGGTCCATGTAGATTCAGGATGAAATTCCTTAACACTCTCCAGCAGGTATTTATTTATTGAGTCCCTCCTATGCGCCAGGCATGGTGCTAAGTGCAGGAGGTAAACAGTATATAAAGCTATGGCTCTGTCCTCAGGAGCTTACAGTCTGATGGAGGATACAGGGAAATTAAAAAGCAATTACCCTGGGCTTCCCTGGTGGCGCAGTGGTTGGGAGTCCGCCTGCCGATGCAGGGGACACGGGTTTGTGTCCCGGTTCAGGAAGATCCCACATGCCGCGGAGCGGCTAGGCCCGTGAGCCATGGCCGCTGAGCCTGTGCGTCCGGAGCCTGTGCTCCGCAACGGGAGAGGCCACTACAGCGAGAGGCCCGCGTACCGCAAAAAAAAAAGCAATTACCCTACAGTTCATAAGTGCTATGTATAAGAGAAGAAATACAGGAGACTCTCAGAGTCCAGAGGTACATTCCCTATCCCAAACTTACGGAGTCATGGAAGGCTTCCCTGAAGAAGTGACATGTAAGCTGGCCCTTGAGGGTGAATAAGAGTTAGCCATATGAAGGTCCAGGGTAAGGGTATCCAGGGCAGAGAAGGGAGATGGCCTGGAGGCAAGAAAGAGCAAATCACAGTGAGGCAGTGAAAGAAGTTTAGTGCACCTGGAACCACTGGCATTTTCCCAACTCCAATCACTACCTCTACTCTTCCTACCGCAACTGCTTTTATTTTACCTCTCCACAACATCCTTCTTTTTTTTTTTTTTTTCGGTACGCGGGCCTCTCAATGTTGTGGCCTCTCCCGCCGCGGAGCACGGGCTCCGGACGCGCAGGTTTAGCGGCCATGGCTCACGGGCCCAGCCGCTCCGCAGCATGTGGGATCCTCCCGGACCGGGGCACGAACCCATGTCCCCCGCATCGGCAGGCGGACTCTCAACCACTGCGCCACCAGGGAAGCCCCATCCTTCTTTGAGTTGGGTTTTTGTTTGTTTGGTTGGTTGATTGATTTGCCTGTTTCCTAAGATGCCAGGCTGTGTGTGGCTGCCCCCTGTCAGCCTCCTTGACAGGCCCCATTCACCTGCTCACTCCCTAACGCTCAAGCCTCTGAGCAAGCTTTCCCCACTGCCTCCCATCCACTTTCTACTTCTTGGCCAAAGATTATTTTAAAATGCAAATCTGATCCTGTCAATGCTCCTGCTCAAAACTCTTCAGTAGTTTTTTTTTTCTTTTTTGGTAGCACTTACTTTTCCTTATACCGTGACGTATCCTTGGGCCATGATAGTCTCACCTGACAGCAGAAAAACAAGATGTTTCAGTCATCCTTAAAAGCTGAGAATTACGTACAAAAATCTTACGTAAATTAAAACCGTGCATAAATCTGCAGGTACAGATACAAATCGTTTTGCAACTATAGTGAGTAATTTAGCCCCATGACATTCTGCTGGGAAAACACTGGATAAGAAAGAAAATGGAGTCTGAAAGCTTGGGTTAGCTATGTTTCTTAGCTGTGATGGAAGACGGCAAGAAAGAAGTCACAATTCATTCATAAATTCTTGCCAGCCTCTAGAGAAATCCAGAAATTGTCATTACTGCGCTGTTCGGATCTGATCAGGCCCCAGCGGTGTGAACAGCTCACAAGAAATTGTCATCAGATCAGGCCAAGTCCCTTCCATAGACACATTACCCTTTGCTTCCCTTGGTTACACAAAATCTTCAGCCAGATACACTAATCTTTAAACCAAATGTATGTACAGAATTTCAGAAAGCATGTTATAAATAGTTAACTTGAGTACAATGTGAAATGGTGCTATTTGCCTGCCTATCAGGCAAGGGCAGGTGTCTTTTTAAAAAAGATATTCGGGGCTTCCCTGGTGGCACAGTGGTTGAGAGTCCGCCTGCCGATGCGGGGGACACGGGTTCGTGCCCCGGTCCGGGAGGATCCCACATGCCGCGGAGTGGCTGGGCCCGTGAGCCATGGCCGCTGAGCCTGCGGGTCCGGATCCTGTGCTCTGCCACGGGAGAGGCCACAACAGTGAGAGGCCCGTGTACCTCAAGAAAAAAAAAAAAAAGACATATTCGGGTAGATGAGTTTAACATAAGATATGTACCTCTGCCAGGACAAACTTGTACTTGTGAACTAACTCGTACAGAAAGTCAGTGTATCTGCCAGCAGTCCATTTAAAAGTGTTTGCAGTGGCCAATGCCGGACTCATCAGAGCCCTGCTTGCGAGTCCACATCAGCTGGAGTAGCCAGAGACCATATTTGCACTCAGAGGAGTGATCATCTTAATTGTCATTGTGGTTGGTTCCAGGGCTGTGCATCCGTTTGTGTTCTAAAGTCACTAACACCAAGATACTTGGTGATCCCACCAGACCACACAGTGCACATTGTTGGCATATAGGTCCTTTCCAATATCAGCATCACATCTTTAGGTTGAATTGGAAGCATTCCCATGAATGCCAGGATTCCACGCCCAAGAAGAATGGCTGGAAAGAGCTCCCGGATCTCAGAGCCTCCCACAGCTGGAGAGCCTCAGCTGATGTCGGGGAGCTCCGTTCTCTTCTGCAGGGAGGACAGTAAAGCCGCACTAGCTCCTGTTTGACAACCAGGATGGGGTAGCACCTCTTCTCCTTGATGTCATGTACAATTTCTGCTGTGGTAGTGAAGCTGGAACATCTTTTTCTCGCAAACTTTAGAAATATTCTTCCCGGTACGAGCTAGCTCGGTGCAGAAACAGGATAACATGGAGCATGCGTAACCCTCATAGATGGGCATCGTGTGGGTGACAGCATCACCCCAAGTCTGTACACGCAGCAGTGTGTGACCAGAGGCACGCAGGGACGGCACAGCTGGAAGAGCAGCATGCACGGCCGGTTACTGAAGGGGTCAAACAGGACCTGTGACAAGTGGCCTTGAGGTTCAAGGGAGCTTCACTAAGGAGAGCATGGTGTTTCCCAGGAGCGGCCGGAATCGCGGCCGGAATCGCGGCAGTAGGTGCGGTGCCAGATCCCCCAGCTCAGCCAGCAGGAGCAGAGCTACGCTCATCGGCACTCTTCTCTGGCAGACCCCTCTCTCGTTCTGGGTTCACCGTCCGTATGGCTTTCCTCTGCCCCATACCTACCATCACGTCCTCTTATCTTTGGCAATAAATAACAGAAGGAAACCAGGCACAGGGGTTATCGTTCCCAGCAGAGACCCCTTTGCTCGTGCCCGAGCCATCGTTGAGGGAAGGAACAGTGAGTCCTTGATTCTTCCTGTGACCTTCATTTGCTGCACGCATAGATGGAGAAGAACTGGCCGTGAAGCAGTGACGGTACCATTTCACACTGTACTCAGCTATTTATAACATGCTTTCTGAAATTCTGTGCATACATTTGGTTTAAAGTTTAGTACATCCAGTTGGAGGTTTTGTGTAACCAAGGGACGCTAGGGGTAATGTGTCTATGGAAGGGACTTGGCCTGATCTGATGACAATTTCTTGTGAGCTGTTCACCCCTCTGGGGCCTGATCAGATCTGAACAGAGCACTAATGACAATTTTGGGATTTCTCTAGAGGCCCTGTGAGATCCCGCCCCTGCCTACCTGTGCCACCTCCTCTTCCTGTCCTTGCCCTCCCACCCTCCACCCTCCAGCCACACTCCACTTCTTTCCATCCCTCAGAGCCGCCTGTGGTCTTGCTTGCCTCAAGGCATTCACACATGCTCTTCCCTCACTGATCACCTGATTTCCAGCCCAACCCCTTAACCTACTGAGAGGTTATCTACCCGCCCTTGGATTTTTACCTTAAACATCACTTCTTCCAAGAAACCTTCCCTGATTCCTCATCTAGTTTAGGTCTGTACTGCTTCTTCCTTCCTGCTTCTTGTTTATTTGGAATCACTCCTTAGATATCTGGCTTTCCTACTGCATGGGGATGTCCTGAGGGTGGGAGGTAGGCCTCTTCTGTTTTTTCTGTATCCCCACCTCCTAGAATAATGTTTGTGCAAAGCGTTTGTCAAGAGGGAAGAGATATGGGGATATATATATATGTATATGTATAACTGATTCACTTTGTTATAAAGCAGAAACTAACACACCATTGTAAAGCAATTATACTCCAATAAAAATGTTTAAAAAAACCAACAAAAACACAGAAATGAAAGAATGAGGAAAGGCTGTAAGCAAATGTTAAGGTTTGGTGACCACAAGCTGAGTAAGTTATCTCTTGATTTCTGTTTTCATTGTGACATGAAATTATCTAAATGCAAGGAGAAAGGTGGGTGACAAAGAAGGGGGTTTTTGTTTTGTTTTCTAAAGAAAGAATAATATAATATTACCCTCTTATCCATCACCTAGGTTCAACAATTATCAATATATTGCCAAACGTGTTTCATCTACACCTCTACCTTGTTTTTTTATAGAGATATAATTTACATACCATAGAATTCACCCTTTTAAAGTGTACAGTCCAGGGGTTTCTAGAATATTCACCAAGTTGTTCAACCAGTACCCTAATTCCAGAACATTTTTATCACCCCCAAAAGAATCCCTGTACCCTTTAAGTAATCACTGTCCCGTCCATCCCCTCTTCCCCCAGAGCCCAGCAATGACTCATCTACTCTCTGTCTATATGCATTTACCTATTCTGGACATTTCATATAAATGGAATCATACAAAATGTGGTCTTTATGCTGCCTTCTTTCACTTGTCACAATGATTTCAAGGCTCATCCATGTTGTAGTACAAATTCATACTTCACACATTTTTATAGCCAAATAATATGTCATTGTATGGATATACCACAATTCTCTTATCCATTTATCAGTTGATGGACATTTTTGGATTATTTCCACTTTTTTGGCTGAAGATGGAAATGTGAAGGTATAAGGTATCCACATAATTAAAGGGAGAAGAGCTAACAGGGAAGCAGAAGGATGTCAGGCCACAGAGAGGACCCATTTGAATTGAGACCAAAAATAACGCTGCACAGGCATGTAACTTTATGGCACACAAAACCCTTTCAACGTGAGCTCTGCCTCTTCTCCAGAACTGCACAAGCCAGTTCTACTAATCTTCTTGTTGTTCCCCAAACCTCCCTTGGTCTCTTCTTACCTCTGACATTTGCATTATTCTCTCCATGGGGACCATTTTCTTCCAGGCTTTACTCCCACATGCAGTCTATCTTTGAGTCTCAGATCAGATGTCACTTCCTACAGGAAACCATCCCTGACACTCTGGGTCTGTGTTAGGTGCCCCTTTCCAGTCCTCCCATGGCATCCCCCCAGTCACTCATCAAAACACTCACAGCACTGCTCTGCAATCTCATCTCTGCACCACTGCCAGGCTGGTGGGCAGTAACTACTACGACATTCTCCATGTGATCCTTAGTGCCTCAGACAATGCCTGGTACATAATCAGGGCTCAGTACATTTTGAAGGAATAAATGAATGAATGAGTGATGCATACTTTCAAAACTGTGAATCCATGAGGGTCAAAGTTGATAAGAACTGGGGTAGGATAGTAATATGGCTGTCTTTCCAACACACTGATGGTTGCAATTCCTCAGAGATAAATTTTCACACCCTTGATAAGTGAGAACTAGAGTGATTAATGTTTTTCAAAACATATTTATTTGTATTTCTGAACAAGTTTTCCATCAAAGTTGGAAATTAATATTTCAGAAATATTAGTTCATCAGTTCTTCCATTTTCTTTCTTTGTCCACGTTTGGTATTCCATTCTTGAATGAAGGTCTCTAGAATATAAATCAAAGTGGCAAGAGGCTGTTCACACAGGTGAAAACAGGTAAAGAAGAATAGGGTACTAGTCAGGATTTCAAATATAATCTAGCATTAGAGAGATAGACTCTTAATTGACACTGGAAAGGGTGAAAATGCTTTTTCAAAAGAAAGAAAACTACTAGTGATATACCCCCCATGGGGTACCATCAATTTTGTTAACTCAATTTTTTTTTCCTTTTGTTAACTCAGTTAAAATTTGGGCTATGTATACTCCCCCAAAATATTAAATATTATGGAAAATTAAAAATTTTACTAGCATAGTCAGTTAATAGGGATAGTCCCTGAACTTAACCAAATAAATCCTTCTTTAAAATGTTTATGCATATAAAATTCAGCAACATTTAAAACATTGTATGCTCCAAGCCTTTGAATTAATCTTCCTTTGAGGAAGCCACTGTGTAGAGGAAGCAATATTGGACACATACAAATCAAGTGAGGTTGATCTATTGAAATGTAGCTGGCAACGATCCAGCTTCCTAGTTTGCTTTCAGTAGTTTATTTCTGAATGCATGCATCTTTAAACTATGTAGCTTGTTTTTACAAGAGACAGATAATGGGAGATGGCCTTAAATTGACTCTTGCTTTGCAATCCAAAATATATCTTTTTTTTTTTTAACATCTTTATTGGAGTATAATTGCTTTACAATGGTGTGTTAGTCTCTGCTTTATAACAAAGTGAATCAGTTACACATATACATATGTTCCCATATCTCTTCCCTCTTGCATCTCCCTCCCTCCCATCCTCCCTATCCTACCCCTCCAGGCGGTCACAAAGCACCGAGCTGATCTCCCTGTGCTATGTGGCTGCTTCCCACTAGCTATCTACCTTACGTTTGGTAGTGTATATATGTCCATGCCTCTCTCTCACTTTGTCACAGCTTACCCTTCCCCCTCCCCATAGCCTCAAGTCCATTCTCTAGTAGGCCTGTGTGCAAGTTCCCCTGTGTTTATCTAATAATGAGGTTGGACAAGAATAATGCTGCCTCAGGTTGCAGTGTCTAAGGCATTCATTAAAGTAAGAATCAGTGCTCTTGCAGAGAAGCTTTATGCCTAATGTTGATCAGCCCTTTATTGTGTGGAGTTTGCATGTATTCAAGTAGCAAGGAGCTCACCACAAAGGCCATCAGGTGGGTTTCCATGGTAGCAGTCCTTCTTTTGTTATTCCCATTTGAAACATAGACAGTATCCAAATACTCACCATGTCACTGCTTAATGAAAAGAAATAGAATATTGGTAATGCCAGTAAAGTCAGGAAGCTGGTCTTTGGGTGCAACACCAAAGGAGGACGTGCTGTCCCCTCAGGTTTTCTTTTAAGCAGCTGTCCATGAAGCGGGACTAGTGTCCCTTTGATCTTATATTATGTCCTATTAATGACCTTCAGTGGCCTCATATCATTGCTCTAGGGACAAATAGAGCTAAATGATGACCAGGATAGTGCTGAATCTTATGAAAGACAAGTTTGTGATTGTAACTAAGAAGAGTGCAATGTGAAACTAGGGAAGAAAAAAATCAGCTGTTTAACATATTAAGGATAACACTGTGGAAAGAAAATTGCTTCTGGATTTTTGTTGTGTTTGTGTAGGTGTTCATCTTTCCTAGTGACTCAACACCTGGATTTGCCCACTGTCTTTGTTGTTTAAAAATAAATGTAACTGGGAAGTGTCATTCCCATTGGTTGTGAATCAGTCATTGGAGTTCACAGCAGCACATGGGAGCTCTATGATGCAGCCTGGCTTGTTCTAACAGAGATCACTGGAGAAGTCAACTGGTACTCAGTCATTCAAATAGAAGAATTTACTAAGGCTTAACATTATTTTTCTATTCAGTCCTCCCAAAACATCATTTCTGCCACTTACTCAGGAGAGAATAAAAACTGTAACTCTTAATTTAATTTACTTTTCTCCTTCCCAGAGACTAGGAGATCCGAAAACATTTATGAACTGGTAAGACTTTAGTGCTTTAATTTTAGCTATTTTAATTCATGAAATCTCCACAGGGCTCTATAGGGCTTTCCCTTGTAGTACTAACCTTCATCATAAATGGCTCAAGTAAGTGTAAAATACGTGGAGGTATGTAAAATTATGCCAGATATTAAATATATTTTAAAATACTTTAAAAAGAAAACTTCAGTGAGATCGAGAGTAGGAATTACTATGGAACTGGATAAGAGTGTGGCTGGTGAGACAGAAATGGAAAGGACCCAGGACTGAGATGGAAGAAATTTAAACTGAATCAAGGGTTGAAGATTTCCAGCTTGAAGTTGTTGGGAAGCATCCATTTACCTTTCAGGTGGGGTGGATGATAGAGGAAATGTGGGCTTTCCCAATGAACAGACAAGAATGAGTTCAAGGGGGAGATTCAAAGTCAGCAGGACTAGAAACTGGGGGACTTACTGAATACCAGAAGGAGAAAAGGCTAGGGCAAGCAATTAAGGTCTTGCAATAGAAAAAAATTCTCAGGTCAGTGTTCATTTATCTATAGTTTCCATTGCTTTACTTAGAATTGACTTAGTTTACAAAATGTTGAAAGGAAAAACCAACAACCTAGAATTCTTTATCCAGCAAAATTATCCTCCAAACATGAAGGAAAAATAAAGATTTTCTCACACACACAAAAAAAAAAACTGAGGGAATTCATTGCCTGCAAACCTGTCCTAGAAGAAATGTTAAAAGGTATTCTTTAGGGAGAAAGAAAATCATGAAGGTCAGAAACTTGGATCTACATAAAGAAAGGAATAACAGAAAAAAGAATAAGTAAAGATGAAATAAAATATTTATTTTTCTTACTCTCAATTGATCTATTAGAGAAGTGTTCCTCAGAATTACAATAGTAACAATGTATGTGGATACATGAAATGAATGACAATGAAGTTATAAGGGATGGAAACGAGGAAGTGAGAATACCCTGTATTAGGTATCTGCACTACCTAGGAATCAATATTTGAAAGTGGGCTTACATTAGTTATGAATGTGAAACACTAGAAAAAATTTGCAAAAAGAAGTATAATTGATATTCTGAGAGAGAAGAAAAAATGGAAGCATATAAAATACTAATTAAAACCAGAGAAAATGGAAACAAGGGAGAAGAAAATAAGAAACAAGTACAATGAATAGATACTACAAACAGTTATTAGTCCAACTATATCAATAATCACTTTAAATGTAAATGTTTAAATACATCAATTAAAAGACAACGATAACAGTAACCAATATGTGTTGCCTACAAGAAACCCACTTTAAATATAAAGACATAGATAGGCCAAGAGTAAAGGGATGGAGAAAGATTTAACAGGCTAATACTAATCAAAATAAAAATGGTTTAGCTATCTTTATTTCAGACAAAGCACACTTCAAAACAAACAAAATTATCACAGATAAGGAGAAGCACTATATAATGATAAAGGGATTTATTCTCCAAGAAGACATAACAACCTTTAATGTGTGCTTCTAACAACAGAACATCAAACCATGTGAGGGGAAAAACTGATAGAACTACAAGAAGACATAGTCAAATCCACTATTATAGTTGGAGATTACAACAACTGTTTTTCAGTAATTGATAGATCAAGCAGGCAAAAAATTAGTAAGGATATAGTTGACCTGAACAGCACCATCAATCAACTTGATCAAATTGACATACATAGAATACTCTATTCAACAAGAGCAGAGTACACATTCTACTCAAGCTCACATGGAACATTCACCAAGACAGATAATATTCTGAGCCAGAAAACACACCTTAAATTTAAAAGTATAGAAATCATACAAAATATGTTCATAGTCCACAATGGAATTAAACTAGAAATTAATAACAGAAAGATATCTAAAAGATCCCCAAATATTTGGAGTTTAAGTAACATGCTAAACTATACAGGTCAAAGAAGAAGTGTCGAGAGAAATTTAAAATGTTTTGAACTGAAAGAGGGTGAAGATACAACTTATCAAAATTTATAGGATTCAGAGAATGCAGTGCTCAGAGGTTAATTCAGAATATTAAATGCATATATTAGAAAAGAAATAGATCTAAAACCAATAACCTAAATTTCCACTTTAAGAGACTAGAGAAAGAAGAGCAATTTAAACCAAAATCAATCAGAAGAAAGAAAATAATAAAAATTATAGATGAAATTGAAAACTGGAAATTGATAAAACCAAAAACTAATTCTTTGAAAAGGTCAGTAAAAGTGATTACGCTCTAGCCAGGTTAACCAGGAAAAGAACAGAGAAGACACACATTACTAATATTAGAAATTTAAGCGGAGTCTCACTACTGATCCCATGGACATTAAAAGAATAATTAAGGAATATTATGAACAACTCTGTGTCCACAAACTTGATAATAACTAGATGAAATGGACCAATTTACCAAAACTCACAGAGGAAAAATAGACAATCTGAATAGGCCTATGTCTACTAGAGAAATTAAATCAATTTTTAGTAACCTTCCAAAACAGAAAGCTTCAGGCCCAGAGGGTTTTACAAGTGAATTCTACCAAATGTTTAAGGAAGAAATGATAACAATTCTTTACAATCTCTTTCAGAAAATAGAAGCAGAGAAAGCACCCTCTAACTCATTTTATGAGGCCATCAATATCAATACTAGAAAAAGACATTACAAGAAGGAAACTTACAGACACATACCTCTCTTGAATATAGATGTAAAACTTCTCAAAAATATTAGCAAATCTAATCCAACAGTGTATAAAAAGTTTTATTCACCAAGACCAAGTGGAATTTATTCCAGGTATGCAAGGCCAGTCAACATTGAAAAATCAATTAATGTAACCCACCACATCAACAGACTAAACAGGAAAAATTGTATGATGATATTAATAGATGCAGAAAAAGAATTCGACAAAGGCCAACACCCACTCATGACTTAAAAAAAAAAAAAGAAAACTCAGCAAAGTATGAATAGAGGAGAACTTTCTGAGGTTGATAAAGAACATCTATCAGGGCTTCCCTGGTGGCGCAGTGGTTGAGAGTCCGCCTGCTGATGCAGGGGACACGGGTTTGTGCCCCAGTCTGGGAGGATCCCACATGCCGCAGAGCGGCTGGGCCCATGAGCCGTGGCCGCTGAGCCTGTGTGTCCGGCGGGAGAGGCCACAACAGTGAGAGGCCTGCGTACCGAAAAAAAAAAAAAAAAAAGAACATCTATCAAAAAAACCCACAGCTAACATCATACTTAATGGTGAAAAACTGGATGCTTTCTCTTTAATGTTGAGAACAAGTCAAGGATGTCCTCTCTAATCATTCCTGAAGTCCTAGTGCATCATTCCTAGCTAGTGCAATAAGACAAGAAAAGAAGATAAAAAATATATATAGGTTAAGGGAAAGAATAAAACTGTTTTTGTTCACAGATGACATGATTGTCCATGTAAACAATCCAAAAGAATTAACAAAAAACTCCTGGAACTAATTAGTCACTGAATACAAGGTCTATTGATTTCCTGTATACTAGCAATGAATAATTGGTATTTGAAATTGAAAACAATACCACTTACACTAGCATCAAAATAGTGAAATACTTAGATAAAAATCTAACAAAATATGTACAAGATTTATATGCAAAACTATAAAACACTTGTGAAAGAAGTAAAAAAGATGTAAATAAGTAAAGGGAGAGTCTGTGTTCATGGATTGGAAGACACAATATTTTTAAGATGTCAGTTCTTACCAGCTTGACCTATAGATTCAACACAAGCCCAATTAAGATCCCAGCAAGTTATTTTGTGGACATAAAAAACTGGATCTAAATTTTATGTTGAAAGGCAAAAGACCCAGAATAGCCAATGCAATATTGAAAAAGAAGAAAATTGGAGAACTGACACCACCTGATGTCAAGACTTACTATAAAGCTACAGTAATCAAGACACTGTGCTCTTAGTGAAAGGATATACACAAAGATCAATGAAACAAAATAGAGCGTGAGCCCAGAGGTAGAAATCTAGTCAACTGATACTTGACAAAGGAGCAAAGGTAATTCAATGAAGAAATGATACCTTTTCAACAAATTGTGCTGAGACAATTAGAAGTCCTTATGAAAAAAACGGAATCTAGACACAAACCTTATACCTTTCACAAAAAATAACTCAAAATGCATCATAAATCTAAATGTAAAACTCAATACCATCAACTCCCATAACAAAACACAAGGAATTTGGGTTTTAGATACAACACCAAAGCATAAGGAAAAATATATTGAAAACGTATTCAGCTTCCCAAAATATGTTACAAATGTATTTGGTGGGCAAAAATTGGAAAAAAAGAGAAAAGAGGTTGTAACAGAGCAGAACCCATATCTTTCATCTTAGCAAGTCAGAAGATAATATCTAAAATTGATAAGTCAAGAAACAGCAATATATGGGTATGTTTAAGAAACATGGGACTAAAGATAAACGAAACAGCTGAAATTGTTGAAATGTGGCTTCCTCTGGAGAACAGGATGGGGCATGGGAAGGAGACTAAGGGCTGCAGTTGGATAGGGCAGAGAGTTTCTGCTTTTTTAACTTCAGCTTTATAGAACTTTTGATGGTTTAATTTGGACAAAAATTAAAATGAAGTTGAAAAATGAACACTACAACTCAACTTAAAAATAGTAATTGACTCTATTACTCCTCCCTCGCACATAATACTAAGGTGTCATCTAATGTCTGTGTTACTGTTAGACTTGGGACCCTGTCTCAAGGGCAGGGACCACATCTACTTCACATACTGCTATATTCATGTCTGACACATCCAGGCCCTGGTATGTATTTGTTGAATGAAAAGAAATAAAAGAAACATTTAGCAGTTGTAGAAGCAGCACACAGAGGACAAATGTGACAAATAATGCAGAGATGGCCTCACTATAACTTGACACAGGGCACTGGCACAAAGCAGGAGCTCAGGAAATGTCTGGAAATGTTGCTGTTTATTAAAGGAGGTCGGCAATTAGAGAGAGCTTGGATCAAAGAAGATGTAATCATGGCAGGGATAACCCAAACATTGTTTGTAATCCTAAAATAAGAATCTAGGAGAGGGAGGTGCATGACATGTGCTAGAGAGACACTAGAGATCATTTTGGCCAAATATGGAAAATTATGATTTTCAGTTATGGGTATAGCGTGTTCTTCCTCCTCTTTTTCCAGAGGTAGTAGTTTAAACGCATGGCTTTCTCATTCCTGCAGCCAATTCTGATGATTGCTTGGGCCATAACAATCCCTTGCTGACCACACTTCCCACCTCCCTCCAGAAAGAACACATGTTCCCTATGGTGTTCAGAAATGTGTCAACTTGATGTTTGGTACCTGTATGCTTTGAGAAGGTCCGTCCAAATGATTAAAATTAATAAGCAAAACCAGTCATGAATTTTATTAAGGGAAATTTGAATTGAATTCTCTCCAGGGCAACATCACCATAAGACCAGGTAGGCTGTAGAAAGTGGGACCCAAAGGAGGCCAATCATTTGAAACCAGTTTAGACGTGTGCCCGGACATTTGCTGTGGGAAAATATTCTGAGGTAGCTTACTGGCCTGCCTTTGTGGATAAATTACTCTGATATTTGTGATTTAGAATCAGGAAGAAAACACATCCCCTCATTACCTCATTACAGGAATTCATTCTGGGAGGCACACACAATTTGCCTGCATCCCCAGGGATGGGTGGAGGGACTAGTAACCTTGAAAACATCTTTGTGAATGAGAAGTTGGGGAAAATATTCTATATTTCTGCATAAAGAGAAGCATTGGAAAGCTTACTCATTTATTTGGTTTGCTTGCTTTTTTGTCTAACCTAAGTTGACTGTGCTAAGAACTTCACACTATCTAACGACTACACCTCTGAGGGAAGCAGTACTGTTTACATCCTTTACCAAAGGGGAGACCGAGGCTCAAGAAGTTCAATAATACCCAAGGTGACCGGACTACCACGTGGACGATCTGGAAGTTGATCTGAAGTATAAATGGCACAACTACATGAACAGGGCCCGCTACATAATTTGTGGGGTCCAGAGCAAAACAAAAGTGTGGAGCCCCTTGTTCAAAAATTGTTATGAATTTCAAGATGCTGACAGCAGAGCATTAAGCCAACTGTGAGGCCCTTCTGAGCACAGGGCCCCATGTGTCTGCACCCATAAACCTTGCTCCATGTATAGATACATCCCAGGTTCTCTAAATTTGGGCTAGCTCTAAGGAGAACATTGAAAAGACTTTGATGAATCTTAAATTATGATTTTACCTTAAAAGACTGTCTTGAAGAATACTCTATTAAACCTGCAGTAAATGAAGAATTATATAATTGTAGCTTCTAAAATTATGTCTGTAACTGAGCTAGAGGATGTTTCAGCACTGCTTCAGATGGGATGCCTCCATCTGGTATTTGCCTGTGAATTAACACTTTAATTCTCTAGCACCACCATACACACCACCAAGGAGAATTTTTTGAGCCCCGTTTTCAGAGCCCTGTTCTCTTCTAGACAAATGTCCTTTGTCATATTCCCTGGGACCTACAGCCTTTTCAGTGGGAAACTTGGCACTCCTCCTCAAGGGCACACCTTTGCACCCCGACTGCTGCTTGCTCCCACCTGGCACACAGTGGGGACTCAAGAAGTGTTTGTTGAGTAAATTGGTGAGTACATGAACTCCAGAACACTTCAGAATTCTAGATTTTCAGAAATGTAGAAAGAACCAGTCTCCATGCAATCAATATTCAGGAGATGTCCAAGGGGCCTTTAGATTGGTCCTAAAATGAGACAGTTAGATCTAAAGAGGGCTAGGTCTAAAGTCAGCATTTGAGCCAAAGGTCCAAAGTACCCTTGAAAAGTCCTTCAGAAGCATCAGGTGGGAGGTACCATGTGAGACACACAGAATCCACTGGGCAAGAAGCTGATGCACGTCCTTTGTGTAATCCCACCTTGGGGCACAGGCTCATTGCCTGCCAAGCAGAATCGTAAATTCCAGTAGGCTAACTGCACGTATGATGTGACTGTTTCTTAAGAGGTAAGTCAGAGCTTTCTCTGAAGGAAGTGTTTAATCATTTTATCCCTGCAGTCGCCTTTCTCCCCTTGGGAGACATTGTAAAATTCGATTTCTGAGTTTTATAAGAGACTCAGTCTTGTGTTAAAACGTCACCAAAACTGATTTATCTTACATCTTGTAAAATTTCTACATCTCACACATTTTCTACACTGAGCACGAGTTGCTTTTATATTCCGTGGGGAAAAAAAGAAAAAAATTTAAACAGAGATTTCAAAGTTGGATCATACTTTTGGTTCCGAGCACATTAACAGCTGTTCCCATCCACTGTATCCTAGTCTTCAGAGCACGAGGGGAGCCTGGCATACAGGCTAAGAGCGAAACCACTCAGGTGGGTATCTCCGCTTCTCCACTTATTGACCCTCTCAGAGCCTTGGTGTCTTCATCTGTAAAATGGTACTAATATAATCCCTTCCCCAAAGATTTGCTCTTGTAAAACACTGAGCACCGTGCCTGTCACTAAGAATTCAATGTCGTTAGCTATTAGCTGCTACTGCATATGAGTCTGTGTCCTGTGTCTTTTGCGCTAATAGCCCAGCTGTCAGATAGCCTAGCTTCTTATCTAAATGTGAATAATAAAATCAGTTTTTCAATCCTCTTTCAAATAAACTAATCTTAAGAACTGAAAGGTTATCTGAGGTAAGATAGGTACATGTGTCTATCTAGGATGAACAAGGGCGACAGAGCCAAAAAAGGGAAGGGTGATATTTCTCCCTTACTACAACTCCTCAAGGGCTCCAGTGACCACCGCAATTCAAGGTCTATATGATAGGATGAAATTTGGCCATGGGACAGAAAGAGCTACTGAACTTGACAAGGGCAATTTTTCTTTACTTACTATTTATCTCATATCAGACAAAATAGACTTTAAAATAAAGACTATTACAAGAGACAGAGAAGGACACTACATAATGATCAAGGGATCAATCCAAGAAGATATAACAATTGTAAATATTTATGCACCCAACATAGGAGCACCTCAGTACATAAGACAAATACTAACAGCCATAAAAGGGGAAATCGACAGGAACACAATAATAGTAGGGGACTTTAACACCCCACTTTCACCAATGGACAGATCATCCAAAATGAAAATAAATAAGGAAACACAAGCTTTAAATGATATATTAAACAAGATGGACTTAATTGATATTTATAGGACATTCCATCCAAAAACAACAGAATACACACTTTTCTCAAGTGCTCATGGAACATTCTCCAGGATGGATCATATCTTGGGTCACAAATCAAGCCTTGGTAGATTTAAGAAAATTGAAATCGTATCAAGTATCTTTTCTGACCACAACGCTATGAGACTAGATATCAATTACAGGAAAAGATCTGTAAAAAATATTTATCATTTATACCTAGTCAAACAAAGTAGATTTCAGTGATACACATACCACTTGGAATCTGAAATTTTTCTTACTTCCACTTTGTAGGTGGGAGGTCAGTTTTCTAATTATTCTCAATTCTCAAAGATACTGTGATAATAGATGCCTACTCTACCCTGGAACCACTTGTCCATTGGCTTCAAGACACTACACTTCTGTCTTTCTTCCATGTTTCTAGCCCATCTTTTTCAGCTTCTTTTTAACCTCATCCTCCTCGAACTACCCCTTAAATCTTGATCGTTTTCAGGGCTCTCTTATGGACATACTTCCTTCATACTGTGTACTCTACCTTAATCTGTTCTGATGGCCTCAACCACCATCTTTTTGCCGGCGAACCCAATATCTGTATTGCCGCATCAGTCCTTTCTCTACAGTCCAAACCCATGTAACTGCCTTCAAGATATCTCCACTTGGATATCTTACAGATGCCTCAAACTCAACGTGTCCAAACTGAATTCATCATCCCCTCAAATCAGCTCTCTGACAGCATTCCCTATCTCAGGAAATGGCAACACTCTCCACCCAGTTAATCAAGCCAGGAATCTATGATTAATCCTTAACTCATCTCAGTTCCCTCATTGCCTAAATCCAATCAATCACCAAGTTCTCTTAATTCCATTTCCTAAATCAGTGCCTTTCAAACTAATTTTACTGTAAATAAATGAAACATCCTTTGCATCATGACCCAACCAGCATGTGCACGCACACACACACACACACACACACACACACACACACACAAAGTGAAACTGAAGTTCTGAAAAAAAAAATTATCATCGTTATATGCAAGGCTTTCTGATATTTTCTATTATGTTTTCTTCTGTTGTTGCTTTTTAAAATGCTAGTAACCAGTGGGTTACTGGCAAGTGTTTAACAACCAGCTCTTCTGGAGGCGAGGCAAGGAGAGCCAGATATGTAGCATTTGGCAGTTTTGGGTATAAATACTCCCACCATGGTTGAATTTAAGCCACCAACTAACAAGCCTGCAAACATCCTAAAGATACCAGCTCTCCTGACCACATGGAGCATGCAACTGCTTGTGACCTAGAGTTTTTGATGGACACTGGTCTAAATAGCTCTACATCTACCAACTAATTTTCATTCCCAATGCTACCATTCTAGACCTGGCCACCACCGTTTCTGATACAATTGTTTTCCAGGTCAATCTGATCTGTTTCATATTTATTTAATACCCTTCAAAGACTTCCTGTTGTCCACACTAGGACAGAGTCTATAATTCTTACCATGGCTTAAAAAGCCACCCACAGTTTGACACCTGCCTGCACCTCATGCCCTCTCCCTTGATTTCGGTAAGAATGGTTTCCTCTTGAACATCTGGGAATTCACCCTTGCTTTCATGTCTTTGGACATACTGTTCCATTTGACTAGAAAGTTCTTGCCTCCCATCTTTGTTCAACTAACTGTTACTCATCCTTCCCATCACAGCTTAAATGCTACGTTATTCATTTATTCCTTCTCCTGCTATGTAACAGGCATTGTGGTAAGCACTGAGGATACAATGATATGTAGAAATAGACTCAGTCCCTCACCTCACAGAACTTAGATATGCTAGAAGGGGAGAACCATTATGCAAATGAAGATATCATTCAAATTTAAGTACTAATAAAAGAAGAGCTTAAAAAATAAAAGATTCATGGTTCTATAAGAATGTATAAAATCTGACCTACTCTAGCAGATCAGGGAAAACTTTCCAATGTGATGGCTGGTTAGTTATAATAGTTGAGCTAAGCTATAAAATAGAAATATAACTTAATGAGTCTAAGGGGTGGATAACTAACAGCATAGGCAGAAACAGAAGCATGTGTAAATCCACATGGCAGGAAGGAACATGGTAAAATCAAGGAACCAGGAACCAAATGAAAGCCAGTGTAAGAGGAGCAAGGTGGGAGGTGGGGGTATGAGACAGGTAGAAGCCAACTCTATGAAGGGCACTCTAGGCTTCATTAAAAATAGGGGGTCTTTGGGCTTCCCTGGTGGCGCAGTGGTTGAGAGTCCGCCTGCCGATGCAGGGGACACGGGTTCGTGCCCCGGTCCGGGAAGATCCCACATGCCACGGAGCGGCTGGGCCTGTGATCCATGGCCTTTGAGCCTGCGCCTCCGGAGCCTGTGCTCCGCAACGGGAGAGGCCACAACAATGAGAGGCCCGCGTACCGCAAAAAAAAAAAAAAAAAAAAAAAAGGGTCTTTGAAAAAGAGCAATGGAAGGCCAATAACATGTTTGAAGCTGGCATATAATGTGTCAGGTTTCTAGTTTGAAACACTCACGCTGGTGGTTATGAGAATGAACTGGAAGGAGGCAAAAGTAAATGCAGAGACAAACTAGAAACTATTACGCTACTCTAGACAGAGGTGATCACAACACAAATTAAGATGTTGTTCATGGAGATGGGAAAAACTGACTTATTAGAGAGATGTGTGAGATGACCTTAACAAGACAAAGTAATGGACTGAATATATATGTGGTGAAAGAGATGGACACAGCAAAGATGAACCCCAGGCTTGAGTTACAAAACTGAATGAATGATAGTACCATTGAACGAAATGGAATACCAGAGGAGGACCAAGCTTGTTGGAAAAAAGCATGACTTTGGCTGTAGCTGTATGGAGTTGGAGGTACCATTAAGATGTGTAAAATGAGATCTTCTGAGGACTATCTGATCAACTGTTCTGGAACAGAGGAGAAATCTGGATTAGAACATAGATCTGTGGAATATCTGTATAGGTGGTAGACATGCAGCCTTGAACATGGAAGAACTCATCAACCCAGAAGATATAATATGAGAAGACTGTTTAAAAGCCAATCCTTAAGGAACTTCAACGTTTAATGGCTGGAGTAAAGGGTGAACTTAGAAAGGAAACCAAGGAGAGTAGCCAACAAGGTAGGAAGAAAACAGGAGAAACTGAGGTCGAAGAGCCAGTATGTTTTGGTGAAGCATAAGAAAAGAAGCCAGGCTGTTGGAGGAGGAGTGCAGAGTACAGACCAGGAATCAGTGAGTGTAGACTCACTGGAGAAGTTTGTCTTTGAAGAGAAGGAGACATATAGAGCAGTATTTGTGAAGTTGATGGAAACTTTTTGATTGTGTTTGAATGAAAAGCATTTGAGCATATTCATCAGCTGTGAAAAAACTGGTTTGAAAGGAAGGTGAATACGCAAGAGAAAGAAAGCCTAATGGTAAGTGCAAGGTTCACAAAAAAGCAGAGAATGAGCCCTGTGCCTCCATGACACGCCTACACTTACCCTAATTCTTACTACACTTGTGTTTTCTCTGTGAATATCTGTATTCCTCGTTAGACTGTACTGCGTGAGAACAAGAATCACCCTTGCCTCATTTGCTTCTGTATCCCTAGCGTGCAGCACAACTCAGACAGGAGGCATTAATAAATTTCATTCTTTTTTTTTTTTTTTTTGCAGTACGTGGCCCTCTCACTGCTGTGGCCTCTCCCGTTGCGGAGCACAGGCTCCGGACACGCAGGCTCAGCGGCCATGGCTCACGGGCCCAGCCGCTCCGCGGCATGTGGGATCTTCCCGGACCGGGGCTCGAACCCGTGTCCCCTGCATCGGCAGGCGGACTCTCAACCACTGCGCCACCAGGGAAGGCCAATAAATTTCATTCTTAATTGCACATCAAGTGAATGAAATTGGAGGTACACTTAATAAAACAGTCAACCCCAGAAGTCTCATAGTACTATAGCATATGCATATATGTGTATGCACATGCACACACACTATGGTTATCAATTTTTTTAGACTAAAATTTAAATTGACATCATTACCTTAAGCATAAGCTGTTTGGGCACTAAGATGAGAAGGTCTTAGAATGAGATAGAAGTTGAAAGTCAACCAAGAACTGAGAACTGTCCACAAATAGACGAGCAAGGCCGTGAGTCATTTTTGTGCAGAAAATTGAGCCCTGATGATATCAAGCAAACACATTGTGAAAGCACACAACCTGTTAAGACAAGTGGCTGCATCACTCACACCAATCCAGGTGAAACCCCACATAACAGGACTTCTATATCTGAGATGGTATGATGACTTAGTCAAACAACTTAGAAAAGAAAAGCTGCTCTTTGTTTTTGGAGACAATATTAAATGCCTCATATAAAGAAGCAAGTCCGTGCAGGAGAAAAGAAATCAGGTGTGCGTTCCTTTCCCAGCTTTGCCATTTTTAAAGACAAGTTCTTTAATCTAGTCTCAGTTTCTTTATCTGTGAAATGGGGATAATCGTACTTCATAGGGTGCTTGAATAAGTTAAGGGGGATTACGTACTCAGAATAGCTATCCACTTCCCTAACCTGAGAATTTTACATTTCCATTGTCAGTTCTGACATATTCTGACTATACTCTATAAACTCTGATTTTTACCTCAGTAGACTGAGGATGACATGCTATATCTGGGATTGCTGAGAAGACTAAATAAGATAATGTGCATGAAGGTCCTTTGTGAAATAAAAAGAACTACTTTTTTAAATTGAAGTACAGTTGACTTACAATATCATATTAGTTTCAGATGTACAACATAGTGATTTGATATTTTTATAGATTATTCTCCATATAAAATCATTATAAAATAGTGGCTATATTCCCTGTGTTGTACATTACATCCTTGTAGCTTATTTTGTACCTAGTAGTTTGTACCTCTTAATCCCCTTCACCTATCTTGCCCCTCCCCTCACACTTCTCCCTTCTGGTAACCACTAGTTTATTCTCTGTATCTGTGAGTCTGTTTCTGTTTTATTATATTAACTCATTTGTTGTATTTTTTAGATTTCACATATAAGTGATAACATAAAGTATTTGTCTTTCTCTAATTTATTTCACTAAGCATAATTCTCTCCAGATCCACCCATGTTGTTGCAATGGCAAAATTTCATTTTTTTATGGCTGAGTAATTTTTCATTGTGTATCTATACCACATCTTTATCCATTCATCTGTTGATGAACACTTAAGATAGTTTTCATATCTTGGCTACTGCAAATAATGCCACTATGGACACTGGAGTGAATATATCTTTATGAATTAGTGTTTTCATTTTTTTCAGGTATAATCCCAGGAGTGGAATTGCTGGATCATATTGTAGTTCTATTTTTAATTTCTTGTGGGACTGCCATACTGTTTTCCATAGTGGCTGCACCAACTTACATTCCCACCAACGTATATCACGGTTCCCTTTTCGTTACATCTTCACCAACACTTATTATTTCTTGTCTTTTTGAGGACAGCCATTCTGACAAGTATGAGATGACATCTCATTGTGGTTTTGACTTGCATTTCCCTGATGAGTAGTGATGTTGAGCACCTGTTCATGTGCCTGTTGGCCATTATACAAAGAACTACTTAAATTAGGGAGCAGCAAACTACAGCCAGTGGGCCATATCCAGCCCACCCACCGGCTGTTTTTATTTTGTTCTTTTATGACCCAGCTAAGAATGGTTTTTACATTATTTAACGATTGGAAAAAATCAAAATAATATGAATATTTCAAGACATGTGAAAATTACATGAAATTCAAATTTCAATGTCTATAAATAAAGTTTTATCGGAACATGACCATATCATTTGTTTACATACAGTCTACAGCTGCTTTTACACTGCAATGGCAGAGCTGAGAGTTGTGACAGAGACAGTAAGGCCTGCAAAACTGAGAATATTTACTATCTGGTCCTTTACAGAAAAGGTTTGCTGACCAAGGACATAGAGGAAGACCTAAAAGACACAAGGGAGCCCTGGGAAAACTGGGGGAGATGGGAGTAAGAAGTAATGTTCTGGGCACAGGAACAAATACAGCATGTTCTGTGTGCTCAAGGAAGAGCAGGAAGTCACTGTGGCTGGAGTGGAGTGAGTGACGGGGAGATTAGTAGGAGAAAAGTCAGAAACGTGCCCAGCCTGCTTAGGCAGGGCCTTGAAGAACCATCTAGGGACTCTTGCTTATACTCAGTTGAGAGAGAAAAGCTACTTTGAGCAAAGTAGTGGCAAGACCTGACTTTAATTCAGATCAGCCTGGATGCTCCAATGAGAATGGGCTATAACGTAAACTGCAGCAAGGAGAAAACTGAGTCAAGAAGAGATTGCAGTGGTGCAGGTGAGAGGTGATGATGGTTTGAGCCCAGATGGCAGTGGTGGCAATGGTGAGAAGTAGATATTTGGAGTGTATTTGGAAAGTAGAGCCAATAGGATCTAAGGATGGATCGATTGGATGTGGATTTTGAGAAAAAATGTCAAAAATGACCCTATATTTCCTGGCCCAAGCAATTGCTGGAGTAAGGTAGTAGTCATTGATTTGAGAAGGGAAGGATGTGGGAGACATAGGTTTACTTTTGGATGACAGAGGGAGGGGGCAGATATGCAGGAATTAGGATGCAGGAATGGTGAGTACATCATGGAAACGTTAGCTTGGAGATGCATCCTCCAAGGGGAGATGTGCAGTGGACAATTGAGTATGGAACTCTGGAGATCAGGCTAGGCCAAGGTTGGAGATATGAATTTAGGAGTCCTCTACAGATAGATGGGATGTGGCTATGGTTGTTATATCTATTCAGTATTATAAGATGATTCCATACAGACCAAAAGCGCATTGCAAACAACTTCTGAGGAATAGCAGCCTGGCATCAGAGACGTTACCAAAAGCTGCAAAGGAAAGTTTCGTTCAAGTAGAACAAAAGTAAAAAGCCAGGAACAAGTGTAAAAATATAACTAGCATTCATAATTAGAACTACTCCTAATTTGCCTAATTGAGGAAACAGTGTACAGTGAGTCAGATTATAATTTTATACGTTGGTTTGCAAAATCATTTACAGCTCTGTGCTACTACATTTTGGGTATATTGCATATTATCTCCATAGAAATTAATAAGCCCTTTGATGGGTGCACAACACCTCCTTACAAGACAAGATTAGGACAAGATTAGGAAAATAAAACTGCCTGTAACATACGGACAAACAAAATATGATGCATCAGAATCCTTTAGGGTAGTTCAACTTAACTTCTGTTGATTCTCACAAATGCTTCAGTTTTTTTGGTTTTTGTTTTTAACTGTGACTAGCTTGGCTTCCTCTTCTGAGAGGAACAATTTGTCGTTTGGACAATTAGTCAAGGTGACCTGGATGGGCTTAATGAGTGCCTCACCCCTCTACAGCAGTGTTTCTCAATCTTTCTTTCATTATTGACTCCCTCCACCAAGGAAAATTTTAGATATTTTTTTCCTAATTTCCACCCCATGGAAATGTTTTATTGTCGTAAAATATGCATAGCACAACATAATATTTATCACTTTAAGCATTTATAAGGGTACAATTGAGTGTCATTGAATCCATTCACGTTGTTATATACACATCATCACTATCTATACCCAAAATATTATCATTATCCCCAACTTAAGCTCTGTACCATATACAATCATTCCCTATTCCCCACTCCCCCCAGGCCCTGGTAACCTCTATTATACATTTCATCTCTATGAAGTATTCTAGGTATTCTAGTATCTTATATAACTAGAGTCATATAATATTTGTCCTTCTGTGTCTGGCTTATTTCACTTAGCATTAAGTTTTCAAGGTTCATCCATGTTGTAGCATGTATCAAAATTTCGTTCCTCTTTATGGCTGAATATTATTCCATTGTATGTGTATACGACATTCTGCTCATCCATTTATCAGCTGACAGACACTTGGGATGTTGCGGAGTATCAGAAGCAGATGGCGACAGGCATTGCTGAAGGATGTTTGTAGCAGGGGGTCTGTATTTGTTATATCAGCAGCTTTAAAATCTGACATGAGAGTAACTCCCGTCTCTGTCTCCTTTCGGATTCCACTGCAGGGTGTGTTGGGTGCATCATGTAACGGGGATGTGGGTGTACCCTTTCCTGGAACACATTGGCCCAGGAGCCAGAATCCTCTTCTTTGGGTCTACAACCATCTTAATGAACTTTTTGTACCTGCTGGGAGAAGTTCTGAACAGCTATATCTGGGATACACAGAGAAGTAAGTATTGTTTGGGGGAGCATAAAACAAAAGAATTGCTGCCTAAAAGAGTGTGCGCAGAGATGGATGGAGAATTCCACTGTAGCACAGGATCACTTCTGAAGAGTTTCATTTTTATAACTGCTGGCAGGTACCTGAAAGGTTTATTCCTCACTTTGTCATATTAGCTAGTAAAACATCCAAATCTAAGACAAAAGAAGCATGGCTATAAAATTTTATAGGGAGAATGTAGTGTTAGCAGAGAAAAAAAATTTAGGAAGTTCACTCTGATTAACAAAACACTGCGGTAGCTAAAGGGACCCCCGGGGTGAAATAGACAAATTATTAAATGTAACCAAACAGTCTCATTAGAAATCACCCAAATCTCCACTTCTTCCATCATCCTTCGCGTGGGCGCAGCAGCTTGCGAGAGGGCTTGCCACCACTCTGCCAGAACTCTCAACAACACAGAATACCTCTGGCAAGTGTGATGAAGCAGTGACTGTCACATTCAAGACTTGAAGGTGGCAAAGAGGGACGGGCAGTAAAGGGTAATACTTCATTGCTCCAAAAACTCTCTTAACCTATGATTTGATTTCCCTTTTGTTTCTATTTATGGCAGAGCCTCCATCTTGGCAAGGCACGTAATCTTACCCCAGCAGTGCAAAACAAAACTTGTCCAAAGTGGAAAAAACGACAGCACCGATATGTAGTGATTTGAGTGCTGCATGAAAATACATCCAAAGGCAAGATGGTTTGGGGATTTTAGAGAGCTCTGGGTATCGCCTCCGATACAGTCACATCATTGTAGACATCACCTGCAAATGATCTGTGATTCACAAACATTGAGCACCCTACTTTGTGCCAAATACTATGCCAGGAAGTTGATCTAATTAGACAAATAAAACAGTCATTGCATGTTATTGAATTGGACTTGTTCTGTGCATGGATCTTCTAGGACTGGATGCATCAAGGTGTTAGCCAATGTTAAATGGCCCAGAGGAATTTGAGAGTTTCCTTTCTCAGTAACTGGCTTGATTTTAGGCAGTGGTCTATTAGAAAAAGTGTTAAATATTTTTACCAATTCAGGCTACAGCTTGGGGGACCAGAAATTAGTCTTTTAATAATTTTCTTCTATGTTCAATGGGAATTGTAACCTTTCTCTATTAGATAACTTATAAAAATATTTAGTTAATTTACAAAAATATTTTCAAAACAAAATATAAACTTTTCTCAGCTTCTTGGGAGAAAGGCCATATTTAAATTTAAGCTAATGTGTCCAATCTATGTTATTCAGGAAGTACTTATGACTCCTGTTTCCCCTTGATTAGCTCGATTCCAACGTTCAGTTGGCCGTTGTTCAACTACTTCTAAGAGAAGATTGCCTGAAAACCAGGAGAGAAAAGATCCAGTCTAGATTAATAGAATATTGATTTTTAGCAGGTTTAAGTTAGACATTAAAAATGAATAGTGAAGCTAAGGTTTTTGTTGGTTTTTTTTTTAATGATCTGTCCAATTTAATTTGTGCCATTCTCTTAATAACGTGAGTTAAAGTTGACTAACATTTTGTAACTCATTTCAGATGTAGAGATTAATTTTATCTACATGGAACCATCTGGTTAATTCCCCAGAGGCAGATGTTTTGTGTCAAGTGCATCTTTTTTGTTTATGAGAGTGATTGCAAACTGATGGCCTCCTCCAAATTTTACCTGCCAGAAAGTTTTGTTAGGCCTACATAGGATTTTTGTTTTTGACCCAACATTTTTTTTTTTTTAACACAAGTCTATTTATTTATTTATTTTTGGCTGTGTTGGGTCTTTCTGTGCGATGGCTTTCTCTAGTTGCGGCAAGCGGGGGCCACTCTTCATCGTGGTGCGCGGGCCTCTCACTATCGCGGCCTCTCTTGTTGCGGAGCAGAGGCTCCAGACGCGCAGACTCAGTAGTTGCGGCTCACGGGCCTAGTTGCTCCACGGCATGTGGGATCTTCCCAGACCAGGGCTCGAACCCGTGTCCCCTGCGTTAGCAGGCAGATTCTCAACCACTGCACCACCAGGGAAGCCCCCTGAACCAACATTTAAAAATTGGGAGATTTCACATAAAGGCTGGATTTCTCAGCTAATCAAGTATTTTAACGTCTGGCAACACCAAGCCCACTATCCACTTCTGGCAACAATGGATTAGAACTGAGTATCAGTTGCCCCCATTAGATGGCCCTTTAATTTTCCCTAGTTCTCACCAGGCCATTTTGCTCCCTCACAGTGGCTTGGTTCCGTAGGTAGTTGAGTTTGAAACTGTTGATTAAAAGCAGTCGTTTCTGTGTGTGCATGTGTGTGTGTGTGTGTGTATTAGAAGGAATTGATTACAATCAAGTACGGTATTACAATCCTGAGTACATTTATCATACCCCAAATAAAATCCCCCAAGGAGCAGGAATACCACATTTGAGCCCCCTTCCTTGGATCCATCTTTACAGATTTTTAATGGCTCAGTTTCCTTCCTTTGGTTATGTTGGCTTCAACTTCAAAATAAAAATCACATTATTACAGAATCTTAGAATCAAAAATTAGATTAGAAACCATCTATGCCAATTTTTTTTTTACTAAGAGGCAGCTGAGGCCCAGCAATAAGTGACCCCCCAAAATAAGTGGTTGCAAAGTCAACACCTTCTGACTGATGTTCAATCCTCTGTTATTTCTAGTAAAACATCACCATTGGAAACGCAGACACATGAGAGCTCAGAAATTTTACTCAGAATCATGGATCTAGCTTATAAAATAACAAAACAGATCAGCCTGAGAGGAACTATGAACAAAAAGCCCTTAAAATAGGCTAAATTAACAATGAAGCATTTGCTCTTTTTAAAAGAAAGTAACTCGGACTTCCCTGGTGGTGCAGTGGTTAAGAATCCGCCTGCCAATGCAGGGGACACAGGTTTGAGCCCTGGTCCAGGAAGATCCCACATGCCATGGAGCAAATAAGCCCGTGAGCCGCAACTACCGAACCTGCACTCTAGAGCCCACGGGCCAGAACTACTGAGCCTGTGTGCCCTAGAGCCCACGCACCACAACTACTGAGCCCACGTGCTGCAACTACTGAAGCCCACACACCTAGAGCTCATGCTCTGCAACAAGAGAAGCCACCTCAATGAGAAGCCCACGCACCGCAATGAAGAGTAGCCCCCGCTTGCCACAACTAGAGAAAGCCCGCACACAGCAACGAAGACCCAACGCAGCCAAAATAAATAAATATTTTTTAAAAAAATAAATGGAAGAAAAGAAAAGAAAGTAACTCAAGGTGGCTTTGTGGATGTTACATTGGTTTGCTAGGGAAGCTACAACAAAGGACCACTAAATAGCTTAAACAATAGAAATGTAATGTCCCACAATTCTGGAGGCCTGAAGTCCAAAATTGGGGGTGGGGGGGGTTGGCAGGGTTGGTTGCTTCTGAGGACTGTGAGGGAGGGATCTGTCCCAGGCTTCTCTCCTTGGTTTGTAGATGACCGTCTTCATGTTTACATGGCATGCTCCCCTATACGTGAGGCTACCTCCAAATTTCCCCTTTTTGTAAAGACATCAGCCATACTTGATTAGGGCTCACCCTAATTTTAACTTGGAAAAGACCCTATCCCCAAATACAATCTGAGGTAAGAGGGGCTATGTTTGAAGAGACACAATTCAGCCCATAACATTCTACCTCTGCCCCCCAAAATTCATGTCCTTCATTCATACAAAGTACATTCCCAACAACCCCCAAAGTATTTCCAGCATCAACTTTTATGTCCAAAATCTCATCTTAAATATCATCTAAATCAGGTATGGGTAAGACCCGGGGTATGATTCGTCCTGAGGCAAAATTGCTCTCCAGTTGTGAACCTGTGAAACCAGACAGAAATGTATCTACTTCCAAAACCAGTGGTGCAACAGGCATAGAACATACATTCCCTTTTCCCAAAAAAAGAATCATAGGGAGAAAAGGGTCACAGTTCTCAACCAAGTTTGAAAGCCAGCAGGACAAATTCCAAGTTTAAGGCTTGAGACTAATCCTCTTTGGCTGAATGCCATACCTTCAGGTCTCATCAGGAAGGGGGGTGTGGCCCTGCACTCTTGGCGCTGGGTGGCCGCCCTCGGGGGCCAAGGAGCAGCCAGCCGCTGAGCCACCTTCAGATTCATTCTTCCTTTATTTCAACCTGTCTCTGTCTCTTTCAGTCCAGGCTGGCAGTGTTTCTGCTGGTACAGAATTCTCCCATGTAATTCGTGGGGTTCACGTCATCAGATGAGAGGTCTCCCACAGGTCTTTCCTGGCTTCTACCGAGACGGTCCCTTGGACCCATGAGTCACATGCCTCATCTCTTTAGCAAATGGTTGTACAGACACACCCTTGGCCTTCTCTCACATTCTGAGATCCTGGGCATCAGGACTTCAACGCATGAATTTGAGGGAGACATAGTTCAGCCTATAATTGCTGAAATATTCTGTGCTTAAGCTAAAAATTTATTTTAATTCCAGTGTGTCTGACTGGGGTGACCAGTCTTATTAAAGTCAAATTTCAGACGAGGAGAAATGCAAGTGTCCAAAAGTGAAAGGTTGCGGTGAGGGCGGAGAAAGCAGGTAAAAGAGCAGAAGGGAGAGGAGGTCGGAGCCAGGCCCAAGTGACAGAAACCTCCACCTCTGTTCTCCCCCAGCCTCGCATCCAGCTCATGTCCCACACAGGCCCACGCAGGCCTCCAGGGTTCCAGCGCTGCCCTGCAGCCCCTCTCCCAGCATGGGGGAGCCACACGTGACCGACTCCCTGAGGGTCAATCAGCTCTTCCTCTACGTTTCTGAAAGAGCATCCTGCCTCAGCTTTGTGACAGGTTTCTTTCTGCTAGTGGTGTGGAAATTATACCTCTGGTTCTTCCAAATATTATTTACAGCTGTCTAATTTTTTCCCTCCACCTCAAAGCTGCCAGACTAAAGTAGGTGGGGAGCCATTTTCCCTGTCTGGGTCAATGAACACCCCCTGTTCTCCACCCCCACGTTTTAAGATTCCACTATTGCTGCCAACTCAACCCACCTGCAGGAGAACACTTAGGAGAAAAGAGACTTTGAAAAGAAAAGCAAGCAGTTATTAGCTTCTCCACAGGAGAGGGAACATGGGACGGAGCTGAGACCCAAGTCATGTGTTGCTGTTTGAACAGAATCTATGTTGTGTTTTTCCACCTTTGCCTTGGTTACCCAACAACTAAGCCATGTCCTGCCTTCTCCCCCTCAACCCTATTCCTCCTCCCTTCAGACGTCCTTACTCTTCAATTTGAAGTTTTCCTTAACATGATTTCTGAGAAGTACTTTGGAAAAAATGTTATAGATCTCTGCCAGTTCCTTAGTCATGAAAACCAAACCTAAACGACTGTCTAAGGACACCTGTTCTGAGAATGTTACCTGCCCTCCGCTGCTACCACCCTGATCACACAAACACATGGTGTTAGGAGCTGGGAGCTGGGGGAAGGCGCAGGGGTATCTCTCCTACTCTAAGCCCTATCGTGACGACCCTCCATGTTTCATTCTACTGCTTTACCACTAGTTCTCTATGGCCTTCTCTATGTTCACCGTTTATTAATTTATTCCATAAAGATTAATTGAACTCCTACTCTCAGACAGACACTGTGTTAGGTGCTTGGGATATAATCAGGAACAAAACAGTTAAGGGCTCTACCTTCAGAGAATTTGCAACTTATAAGAGAATACCAACAAAACCTGCAATGCAGTATCTGGGGTTCTTTTATTCCAGCAAAAGGCTCTGAGAATTTGGTGTTAGGAGAAGGGTGTTTAAGTAGAAGCAAAAGAAAAAAGAAGTGGGGAGCATTTGCCAGATTTAACTTTAATTTATGAGAATGACTTAAACATTTTCATCTCCGGGAAAATGAAATATCACTAACTATTCATTACAGACAACAGGCAAGGTCTTACCGGTCCGGTACGTATGAGTCTTTCAGGAAGAAAAACATAGTTCTACCAGGCCTGGGTAGAACAGAGGGAGAACTTGAGTTTAAGTACACGTGGGTCTGGAAATAAATAGTTCTTGTGGCTAATAAGCTCTCTATGGGCCTTAAAAACAAAACAAAACAAAAAAGATTTGCTTTTGAAAATCCAGAGTCCTTGCCTTGGGAAGGGACAGGAGTAAAATAAAAATAAATGAGGGCTCTTTGAAACTCATCAGCTCCACACCTCCTGTTGCTAGAAGCTGGTTACAAGGCAGTCCGGTTGGGATTTCTGTGCAAACTCAACGAGTCAAGAACTAACTTGCGTCCCTCACTCCCAGAGGCCTTAAGAGCTGGGTGTGTCTCAGAGAAGTTATGTCCTGATTTGGGGGGAAGGGTAGGGAGGGAGGTCACTGAGGAAGTTTCTGGAGAAAGTTGTAAATGACTTTTCTTCTTAGCCAGGAGAAAAGGGATGGGCATGCAGGGTGGGTGGGGAGAAGTGTGGAGAGATGAGAGTTCTTTTAAAGCAGCTTTGGTAAACCTGCTCCTAGTTTAATCTGATGTCCAAATAAAGAACTTTGCCTGTATTTCTAGGTATGGAAGAAGAGAAAGAGAAGCCTAAATTGGAATGAGATCTAAGTCTAAACGGAAGAGCAGGATGTAGCCACCAATGAAGACTCATTACCCCCGGGCATTGGTAATGCAGGAGAGGAAGCCTGAAAGAAACCAGTGGAATCCGCCTTCACCTCCCTGCCCCAGAGAGAGGGAACACCTTTTATGCAGAAATATATATGTAAGAATAAAATACAGATATTTCCAAAATAACTTGCCCTCAGTTGTGTTTTAAAGAATTCTTTCCAAATTCATTATTGATAATAACATCTTTTTTCTTTTTTTTTTTAACTTCTTCTAATTTTTAAAACTAAAATTGATCATTGGATTTTAATTTTTGCAATTGTAATTCCATTTAATCAAGGAAGAATAGAATCCTATTGTGTTTCTTGTTGAGAAATATGTGAAAGTCAAAGGAGCAGATGTGGAGCATAGCATTCATGTATTTATTTAGTCCTTACAGGAGGCTGAAGAATGTAAGCATAAGCCTGGAGGAAACGAGATGGATGTTCCCTATTGCGATAATGTCAGTTGTCTCAAACAAGGCAATATTAGTAATAATTGCATTGATTTAGTTAAAACCCTGAGTGTATTTGGATCTCATGATTTAATTTTGTGAAATATTTCCTAGATGCAAACTATAACTTTAATAAAGAGCAAGCAACCCCTAGCCTAATGCCTGCATGGTGCATCTCAAACCCCTAACAACACTGGTGTTTCCTTTCTTATTTTTTTTCTATTACCTATTGAAAATGGGTTTACTGAGCCTGGTTCTTGCAATTTCTTTATTTTAAAAATATGTATCTTTTTGATAAATCCAAAAAGAATAATTTTGTTGAAGAGAAAAGCTAACTTACAAAGTCTTTGACCATAATGATTTTTAAATAATACTAATGTCAAATAGGTAGTAGAAAACACATTAAAAATAAATCTTAGGGAAGTATAAGGAAGGAGCGAATAAAAATAAAAGCAGAAATTAAGGCAGCAAGAAAAAAAACAGCAGAATTGATAAATAAATTGATTAATAAATGCAGTACTTCATCTATACAAATAGCATTAAAATATGAAACTACTGATATATTAACTGAAAAGAGAGAAACACAAACCACTTGGCAATACAAGCACAGATGTAAACAAATTTTTAATTATAAAAATATGTCTTATAGCTCTATGACAACAAATTCTTAGAAGCCAAGGAAATTCAAGGAAAATGGATTCAATAAGAATTAGAAAGCTGTAATAGACTGATATTCGTGAAAGCCATTTTTTTTTAACATCTTTACTGGAGTATAATTGCTTTACAATGGTATGTTAGTTTCTGCTGTATAACAAAGTGAATCAGCTATACATAAACATATATCCTCATATCTCCTCCCGCTTGCATCTCTCTCCCACCCTCCCAATCCTACCCCTCTAGGTGGTCACAAAGCTCTGAGCTGATCTCCCTGTGGAAAGCCATTTTTTTTAATGTTCAATTAACTATCTCCAGAAAAGGAGTTGGGTCCAGAGTATTTTATGAGCAAGTTCTTGAAAACTTTCAAGTAACAATTCTCATGTTTATTAAACTGTTCCAAGATTACAGAATGATGAAACACTTCCCAAATTATTTTTCAAAGTTAATAAAATGCTCAAAACAAAGGCAACATGCAAAAAAAAGCTTTTTTACTTGCTTTAGCTAAAATATCAGCAACATAAACCCAACACTATAGAAATCATTTTTCAAAAGTAAGGTTTATTTTAAAAATTCAAGGCTGGCTTAATATTAGGATTTTTGTTAAAAACATTGTCTCAATAGTTCACAAAGAAAAAATCATATGATTCTCTTCACAGTTGCTCTAAGGCATTTGAGAAATTTTAACATTTATTTTTGATAATACCGTTAGTAATATAAAAATATCTCATATCATGAGAAGAAATAATCATCTCAAATACCAAAGGCATTCCCTTTTAAGGTCAGAAACCAGATAAAGATGTCCGTGACAGTGTTACTTATTTTTCTGAGATGTTTGTGTGTTAACATCTAGCATCAAATAAGTTACATTTTGACCTGAAGTGAGAAAGGTCTATGTTTTAAAAAAAAGTTTTATGTAACTATAGAATTGATATTATTAACAGAAAATTAAATGTTGTTTAAAAAAAAAAAGGCAGGAAAGAAGAAAAACCACCATTTAAAGGGAAATTATTTCTCCAGTTGACTGTCAGAATGAAGAAACCTCAAGGAATGGAATATTTTTAAAGACTTCCTGGGACAGTTCATCTGGAGCCCTGTTACTACCCCTCTTCTTTAGCAAATAACACTTTCCTACATTTTGCCACCAAACCAACACCTAAAGGAGTTGACACCTGTGGGGCTTTAGACCTAAGGCTGATTCAACTCACTTATACTGCAGCACGTTGGATTTATACATCACTGCTAGGTTTGAAATAAGATTATATGATCAGATTTGGGGTTTGGCTTGGTTTTCCCATGGTGGGTCATCTTTGCTTTGGGAACTCCAGGCCCTGAACTCTGGCCACACTTCTGGCAGGACACCCAGGGCTGTCTCGCCAGGGACAGGGAATGTGCTAAGACATGCCCACCCAGCCCAGGTGCTGCCAATGCACCCACTGACCCTTCACAGAAACTCCAGGCTTGTCCTGGAGCAGAATCCATCGGGATGACTCTACTACTTGCTCTATAATCACCGAGTGGTGAGAAAAAAATGACCTGCGGTTTCTCCCTCTGGCTTGGAACCTCTGGCTTAACCCCACCAGTGCTCAAAAGGATGTTCACGCTTTACCCTTTCCTCTATGTGCAAGTGTAAAGACGACTCCATCATCCACATTCAAAATAAAACCAAAATTTTGCTTATCATAGATAAAATACCACCAACCTAAATCTAATACTATAATAAAATGACAATTTTTCATGACCAAATGACATATATTTTTCTCCTGAGGGACTTTTTAAAAAGACAAATAAAAATGGAAAAATATCCTAAATTCTGGAAAAGAAAACTCCATTCTTAAAGAGGTTATTTCTTCCTCCAAATAATTTATAAGTACTATATAACTCCATTCTAAAATTGCTAAAGTTTTTTTCTTCATTTAACAGAAGAAACAGGTAAAAACAACTGAAAAATCTTGAAAATGACACATAATTCAAGCATACTTGTGCTGTTAAAACATATTATAAAAATGCAATAACTAAAATAGTGTGGTATGGCTCAAGAATAGAGAGAAAAATCAATAAAATAGAAAGCAAACCCAGAAACAGGTCCTAGAATATATATGCATTTAGTAAATAATAAAGATAGCATTTCAAATCAGCAGTGGCATACTAAATGATTGAAAGGTGCTACAACAAATGAATAACTATTTGGTAAAGAAAGAAAAAGCTAGATTCCTCCCTTAAAACACACACACACACACATGCAAAACATACACACATAAAATTTCAGATAGATTAAATAATGAAATGTAAAAAAAAAGTATAAAAAATATAAGAAAATATAGATGAACATCTGGTCCTATAATAGAGATATGGGAAAAGTATGTATATGTTATATATAATATGTATAGTTTATAATATAGGTATTAGGAAATTGACTATTATATATAATATATATGAGGAAATTGAATATAACGTATATTAAGAAATTGAATCTTCAGGTCTTGTAGCTGCTATACTGTAGGGTAATTGAGAGAATACCATCTAAGATGCGATCAAGATAATGAGAGCACTATTTCCTTAAATAAGAAACCTGGAGGAGAATTAGCCTGGGATGGGTTTGATAATGAACTTGACTTTGGATTTTTCTGTATGTGGGTCAGGTGCCAATTCAGTGAAGTTGTAGGGACAGAATCTAGATTCCAGAGAATTGAGGAGTCATTGACATTAGTGGATGGTAAAGAAGTAGAGCTAGCAATTACAGAATGCTTTTTTTTTTTTTTTGACCACACCCCGCGGCATGCAGGATCTTAGTTCCCTGACCAGGCATTGAATCTATGCCCCCTGTGGTGGAAGTGCAGAGTCCAAACCACTGGGCCACCAGGGAATCCCACAGAATGCCATTTTGAAAGCAGAACTTAGACCTGTAGAACACAGTCTGCGAGGGGAATGTGAATCAATTGTGGATATTCCTGGTTTGTGACTATTCTAGGTTAGCCTTAGGAGGAAACACCTCTCCCACTGTCACAGGAAAGAGGAAAGAGACAAAAGTCCTTGGAAGTGAGTTTGCAGGACAAAGGGCAAAGTTCATGCACTTCTTTTTGGTGGCTTTGATGGCTGCAATTTTTTCCTCAAAGAATTGTCTGAAGAGAGTGAGAGAATAGAGAATGGAGTTGGAGTCTATAACATACCCTAAAAGAGTGGCCTAGACTATGAAAATATAGAAAGCTGTCAAGCCTCAAAGATCATGAATTTACCTTGGTGATAACAAGGACCATTTGGGGACTTCCTCCAAGAGACTTCAACAAACCAGGCATCATAAAGAAGTTGAAAGTAGGTGCCACAAAAGAACAAGCAGGTGTGAGCCAAGGGCATTGGCAAGGATGGCTGGAAGGATGAACCATGGGGTCTAGAAGGAACTGAGGAGGAAAGACAGAGGACCAACATTGGGACGTAGTAAAATGGTCCAGAGATTGGCAGTCTCAATAAGGTTGCAGACAGGGAAAGGAGGGCAATAGACAGATAGGAAGTCATGGTCATAACAGCTGTTGGAATTTAATGTTTTACAGGTGCATGAGATCATATGATTTTTTAGTTAATTTGACATGGTAGTAACATCCCCCAAAGATGTCCACATCCTCTAATCGCCAGAGCCTTTGAATATCTTACCTTTCATGGCAAAAGGGACTTAGACATAGAATTGAGGTAAAGATTTTGAGATGTGACGGTTACCCTGGATTATCCAGTGTATCCAGCATAATTACAAAGGTCCCTGTAGGAGGGAGCAGGAGACTCACAGTGATTGCAAGACATGTGACCATGGTAACAGAAGTTGGAGTGACACAAGGAAGAGGCCACAAGCCAAAGATTGCAGGTAGCCTCTAGAGGCTCAAAAAGGCAAGGAAACAGACTCTCCCCCGGAGCCTCAATACTGCCCTTATTAGCACCTTGACTTTTGGACTTCTGACCTCCAGAACTGTTAGGTAATAAATTTGAGTTTTAAACCACTAAGTTTTGATAATTTTTTACAGCAGCAATAAGAAACATATGTTATAATGAAGCATTTTTATATGTTTATGTGGGCTAGACTTGTGCTATGCTAAACACACACACACACCCCTCTACACACAGAGTAATAGCCACACGGTAATATCTAACTCATATTTGTGACTTTCTAATCATTGAGTGACCAACACTGCTGTCCTTCACTAAGCCAAACCAATTACCCAGTGCTGAAAGCCTGTCAAAGTCACTCAGAATCTAATCTATTGAAATGGAAGTGCTGAGGGTCATTGAAGAAGTCCCCATGGAAACTTCCAAAGACACTTGGATGCCTTGCCTCCTCGTCAACTAAGCAATGAAAATTTTTGAGACAGATAACTCTAATTTCAAGTACAATTCGAAGGATTTTGGAGTAATAACAAATGCCTATGTTAGCTACAGGGAGATTTGCCAGGAAGAGAGGTAGCCATCTTATGTCCAAGCTTTATTGAAAATAAACATTTTCAAAGCCCCAGTCAAATCAACCCATGCAGTAATATTCTCTCAAGGGAATTTTGCAAGCATGTAAAATCAAACACAACGTAAGAGCTTTTATACTGCTATCTCCAGTTTTACATACATGCACAAGCATATTAATAAGTTTGAAAGAATAGTCTAAACATAGATATTTGCAAGAATGGAATTCATTCATTATCAAGTAGCGCTAAATGTTCTGGGCCCTCAACCCTACATCCTACCTGAGCCAGACACCTTATTTCTTCATCCCATTCAGGTTTAATATTTCATCCTGTGCTTTTTGAAATCCAAACTGTCAAAACTTCCCCATCCCCCTCTCTCTCCTCCCTGTGCCTGGGGAAAAAGGGAGGGATTTCTGCTTATAGAGAAAATGACATCAGAGCTGGCAACTCCCTTCTCTGCCTCTCAGTCCGACACCAAGGGGCTGGAAACAAGTGTTGACTCTGGCTTTAGAGTGGGGATGAAACTGTCAGCTCTTTAGGGAGCTCCACGAGGGTCCACCCTCGCACAGTTCCCCTGTCCTCTGCTCCCCTATTTCCAAGGCAACAAGCAATCCACCCCAAGGTCTCTGCTTCTGTCCAGCCCCAGCTACCTTCTCTGACAGGCACTCCTCCATCCCTGCCAAGCCAAGGATGGGTACCCAGGCTGCTCTGGGGCACCCTCTCTCACAGCTCCAGCAGCAGCGCCAAATGCTCTGTCAGCTCCATGGCACACAACCCTACCCCCAACCCCACAGCTCTTACTGAGGGTGGAGGGAATTGGGGCAACACAGATTTCAACAGAAGAGGGTGGAACAAATAGAAATCTCCCTGCTTTCTGTCTCCCAGGCTCTCCAGCAAGGAAAGAAGGAAGGAAAAGGCATTGTGAATACGTCATGAACCTTCCTTCAGAAGTCTAATACCCTTGTCCCCACTGTGTTCTTTATTCTATAAAGACCAAAGTAGTGGGGTTTAAGAAACTGGTTCTGCTTGAGGCCTTCCGTTAGCACATCTCACAATGTGGAACTGGCATCAAGAAGGCAGTTGTCTGAACTGAAAAGGTGAGACACTTGGCAAGTTTTATCCTGAACCATAATTCTGGTTGGCAGTTCCAGGGAAGCCAAATGTCCTTCATCACCATTTTACCACTCCTTTTACATATATAAATTCTGTAGTATAGTTACCAGTAATTTTGGAATTTTTATATTACAAAATGGTTTTCCAAAGACAGATCCCATAAAAGACTGTACCTCTAAGAAGTGAGTTTTCCACTTAAATTGGCTCAACTGGAGACTATAATCTTGGCACTAGTTAAATTATAATTTAGGAAGTCCCTATATTGATTTCAAAAGTCTAGTTGAAAGTCTGGGTAAAAGTTTCTGAGAACTGAGGGTGGTAGGGATGAGGGGCGGAAGCCCAGTAATAAATAGAGTTTGCCTTTGTGATAGAACCTGGCAATTTGCAGCATGTATTCTGCACTCAAAGCAGAATATTAAGGCAAAGTTGGAAGAAAGTACATTGTGTCCAGGGGACTTCTGCTTCCAGCCATGAAGAAGTGATAACGTCTGGAATTACCTCTCCCGCACTGTAAACTAGAAAAGGTGGTTAAAATATAATAAAAGAACTAATTTTCAGACATCGGTCAACAGAGCTGCTGAAGGCTATGATTCCTGAAGAAAGAAAATTAACTATGTGTGCCCTTTCATTGCCTTGGCTTTCTGCCTGGAGGCGATTCCCAGATCATAGCACCGGGAGGGGAATCTCAGACAAAGCCCTGGGGGATCTCACTGAGTTAAGGAGCCCAGAGTTCAGAGATCCTGAGGTGGTAGAATTTGTGGAGAGAGTACTGGAACGTAAGGGAGCTCTGAAGAGGAGGGGCTCCAAAAATCTGCATAGAGTTCCTTCTCTTTGGCTGAATATCAGTCTTCACATGAATAGGATGAAGCTCTACAGTTTGAGGAAAAGAACAATTGCTGAGGGTCTATAAACTGAATAAATCCAAGAGCCCATTTAAGGCCAGGAATAATTCGTGTTCCCACTAGCCAGAGTAAAGAGACCTCATTGAACAGAAAGGGCATGAAGGGTCAGGTGTGAGTCACTGTTCTTGAGTAAATGTTACTCAAGTCCCACTCTTCAAAGCATTAAAAGTAGCTTCAAAATTATTAAACTGATCTTCAGAAACTAACTGCCTGAGAGAAAAAAGAACACTACCCTTTAAGGAAGAACAAAACAAAACAAAAATCCAACACTCAAGACCAAATTTATCATGCCTGGCACCCAACCAAGATTTCTAGACACGCAAGATGCAGGAGAACTTGACCCCAAACCAAGGGGAAAGTCAGTCAATAGAAACAGACTCAGAATTGATAGAGATGAAATTACCTGGCAAGGACATTAAAGCGACTATTGTAAATGTACTCCATAGGTCAAGAAGACAGAGGGAAAGTTGACATGACTGGGAGAAAAAAAGGAAGATGTTAAAAATGCAAACAAAACTTTTATGTATAAAAAATACACTGAATGGGATTGACAGAAGATTAGAGAATGTAGGCGGAAAAGGATCTGTGAATGTGAAAATATTGCAATAGAAATTATCCATCCTGAAGCACAGAGAATAGAAAGACTGGAGGAAGAAAATGAACACAGTCTCAGTGACTTGTGGAACTATATATATATAACTGGAGTCCTATTTTTAAAAAGAAGAGAAGGGGAGGAGGCAGAAAATAATATTTGAATAAATAATGGCAGAAATTTTTCCAAATTTGTTGAAAACTATAAATCCACAAATCTGAGCTCAACAGATCCCACGCAGGATAAAAACAAAGAAAATCACATCAAGAGAAATAATAATCATGTTACTGAAAGCAAGTCATAAAGAGAAAATCTTAAAACTATCCGTAGAAAAAAGACAGATTACATAGAAAGGGATAAAGATAAGAATCATACATTTCTTCTCAGAAATTATGCAAGTTCAAAGAAATGTAATGACATCGTTAAAGTGCTGAGAGAAAATAACAGTGAACCTAAAGTTACATACCCAGAGAAATGTATTTCCAAAATTAAGGCAAAAATAGAGATCTTTTTGAGACAAACTAAAGTTGAGAGAATCTTTCATCAGCACTACACCTGCAGTACGGGCAGAAGGCAAATGAAACCAGATGGGATCTTGGCTGTCCACACAGAATGAAGAATATTAAAAATAGCAAATTTGTGAGTAAATATATGTCATTTTCTCATGTTATTATCCTTTAAAAGATAATGAATGTTTAAAGCAAAAATAAAACAATACATTGTGAGGTTTAAAACACATGTAGGAGTAAAATGTATGAAAACTTGTAGCACAAAGAATGGGAGAAGGAAACTTTGTAAGGTTCTTCCATAATTCAGAAATTGGTATACTGTTTTTGAAGACAAACTGTCATAAATTAAAGATGTAATTTGTAAATCCGAAGGCAACTACTAAAAAGGGGAGATATGGCTAATAAACCCATTGTGGAGATAAAATGGAATACTAAAAATGCCCAATTATTGAAGTATTCTGTATCTTGATTGTGGTGGTGATTCAATATGTGTATACAACTATCAAAACTTATCAAATGTACATTTTAAAAGAATGCAGTTTATTGTACATGAATTATTTCTCAATAAAGTTAAAAAAATAATCTAATGGAAAGCAGTAAAAGGGGAGAATAAGCATAAAACATATGGGACAAATAGAAAATAAATCATAAGATTTTAAATTTACACCCAATCATTCAATAATTACATGAATCTAAATATTTCAATAAGAGTTAGGAATTTTCTGGCTGAGTAAAAAGGCAAGACCAAACTATAGTCTGCCTATAAGAAATCCATTTTTAAAATAAAGTTACAGGTTAAAAATAAAAGGATTAAAAATATATAACATGCACCACTAGTCATAAGGAAGCTAGAATAGCTAAATTAACAACAGACAAAATAAACTTCACAACAAAGAATACTACCAGAATAAAGAAAAACATGCTATAATGATAAAATTGCTAATTCATCAAAAAGACACAACAATCCTAAATGTGCGTGCAACTAACAATTGTGTCAAAATATATAAGGAAAAACTCATAGTTTTGAAAAAGAAATCAGCAAATCCACAATTGTAATTGGATATTTCAACACTCAGTAAGTAATTGATAGAACAGTTAAACAAGATATCAGTAAGGGTATAGAAACTTAAATAATACTATCAACCAACTTAACCTAATTGACAGAGACCACTCCTAGTAACAACTGCAGAATACACATTCTTTTCACACAGGACATACAACAAGTACACACAGGACATACAACAAGGCAGACCATACACTGAGCAATACAATGTCTCAAATATTTAAAAGGATTGAAATCATTTAAAGTATATTCTTCAGCTACAATGGGATTAAAATGAACTAAGTGATATTGAAAACTCAACATATCAAAATTTGTGTGCTGGGCTTCCCTGGTGGCGCAGTGGTTGAGGGTCTGCCTGCCGATGCAGGGGCCACGGGTTCGTGCCCCGATTTGAGAGGATCCTGTATGCTGTGGAGCGGCTGGGCCCGTGAGCCATGGCCGCTAAGCCTGAGCGTCCGGAGCCTGTGCTCCGCAACGGGAGAGGCCGCAACAGTGGGAGGCCCTCGTACCGCAAAAAAAAAAAAAAAAAGCCACGGGTTCGTGCCCCGATTTGGGAGGATCCTGTATGCCGTGGAGCGGCTGGGCCCGTGAGCCATGGCCGCTAAGCCTGAGCGTCCGGAGCCTGTGCTCCGCAACGGGAGAGGCCGCAACAGTGGGAGGCCCTCGTACCGCAAAAAAAAAAAAAAAAAGTTTGTGTGCTACAACTAAAATAGTGCTTAGAAGAAAATTTATAGCTACAGATACTTATTTTAGGGAAAAAAAAAAAATGTCTAGGAGAGGCCACAACAGTGAGAGGCCCACGTACCACACACAAAAAAAAAAGTCTAAATCCAATGCTCTAATGGTCTACCTTAACAGGTAGGAGAAGAAATGAAAACAAACCTGAAATCAAAGACAGAAGGAAATAATAAGAACAAAAATGAATGAAACAGGAAATGAACAAACAATAAAGTTAAAGAAACCAAAAAATGGTTCTTTGAAAATATTGATAAAATTGATAAACTTCTAGCTAAACTGATCAAGAAAAGAAAGAAGATAAACACTCACCAATATTAGGAAAGAAAGAAGGGAAATCCTACACTATACTAGAAATCCTACAGACATTAAAAGGGTCATAAGAGAATATCATGAACAAATTTATGCTAATAATTTAAATTTAGATAAAATAGACAATTTCCTTGAAAAGAAAAAATTACCAAAACGTGCTCAGGAAGAAATAGAAAACCTAAATTCCCTATAAAAACTCAATAAATTGAATTCCTAATTCAATTGTCACTAAGATAATTCCCGGCCCAGAAGTCTTCCCTGGAAAATTCTATGAGACACTTAAAGAAGAAATAATATAATCCCCACTTTCAAGAAGTCTCTCACACAATTCTGGCCCGGGGCGGGGGACTGGCCTAGGCACCTACACTGGGAAACCCGACCGCACTTGCCTGGGGCAGGCTGTGAGCAGAGCAGCTGGGGAACCCAAGGGCTGTGACCAAACGACCTCTCCCGCTACCCCCGTGGCCGCGTCGCAGGGAGCAGAACCAACTCTGCTTCACACGTGGGTGGTGGGACCCCGGCCCTTGGGCAGTCCCCATGGCCAACCCTGTCCCTGCGCAGGACCAGGAGCTGGTAAAGGCCCAGGGAGCTTCCCCGGCACCCCGTGGGTCCTCACTGGTCTGTAGAGCAGAGGTAAAGGTGGGGTGACTCTTTGTTTAGTGGTTTAATGCCCTCCTGGAAGGCCGGGCTGCGTCCACCATGTTCTCACTGTGTCCTGGGGTCCTCAGCGTGCCTGGCATGAGGCAGCCTTAATAGCTGTTGTACCGATGAACAAATGAATGCATAGACTGGGAACATGAAGGAACCCTCCAGGTGAGTAAGGATTATAGACAATGACATTGAGCCTGGAGAGGATCGAGAGCCCCAAGTCATGAAAGGGATGTTTGGGGTACTAATTCCTATAATGAAGGCACTAAAGTACAAAGAAGAAGAAGGAAAAAGAGAAGGAGTCATCTCTCACAGAAGGGGGGTTGCCAGAAGTGGGGAGGAGAAGGTGGAGGAAATGGATGAAAGTGGTCAAAAGTAACCAACTTCCAGTTATAAGATAAAGCAGTTTGGGGATGTAATGTACAACATTGTAACTATAGTTAACAATATTCTATATTTGGAGGTTGTTAAGAGGGACTTCCCTGGTGGTCCAGTGGTAAAGAATCCACCTCACAATGCAGGGGATGCAGGTTCGATTCCTGGTTTGGGAACTAAGATCCCACATGCCACAGGGCAACTAAGCCCGCGTGCTGCAACTACTGAGCTCGCGTGCCACAACTAGACCCCCTGGGCAGCAAACCACAGAGCCCACCCGCTCTGGAGCCCACGCATTACAACCAGAGAAGAGAAAACCACCAGGCCACAGCTAGAGGGGAGCCCACGCACCTCAATGGAGATCCCGTGTGCCACAACTAAGACCTGACACAGCCTAAAATAAATAAATAAATAAATCTTTAAAAAAAGAGTTGTTAAGAGAGTAAATATTAAAAGTTCGTATCACAAGAAAATAAATTGCAACTGTGAGGTGATGAATGTTAACTGAACTTATCATGCTAGTTATTCTCCAGTATATACATATATCATATCATTATGTTGTACACCTTAAACTAACACAATGTTATAGGCCAATTATATCTCAATAAAACTGGGGAAAAACATTTAAAGAACAAAGAATATCAATCCTGCATGAACAGTTATAGATTACAGAGGAGGGAGGAATGCTTCCCAACTCATTCTATGAGGCCAGCATCACTCTGATATCCAGTAGACATCCCTTACTCCTGAGCAAGCAGTGTCCTTACTCCGGACTCTTAAGCCTCAGGTAGCCCCATACTTTGAACTGTACTCCTTAAGATTTTCTAAGTCCCCTCTGGTGCCTGGGATCAGCTGAGGCTAGCAATGACACCTGGGCAGGGAGTCTTGAGCTCGGACTGGGACCCTCAGAAGTCCTGGCCCCATATTCTTTCTTATCTGACCCTCTACCCTTCACCGGGGCTCAACCATATGCCCCTATTTGCTCAGGGATTCATACCTATAGGGTCAACCCGAGACCCCAGGGTAAGGTTCCAGTAACAGAAAGGAGGCCGGGCAAGCAGATTGCTCCCTCTGACTAACACAATATTGCTTTTGAGGGATCATGAAAGGTTGGGCCTCCAGATGGTGCTGATATGCAGAGTGTGAGCGACTCTCGCTTATGTCAGACACATAGCAAGTTTAGGTCTCTGGGCTACTAAGAGCTCACTGCCAACACTTGGGTTTGAGCCACATATTTGGACCCATGCCTTGATTCTCACCCCCCTACATTCTGACTGCTGTGCTGCCCGTGAGCACAGCCCCTGGAGGCAGCAGGCATCTTTTTCCTGTGGTGGCAAGAATGCCTCGCCCCGTGCACTCCGCACTCTGGCATCTGGGTTGACCACCCAAACCCTTCTGCAAGCTCTGTATGCCGTGTCAGGCAGTCCCCTGGGACTGGCTGCTCCTGTCTCCTCTGGGGGCTTTAAAATCACTGCTCAGCACACCCATTGCCTTTCCAATTGATTTCTGCCTCTCACCTCTGACTGGTGCGGTTGTGCTAACCCAGGATGGTTTTAATCATGCCAAATGATCTGGGGACATTGCTTGTACAGATGGCACTGCCCTTCCTGCTCTACCCACAGGCCCCCACGTCTTTTCCCAGCAGTGTCTGGAAAGCAGCAGTGTGGTCAACATTGAGAAAGATCACATGCTAGAAGTGCACTGATTATAGTCTAAAGACTTCTACATCCATGCCCTAAAATTCCAAACAGTACATTGACCATGACCAGAAAAATAAATATCATTCACATTTCCCTGCACAACTGGGGTGAGACCTGCATTTGTGGTCACCATCAACAAAGCATAGTAACAACTTTACTGTGTCTCACTGGAAGCCAGTATTCATGGGTGGCAGATGGGTGATGTGACATCATGAGTCATGGTGTGATCAGCATTGAATCAAAGGTAGCAGAGAATTGCAGAGGTAATACTGCAAACAGTGCAAACAGATTCCAGCTTTGTGAGTAATACTAGCATTGCTACATCATCTCTAGTTGCGAGATAAGAAATAAGCCAAATGGAATATTACTCAGCCATAAAAAGGAATTAAATTGAGTTATTTGTAATGAGGTGGTTGGACCTACAGTCTGTCATACAGAGTGAAGTAAGTCAGAAAGAGAAAAACAAATACTGTATGCTAACGCACATATATGGAATCCAAAAAAATGGCACTGATGAACCTAGTAGCAGGGCAGGAATAAAGACACAGACGTAGAGAATGGACTTGAGGACACAGAGGGGGAAGGGTAAGCTGTGACAAAGTGAGAGAGTGGCATGGACATATATACACTACCAAATGTAAAATAGATAGCTAGTGGGAAGCAGCCGCATAGCACAGGGAGATCGGCCCGGTGCTTTGTGACCACCTGGAGGGGTGGGATAGGGAGGATGGGAGGGAGAGAGATGCAAGAGGGCAGAGATATGGGGATATATGTATGTGTAAAGCTGATTCACTTTGTTATAAAGCAGAAACTAACACAACATTATAAAGCAATTATACTCCAGTAAAGATATTTAAAAAATAAAAATTGAACATGGAAACTCAAAAAAAAAAGAAAGAAAGAAAGAAGCCAGAAATGATACATTTGATAATAAAGAACTGGAAGAAACAGCTCCTGGACCTAAATAGGAAGAAATGGATGCTACAAAGAAACTTTATGTGCACCAATTAGACAATAAACAAATACTTGAACACCTCTTTTCTACCTATGCCTGACAGAGGCCCATGGATTTTGTAATAAATTTTTAATCAAATTGTTTAGATAGACAAAGGCCTTGCAAAAAAAAAAAAACATTGCCTGGAGCCCCACACAGTCTAGGGGCCCTCCTGCTAATACCAAACCAAACACATCACACAGAAAAGAGACCTAGAGACCAGCATCCCTCAAGATCTCATACTGAGATGCTCATGAGGGCATTTTTGAGACATGAGTTCACTGCACAAAGATTGCTATTCTTTTTTTTCCTGTATCTGTTTTAGGAACTAATACAGTTACGTGGGCAGCAGACTGGAGGCCCTTTTTAAGAAAAAGAATGCAATACAAAATTATACACTAAAAATTAGATACAAACGTGAACACCTATTCACAACAAATCACTAATTTTACAAAGCTGACAAATACCACGAACAGAAAATCCAGAAAGGTAACAAATATTCTTGGTCATTAATTGTCCGTGTCACCTCTATGCTACTTTTTCCTTGCCTTTTTTGACTCACACTTGGTTTTTGTGATATGATTTGTCAATGGAGAGACTAAAAAGGTAATTTACTTTTTCCCTAACGTAGTCAAATGCATTGCTTATTATCATATTAGGATTCATAAAACATGCACCTTCACATACAGATGTACTATCTGTACGGTTTTCATCACATGAACACAAAGATCCTTCTAAATTCTATTTCCACAATCCCCGTTAAAAAGGAAAACAAATGGCATGTTTATATTTAAATCCATTGCATTATTGAGTATATTCCTGCAGGAGAGAATTCCAGACCAAAAGCCAGGCATCGGGATGTCTCCACCAGAGCAACCTCTGAATTCTGTGGCCTTTCTCTCATCCTCCTCTATCTCACCAATGACTTGGCTCAATCTGGGGCACAGGCTGCAAAGCCCTGTTCTGGAATCTAACTTTCTCAATCCTTCTTGAACTCTCTCCCCTTCTCCAGCTTAGAGGTTCTTCACCTGCTCATGACAGGGACCAGTGATGCCCAATTTCATCTTCTTTCAAACCACTCCTATCTCATGTTTGGGCTGAGGACTTTGGCACATAGAGACCAAGAACTTGACATTCTTATTCTCAGCTTCCTATGTGCTTCCATCCTTGTTATCTGGGCCTGAGCAAAGAGTCCCAGAGATCAGGGGAAGAAATTCAAAAAATAAGAGTAGAAAACACCTGGGTTGTCATCCATGAGGTACCACCAGTGAGTACCAAATCCTAGTCAGGCTCATTTTCAGGCAAATCGCTCTTGACAGATGTCCTAAGTTTTAGAGTTACTGGATTTTTGCAAATAATATTCCCTGAGTTAACCTCTTGCTACATAATCTAATTTTTAAGAAGAGTTATTTAGGGCACAGAGTGCTCTATTGTTTTAATATCAATTAAGAATACGACCAAGAGAAAAGCCTGTTTCGGGCTTCCCTGATGGCACAGTGGTTAAGAATCTGCCTACCAATGCAAGGGACACAGGTTCAGGCCCTGGCCCGGGAAGATCCCACATGCCTCGGAGCAACTAAGCCCGTGCGCCACAACTACTGAGCCTGAGCTCTAGAGCCCATGAGCCACAACTACTGAGCCCACATGCCACAACTACTGAAGCCCACACGCCTAGAGCCCATGCTCCACAACAAGAGAAGCCACGACAATGAGAAGCCTGCGCACCGCAACGAAGAGTAGCTCCCGCTCGCTGCAACTAGAGAGAGCCTGCACACAGCAACGAAGACCCAACACAGCCAAAAAATTAATTAATTAATCAATTAATTAATTTTTTAAAACGCCTGTTTCCCTGCAGAAGGGCTTGAATGTAAAGCATCTCTCCAATTCAGCTGTGAGGGGATGTGAATGGGAGCCCTGAAAACAGGGCAAAGCTGTTCACTTCCCTAAAAATAATTTTTTTAACTGCAATATACTCTTTCAAGCAGTCAAGGGGCAATTTTTCAATGCTCCACTCGAGGTAGAGACATATCTCCCCTCTTGCATTCTCACCCAGGAAGAGAGCCTGTCTTACCTACTGTGTGCTTTCTCACACTTTATTTAGACATGAAATTCTAACAGCTTAAAAATAACCTGGGATGTGTACATATTCCTCTGTATGTATCAAATATTTAAACATTTAAAACGACAATACAGGAAAAATAATTTGGAGATGGCTGTGGCCCATTCCCTCTCTCCTTTCTCTGGCCTACCTCCCATCTCCACAGGGACCCTCCTCCTCCTTTTCCCAGATGTCTGGCCATTTGCTAGCAAGGCAGTTTTTTAACTCATTATTTTTGCCCATTTATCAGCCTTCAGCCCGCTTCTCTTTATTCCTGTCCACATTGCCCCCCTACCCAACAATTTTCATTCTTTCTCCTTCCTTGAGACAGCAGGTTTCATAACCTCAACTGGGAATGGTGGGCATACCCCACCACTGGGAGGCATGGTCCCTTTTATCCAGAGGAATGACAGGCGAGGGGGCCACACAAGGGTGTGGACATGGGGACAGAGTGGGGCTGGGATTCTGCCAGGCCTCCTGCTAACCTGAACAGAGTGCTTTTGTGTCCCCCACTGCATGGGAATAGAAATGGGAAGTGTGGGTCCCAGGATGCCGGAAGTACCCATGTTAAATTGTTTGGGGATTGTTAGGTGATCAGCATATTGATTGTTGCCACAGACCCCGAACTCTGGATCTCCCCAAGACCCTTCAGCCTTCCCTCATTTCTGTTGCTGTCCCAGCCACAGCCCCTTCAGTTAGTGAAAAGGAAAAATTGTAATAGATAAGAAATGGCAGAAATGAGCAGAAAAACAACATTCATGGCCTTTTGTGACAAATTCCCGAGTTTACCTTCCTAAGGCTGAAAGAAAACTATTCTGTCTGAAACAAAAAGGAAGTGAATGGTTCGCTCGAATAATGTAGGGCTTAGTCGCTCAAGCTGCAGAATCAGACAGGCATGGCTTCGATTCCCAGCTGGGCTGCTCCCTCTCTGAGGGACCACTTTACTCAGCCCTCCAAGCCTCAGCGTTCTCATCTAGAGAGTGGAGATGATAATCTGCCCTTCCTCACTGAGCTGTTGTACACATGCAGTGAGACAGTTATAATGGGCTTGACCTAGATTATAACAAGGACTCGAGATGGAAGGTGGTCCTACTTTTCCAAAGCAATGTAATGTAGAAACTAAAGGACTAATTAGAGAGGAAGGTATTTGCTGCCCTTTAGGAACTCACAGTCTAATAAAAGAAGCAAAGAAAAAATAAATAACAGTATAGTTCAGGAAAAGATCAGCGTTACAGACAACAGCCACTAAAAGAGACAAGAGAAATTTGTGAACACTTGAGGAAGGGTTTCAAGATGCTGCAAAGGGCACAGAACATTCGCTTAACTTTAGGAAATCAGAATTGTTTATGTACAGCCATTCGCATACTGTCTTTATTATCCTTAAAGTTCAGAGATAGTGGAAAATTACAGATGGTTTTGGACGACAAAGTCTGTGACTACAATTGAAATTGGCCTGAATCTTAGCCTTCTGCCCTTAATGGCTAGGATAATCCTATCAAAGGGAAAATCGGAATAAGCTCTAATAAGATAATTGTGGAGACGGCCATGAGGATGCTCACCTCAGCCCCATGATCTTAGACAACTTGCAGGAATAGCTGACCACTAATCGTATCTGCTCCTGTCACCCATCTCTTTTAGGTGGTCCTCAGTCTAATCATCAACAAGCCAAGGCCATTTTTTTTATCCCCCATACAGTCATGTCCTCAACTCTTATATTGCTGCAAGGACCAATCAAGGCCCAAGGATGAAAAAATTATTTTTCCCTCAAACAAATATTTTATTATTAATAATTTTACATATTAATAAAAGTCAAATTCGATTAATAAAAAAGAGTAGCAAAAGCACAAACTTAGATGTGTAAGGAAAAAGCCAATTATATTGCATTGTAAAATGAGGCTCAAGATTCTCTAGGTCACAGATGTCAGCTTCCTTGAGCCATCAGAAGAGGCCCTTACGGGGCACTCAGTGGGCAAAGCCATTAGGAAATTCTGGAAAAGTGAGGTCAGTCGTACTCAGAGCATCTGGCAGGGGTCTAGTGTATACCAGATGCTGGGTCCATTCTGTTCTCTCTGCTTCTACCATGGCCAATCTGTAGCACCTGGAGTAACCCAAAGTGTAGGAAAGAGAGTCCTCAGCTGAACCAGCAGCAGAGCATGGAAAGAGGAGAAGAAACTCATCAGCACGTGGCTCAGACAAGCCAAGTGCAAATTAGAATCTGGGCTGGTGCACTCCGGCATTGTCAGATTAAACATACAGACAATGGATTAAGGTGTCACAGTGACGGCCACCCTAACCTTCTGGTCTCCCGAGTCACACTGGCTGCTGAGTACCCTTGCCCAGTGAACTGAGGGTCCCCCCGGTCCTATCTTCTATCTTCTATTTCTTCTATCATACCCCATGGTTCTTTTTTCTTGGTTTGCTCCCATTTTGTACTTGCCGTATCTTCTACTAGCTTCCTAAGAAATGATAAGTGGAAATGTTTTGAGACCTTGTATGTCTGCAAGCAGAAATTTTATTTTATCTTCACGCTTGAGTCAGCACAGAATTCTGGGTCAGAAAGAATTTTCCTTCAGAATTCTACCATCTTCTAGCTCTACTGTCGTTTAGTCTCAGCGTTGCTTTGAGAAGTCCAAAACCATTCTGACTCCTGATACCCTGTAAGTGTCTGAAGCATATCAGAGATTCTGCGCTTGTAGAGTCTTCTTTTCATCCTCAGTATCCCTAAATTCTATGATGATGTGCCTTGGACTGCATCTTTTTCTTTTATAGTGCTCGGCAGGGATCCCTTTCAAATCCCTTTTAATCAAGAAACTGATGTTTTTCAGGCCTAGAAAATATTGTGAATTATTTATTGGTAATTTATTCCCTTCATTTTTCTCTGTTCTTTGTGTCTGGAAATCCTGTTATTCAGATGTTAGACAGTCTGGACCGGCCCTCTAATTCATCAATCTTTCCTCTAATCATTTATCTCTTTGCCTTTTTGTTTGCTCTACTTTCTTCAGAATTTCCTTATTTTATCTTCCAACCCTTCAACTGAGCTTTTCAACTGCTAACATGTTTTGAATTTCCAAAAACTCTTTTTATGTTTCCTGAATGTTTCTATTTTATAGCGTCCTGTTTTTTTTATTTTCTGGACGCAATCTCTTATTTCTTGAGGCTATTGATAGCGTTTTAAATATATTATTCCTTTCTATATAGTTTTTGTTGACTACATGCTGCATTTGCTGCTTTTTTATTTGGGTGTCTCTGTTTCATTTCAGAGCTTTCCCCAGAAGCAAGACAGTTTTTTGTTGTCCATTCACGTTTAAGAGAGAGATGTTAAAAAATCAATCTGTGTCCTTAAGAAGGTGGGAGGGGTTGTCAACCCACCGCTTCCCATTAGAGGACTTATCTGGACAGCTTGATGCTCTCCAATTTCACCATCTGTAGGTCTTTTTTCTTTGATTGATTAGATGCCCTGAGATTTCTCTTTCAAACTCTTGCCTGGAGATCTAACTGCCAGGGGTCTGGGAGTCAAATAAGGAAGATGAGTGGTGGAGGAGGAATGTCTTGGCATTCGAGATTGTTAGTTGTGTGCATGTGTGTACCGTACATAGATAAACTGTCTTAGTCAGCTCCATGGCCCTCTCCACAAAAAATTAATGAGGGAGCATTTAAAATATACCAAACTTGGGAATTCCTTGGAGGTCCAGTGGTTAAGACACCTCCCTTCCACTGCAGGTTCAACCCCTGGTCAGGGAACTAAGATCCCACATGCAGCATGGCACAGCCAAAAATATACATGTATCTATCTTAAGACACGCTCCTCTACTGTCTTGGCTCTGAAGTTCACAGAGTGAGTTTGTGGGAGCCTGGGCCCCCACTCTGCCTGCTGCAGGACACTCTCATCTCCTGAAGTATTTTTAAAGCAAATTCTTATAACTCCCTGAAAAACTTGTCATGTTGACTTAGGAACTGTCCTTAGAGGCTTATATGAGCCTCTTCATTTAATGATAAAGATGAGAGAATTCCTTGCATTAAAAAAATAGATTTGTGGGAATTCCCTGGTGGTCCAGTGGTTAGGACTCAGCGCTTTCACTGCGGTGGCCTGAGTTGAATCCCTGGTTCTGGAATTAATAACCCACAGGACATGTGGCAAGGCCATAAATAAATAAATAAATAGATTTGTGATAAATCCAGGCACTCTACTTAACACTGGTCTTCCATTTTCCTTCACCTCATAAACACCCTCCAGCCCTGGATAGAGCAAGAGTGCTTCGTGCATGCATGCATGCATGCATGCATGCATCCACTGATTTCATTCACTAAATATTTATTGAAAGTTCTCTATGTGCCAGGCACTTTTCTAAGAACCGGATGTACAACGGTGAACAACAAAAACATATCCTACTCTCATCCTGGCTGACATGGGTAAGACAGAAAATTATAAAGAACAGCAGTAGGGGCTTTTCTGGAGGCACAGTGGTTAAGAATCCGCCTACCAATGCAGGGGACATGGGTTCAAGCCCTCGTCCAGGAAGATCCCATATGCCGCGGAACAACTAAGCCCGTGAGCCACAACTACTGAGCCCACATGCCACAACCACAAATCCCTGCATGCCTAGAGCCTGTGTTCCACAACAAGAGAAGCCACCGCCATGGACATATATACACTACCAAATGTAAAATAGATAGCTAGTGGGAAGCAGCTGCATAGCACAGGGAGATCAGCTCAGAGCTTTGTGACCACCAAGAGGGGTAGGATAGGGAGGGTGGAAGGGAGATGCAAAAGGGAGGGGATATGGGGATATATGTATATGTAAAGCTGATTCACTTCGTTATAAAGCAGAAACTAACACACCATTGTAAAGCAATTATACTCCAATAAAGATGTTAAAATAAATTAATTTAATTAATTAAAAAAAAAGAGAAGCCACCACAATGAGAAGCCCACGCACCGCAGCGAAGAGTAGCCCTCACTCACCGCAACTAGAGAAAAGCCCACATGCAGCAACAAAGACCCAACACAGCCAAAAATAAAATAACTAAATTTATAAATAAATAAATAAAAATTAAAAGAACAGCAGTAAATATACAGTAGGGTGTGGCAAGCAGAATAATGTCCGTGTCCTAATCCCTGGAACTTTTGAATATGCTATGTCACATGGCAAAAGGGAATGAAGGTGGAGAATCAGTTGGGGAGAAATAGGGAGATTATCCTGGATTGTCTGGGTGGGCCCAATGTAACTACAAGCATCCTTATTATAAGTGAAAAAGGGAGACAGGAGAGTCAGAGTCAAGAGTGAGACAATGTCAAAGACTTGTCTGTCATTGCTGGCTTTGAAGATGGAAGGGGGCCATGAGCCAAGACATTCAGGCAGCTCAGAAGCTGGAAAGGGCAAGGAAATGGATTCTTTCCTAGAACCTCTAAAAGGAATTCAGCCTCTTCCAACACATTTTACATTTCTCATCTCCAGAAATGTGAGATCATAAATTTATTTTGTTTGAAGCCACTAAGTTTGTGCTAATTTGTTATAGCAGCAATAAGAAACTAATAGAGATGGGGTGCAAAGGTGGAAGCAGAGATAGTTTAATCACTGGGCACTTACCATGTGCCAGACACTAGGTTAGATGTTGATGATAAAAAGAGAAAAGATATGGTTCCTATCATCAAAAAGTACACAGTCTTGGGCTTCCCTGGTGGCGCAGTGGTTGAGAGTCCGCCTGCTGATGCAGGAGACACGGGTTCGTGCTCCGGTCCGGGAAGATCCCACATGCCGCGGAGTGGCTGGGCCCGTGAGCCATGGCTGCTGAGCCTGCACGTCCGGAGCCTGTGCTCCGCAACGGGAGAGGCCACAACAGTGAGAGGCCCGCGTACCGCAAAAAAAAAAAAAAAAAAAAAGATCAAGAAGGCCCTTGGCAGTATCAATATTTACAGGAAACAGGAAAAAAAGGAGTCAGCAAAGGCATATAGAGAGAGGCCCGTAAGAAAGTTGGATCTCGGTAGCCACAGGAAGAGCGAGTTTCAAAAGTGTGAAAATAGCAGTGTGAAATCTTAGAAAGGATGACGAAAGGACGATCAGTTGGAGAAGGAGCCATACAAATTAGTAATTAGGAAGTCATCATAAAGACGGACAAGATGATTTCAGAGGTGTGAAGGGAGAAGCTAGACTGAAGAGTTAAGGGGTAGATTTTTTAAAAATAAGTGTAACAACTATAGACATCTTTTAAAGATGAAAAGTTTAACAAAACAGAAACACAGGGTGATAAAAGAAATTTTATGTGGCCATATGTAGAAGATGATTTTATTTAACCTGAATTTCCTTTTGAATCAAGTAAAGGTGAATCAAGGGGAAAGAGAGGCAAATGGCCATTCTGTACCCACAGGTCTACAGCTACGGCAAACTAGCCCCCATGTTTACCCACAGGCACTGAACGCTGGGGCAATATTCAAAGAGCTCATTTTGGTCTTTAATTTCATTTTATACTTCTTCTCTCTAATCATATCTCACTCTACATCACCAACTCCCACTCCCTCAGTGGTCTCCCCCACATTCACATCCTGTCCTCTCTCTCCTTGCCTCTCCTCTCCAGGGCTAGATATCGAGTTCACTCACTCACAGAGAACACTATTTTGGGGTTTTTTTTAATAAAAAAAATCTATTTCCCCAGGATAACAGTCAGAAAAAATTATAACAGTTGTAATCATAATTGGACTCTTAGTGTTAAAAGAAGAGAGGCTGACTTAGCCACCATAAGGAATTAGAAAACCCACCAGGACATGGGACTTTCAGAGTCAAAACCAGGGAAGTCCAGGAAAACTTGGACAAGTTGGTCACCCCCAATGGCAAGCTGTCACGATCTGAGGTCACAGGAGGAAGTTGTTACTCTCCATTTCTCTCTCATGGCGATTCTGCCTCTTCAGAAGAGTCTTTGCTGTTTTCTTGCTAGGAATAAACCAGTCTTCCATGACCCACATCCTAGGAGGAGCTAATCTGAATGACTTAGCTAATAACCTTTGCCCAACCCCTCTCCACCCCCCACACATACACACACAGGGATCCCAGCCAGCCTAGGACTGGGCTGCCTTTGGGTCACGTGACAACCCCATCCAATCTGCGAGCATCTCTTTATAAAGCTAGTTGGCTAATTTCCTAAGCCCTTAACTTTCTTTTGTAAGATAATTTCAGAGCAAAATGGAGCTGGGTGTGGTAGGTACCACGTCATAGATATTGTTTGCTAACCTAGGACAGTGTATTAGTCTTCTAGGACTGCCATAACCACCTTCTGGCTTTTTCCTGTGTGCTCACATTCCTGGCATTTCTCTCTCTCTCTTATACTAAGGACACCAGTCATATTGGATTAGGGTCACCCTTACAGTCTCATTTACCTTTATTACCTCTTTTAAGGCCCTATGTCCAAATACAGTCACATTAGGGGATAGAGCTTCAAATTATGAATCTGAGGAGGACATAATTCAGTCCATAACAGTCAACATTAATCCCTGTTTGGGGGAAGAGCTGCTTCCTCACTCTCGCCTTGTGGTTCCGGCAGGGTCTGTCTATCACAGGGCTGCCTCACCTGCCCTGGCCATAAGAGTGGGCATGTGACCAAGACAGGGCCTATGATAGTACTCCATTGCTCTGACTCTAGTAACTAGTCCACAGCTGAACAGCTAAGTCAAGTTCAGCCATTAGAGTTCCCCTCTCCAGGTTTTATAGCTTTTTAAAAACAGGATCTTCCCTTTTATTTTATACAACTGGAAGGATATGAATCTGGAACAGCCATATTTTTACCACATGTTTTTACTACAGGTTGAAAGCTTGTATGTCGGAGGAGAGAATTAAACTGATGTAGAAAGGAAATGGAGAAAACAATGTGGGAAGGAGAGGGTACGCGATGTTACCTAGCCCTTGATTCTAGACCTGTTGCTGCAGGAGCTAATCTGACTCCTGGTTTACACAGTTCTTCCTCTCTGAGAGCTACCCTGGGTCTTTCCAATAATTTCCCCTTTTTGATTAGGCTAAGTTCAGGAGTGATTTCTCTGACTTAACTGAATATACATGAGGGTTAACATGGTCCCCCAATTCCCACCAACCACTGCAAGGTATACTCAGGTGGGAATAAATATAATGAACATGTAGGTCTGGGCAGCTAGGCATCCAAAACAAATACAGGTGGCTTCACTGTGGTCAGGAACTCCAGGCAAATGAGCACACAGTACCCAGCAACTGTTTTGGAGGAATGAAGGCAACACCCTCTGGAGGTCAAAGGTTCAGATGTTCAGGAAGATAGAGAAGTTTAGGATACAGAAGTTTGAAAAGATACAGAAGTATACAAAGATACAGACAGACGTTTGGGAAGAATGGTGAACACGGAGGAAAAAAGACCAATATAGAGTTCTACTTGAATTAAGAAAATTAAAGTGAATTGCTTAAGAACAACTGAGTGAATTGCCTTACCACATAAAATAAATCACTGGGGCTTCAGGAACTGCTTTGGGGATATACAGATGGTCAAGATGACTCGATGTTACTGACTGTAATACCAAACTGTTTGGCAATGGTAATTGCCATCAAACATTAACAGTTGATGTCACTTAAGTACTTTTGGACACCTATTAGGGACTCAGAGAGGAGAACGCAAAAGAAACAGGAGGCTCTGACCTCAAATGTTGAAGTGTTATATAGAAGACAAGGCTTGACACACCTGAAACACAAGAGTTTAAGAGAACATAAAGGCTAGAATATATGGCATCTTACCTCAAGATTTCAGTAACATAGAAGCAACTGAAGGCTTTTGCATCTCTACTTATGACTTTAGAGGATTCCGTTTCCTAAATTGGACCAGCCTAAAAGGGAAAATATAAAACCCTGAGTATTACCAACAGCACTTTTTTGCCCAATGAAACTCAATATATCCAAGCCAGAAACATAGAGAATAAAATTAATTTTGGCCAATTGGTAAGCACTAGAGGGCTTTAAACATCATCTGTATCCCCCCAGGCACTCTAACACGAAGTTGAATACAAAGAGAACATCCCAGAATGTTGAATTACCTTTTACCCACACAGTGTGGACTTGAGATCGCGTGGATAAAAATGACAGCAAACAGAGCAACGGGAGAATAAAATATTACAATGTTGTGCTTTATTAAAAAATGTTAGAAGAGAGATGTTTGCTTTAAATTTCATAAATAGTACTTCCTTAAGCTTTTAATTGTTCATATAATACTTGGAATCTAAAGGCGAAAATAAAATTAGGATAACATAAATAATTCGCTAACAAAGTAAACACAACCACAATCGAATGTCTGAATGAACAGAAGTTACATGAAATGATTCCAGGGGCTATTTTTATTATTCCCATGTCTTTAGAGAAGGAGGAAACTTCAGATTTTCCTGCAATGCAAGTTTCAATTCTCTGCATCTTTATACAATTGCAATTTTTTAAAAGATAGAGCTTTATCAGAAAAAAAAAAAAAAAAAAAAGCAGTCCTAATACAATCCAGAAATATTTTCGAGGTCAAAACTTACTTTCACATACATGGAGTGAAAAAATTTAACAACTGAAATGCATCAAAGCACGCTCATTATTTTATATACCCATGCACATTTTGGACGTTCCATATTACTCTTCCTGGGCATCCAGGTGGGTTCTAAGGAAAACTCTAATGGATTACGTTTCATCTACACAGCTAAAAGAAGGAGAATTGCACTCTCCTAACTTGGTGGTGTTTTTTTACTCAAATCTGAGATTAAAGAGGTTTAAGTTCTTGCAATCACAGCTCTTTAGATCACATCAATGATTCTTCACAGACTTACCTTCACTAGAAATTGTACAGCTGAAGAGATGAGAGAACAATGATATCCTCTTTAATTAGAGCTTTTGTGGATCCATTCTGTGGATATTACAGACATCCTTTAACTCGATTCTGACACATTTAAGGCAACTGAGGAAAAAAAGGTGAACGGATCCCCTAACAACTTTAGCTATGCCTCTCATTAATTACTATCTTCAAGGGGCCATAGAACTTCCTGTGGTTAATGGTTAACACCATCTGGTGGCCTGCAGGACACGTGGCAAACGTAGACTCTTAGGGCTCAAGGAGTCTTGAGAGGCCACTTACATCCATCTCTCTGCCTTTAGGAAGAAGTGGGGAAATATGAGATGCTATCAAATTTTTGAAGACTTTCAAGAAAGTAGATTCTAAGACATAAAAACAGTAACTCCAAAAACACTTCAGTGTCTAGCAACCCGCATCATCAACTCTCACTGTCATTGTCAAGATATTTTAAATCTGTGAGCCTGGAAAATAGATGCATGACACGACAACTAATCTCTGGATGTCAACACGCCTTGCCAATTGTGTGACTCCCCAGAAAATATACACAACTCATACCTGCACTGTAAAAAAAGAAGTGCTCAAAACCCTCATCATTTCTAAAGGGGTTCTAAGCCAGAATGACTTCCATTCTCTTGAGAATAAAATATTGATTTCAGGAGAGTGAAACCACCTGTCCCATTTCTATTTACCAGGACTAGTCAAGATTTGAGATTTTCAAATTTTATTGTTCTCTTTGTTTCTTCTCTTTGAAATTTGTTTTTACATTGGAAACATCAATGTGAACATGTGCTTTAAGGACTTGAAAAGAAACACACCCTTTAAATGCTAACTGTGTCTATAATTATTTAGCACCTGCTCAAATAAAGGCAAGAATTGCTCCAAACAAAGAGTGTTGCTTATTTTTGTTGATCATAGGATCCTGGAAAAGAAGGTGGGATTTTGGACGGGAGAGGAAATAAAGCCCTGAGAGTATGACAAGGAGAAACTAGGTTAAACTATGGTAGTTGCAAATCAAAAATATCACAAGCCAATGACTGTATTCTTTGTTTTTCTTTGATCACATCAAATCTCAATTCATATCACAAATTATATCACGCTGTGGAGTTCGTTGCTCTATCAATCCCAGTTCATACCTGAGAGCCCTGGGTGACATCATGTTCTTAACCAGATGTGCCTTGAAGAATAAATTGAGGAAACAGAACGTAAGATGGTTACAGACCTACAAGTCAGGATATAAAAAGATCTGTGGCTATTCCAAAACAGATGTTTACGGTGAAAAGAAGCTGCCTGAGAATTTCCATGGAAAGAATAGCAGAAAGAAAAGAAGTAGAAGGAGAAAGTGGAAACATTTAAGAAGACATATAAAGAAGAATGGAAATAAAAGCAAAGGGAGAAGATGGCAGCATCAATTTGTGTGTGGTGAGATAGAAATGTGACTTCCAGGGAAGACGAATGCACGTGTGTCTATATGTAGGTGCGTTGTGTGTGCGCGCATGTACAGAGTATGAGGAAAAGAGCTTGGGATCTGAAATCTGGATTCAAAACACCTGTATTTTGAACCCAGACTTAGCCTTCTCTGGTGACATGACCATAGGTACATGTGTTAGTTTGCTAGGGCTACCAAAATAAAGCACCACAGACTGGTGGTGCTAGCTAAACCAACAGAAATTTATTTTCTCACACCTCTGGAGGCTAGAAGTCCAAGATCAAAGCGTTATCAGAGTTGGTTTCTTTCGAGGCCTTGTAGATGACCATTATTCTTCTCCCTGTGTCTTCGCATGGTTTTCCCTCTGCACCTGTTTGTGTCCTAATTTCCTTTTATAAGGACACCAGTCATATTGGACTAGAACCTACCCTAATGACTTCATCTTCATTTAATTATCTCATTAAAGGCCTGATCTCCAAATACAGTCACATTGTGAGGTACTGAGGGTTAGGACTTCAACATAACGTTATGTAACCTTTTCAAGGTCCTTTTTTTTTTAAAAAAAAGAGAGGATTATAATAAGAAGTAACTCAAAACGCTGTTGTAATGACTAAATGAAGTAATACATTTTAAAAGTTAAATGTTCAACAGCAGTAAAATGGCTAATTACATAATGTTCAAAAAACTGAATATTATGCAAAAAATTTTAATCACATAAGAAAATACCTCTTATATTAAGTACTTAAAATGCACAATTCTTCTTAATATGTGTGTGAACATATTTAAATATATTTAGTTTGTAACAAAAAATATTTATTGAAAGGGGCTTCCCTGGTGGCGCAATGGTTGAGAGTCCGCCTGCCGATGCAGGGGACGCGGGTTCGTGCCCCGGTCTGGGGGGATCCCACGTGCCACGGAGCGGCTGGGCCCGTGGGCCATGGCTGCTGAGCCTGCGCGTCCAGAGCCTGTGCTCCACAACGGGAGAGGCCACAACAGTGAGAGAGGCCCGTGTACTGCCAAAAAAAAAAAAAAATTTATTGAAGGACAACACAATAAGATATTAATGGCTAAATGTGGGTGGAGAAATTATTCAGAGATGACCTTTGTTCTTCCTGTATTCATCTATATTTTCTAAGTCATCTACAATGTGCATGCATTTGTTTTATTTTATTTTGCATCAGGATAATACTCATCTTTAATTTTTTTTTTTTTTTTTTTTTTT
>NW_020173666.1:281311-304643 GCF_003031525.2 Neophocaena asiaeorientalis asiaeorientalis
GGACGCGCAGGCTCAGCAGCCATGGCTCACGGGCTCAGCCGCTCCGCGGCATGTGGGATCCTCCCGGACCAGGGCACGAACCCGCGTCCCCTGCATCGGCAGGCAGACTCTCAACCACTGCACCACAAGGGAAGCCCTCATCTTTAATTTTAAAAGTCAAGTATACTATCAGACTCCAGTCCTCCTCATTCTCAACTCCTACTACATGAGTGACTGCTTTTGACTCTTCTGCCTGTGTCTTCTGATAGATATTTATCTCCATGTTTCTAACACAGGTTCAAACTTTTTTTCTTGATATTCACATTTTTTTTTTCTATTGACTGTCTACTCTGGGCAATGAGGAATTAGGCCTCTTACACTTACAGCCCCTAATCTTCCAGACATTGTCTATCTCCTAGCATCCTAATCTAGTTTTATTACATTGTTATTAATTAAATAGATATCCAGTGTTCACATTTTATGACAAATAAAAACTCCTTTCTCAGTTCTAAAAGTTTGTTGACATCTGTTAGCAATTGTCTTCTCCTCTCCCCAAAACCAGCTTTTTAAATGGAAAAGGAAAAAATTGTATTTTAATTACAACCAGTCTTGAAAAAATAAACATGAGGATGATTTATCATATAATTTACTGAAAAACGTAAATATATACATATGATAGTGTTAATATACACATCTATGCTTAAATCTTGGCTTTGCCACTTACTAGCTGTATGGCTTTGGAAAAGATACTTAACTTTTCTGATGCTCAGTTTTTCTCATTTGATAAATAATAATAATACTGCCTGTCTTGCATGGTTGTAGTTTGAAATGAAAATGATGTGTATAAAAATAATGTATTTAGAATGTACTGATGGCTCAAACCAGGAAATCAGTATATATCAATAGTTGATTTTATTAACATAAATATCAGTCATAATTTTAAGTTACTTTGTATAAATATATAATATAAAAATCAAGTCAAACAGTGCAAAAGGAGATCAGGAAACTACTAAGAAATTTTTTTGCCTGTTTCCTGGTGGAGATATGACTTAATTAGAGTGAAACTGGCCATTTTATTTCAAAGTGTAGGTAATTTGGAGGTATAAATAGCTAGCACTGCCCCTAGTATAGTCCAGATGGTCTTATCAGATCTTATCAAGTTTCTTGTACATTAAGAAACTGAGTTTAATGAGCCAACAACACCCTAAAACAGGCTTGCAATAAACTCAACAAACGTACTGGCAGCCCTCCAAGTGTGTGAAAAACAATCTCCTCCCCTCCTGTGACAAAGAAGGGGATCTTGACTCCAGAGCATTACTTACCTTTGGCAGACAGGTGAGTGGTCCTTGGAAGGGCTGTTGTAAAAATGTTTTTGAAACCAAATACCTTAAAGCAGCTGAGAGACTTGGGCATTATTTTTTTCATTTGGGGACAAAAGATCCAAAGAAGAGTCTTCCCTCCCTTAAACCACTGGCTTGAGAAAGGAAATGAAGAATAGACATTGGTGGGGAGATGGGAAGAAGGAGTTGGCAGAGGGCAGAGGAGGGCTTTTGTGAGGAAGGAAGGAAAGAAGCAAGGGAGGGAGGAAGGGAGGGAGGGAGGGAGGAAGCATGGGTAGGGAAATGTCCTCTCCTGATTCTCAGTGTCTGATCCATCTCCCTCAAGGATGTCTCATTCCTCCCACAGACCAGAGCAAGCAAGGAGGCCCTTCCATCTTCCCAGTCCCATTAGAGGTCCGAAATAAATCGATTATATTCAATAGGAAATTATTCCTTTAACCCTAACATAACTAATTCTGTCTATTCTACGAGACTCTGCACTCCTTAAGGGCATAGAACATAGCTAATGGTCTTCAACTCAACAATACTTACACTCTCTGGCACATAGTAGGTACTAAATAAGCAAACATTTTTCTATTAAAACGTTTTAGGGCCCATATGCTCTATTTTTTCCTATGAAGTCCATCGCTTATCCTGGGGTGGAAAAAAATTTAGCTTATATGTTAATAATAAAATTTTCTATTTGGTCCTACATAATAAAAAGATGAGTTAAAAGCCCATTTTCTATAAAAAACTTGGGTCTTCCGCTGATGAATGGGTGTCTGCTGGTAGATAGAGAGATGTCCTTAGCTGAGATTGACTTTTTGAAGCGGTGATGGCAATACCTACCCTCAGAGAGGCAGGTGAGTTCAGGAATGTGATTACTGTGGAATATCATTCAGGAAGTCATTGAACTCTTATTCTAAATAGTGAAAACATTAAATAAAGGAAAGATCAAGGTACCTCATTGAATTTCAGAGTTTTGATGATATATAAAACAAATAACTATAAAGCTAAATTTACTTTGGCTTGTTACTCCTTTAAGGAGAGGAGAACCTGAAAGTATTTTTAAATAAGTAAATATTGAGTTAGGTTTGGAAAAAAATTATTAGAATTGTAATAAAGTTCCCCATTTTGACTTTTTCCTATTTGGATATTGGTCAACGAAGTAGAGTTCATAACAAAAATCTAAGTAGGGATTGATCTGCACCTGCCTCTAACTCCAGAACTATAGTGGTTTTATTTACATGACTGCCTCTAGGGAATTAAGAATAGATGTTAAAGAGAACTTTTAAGACCAGGATGGGAGAATAAGTTTGCCCAACACCTATGGGTAAGATAAGGATGTCCCAGGTGGGGGAACAGTGAAATCACCCTAAGGTAGGAGAGAATCAAATGACGTGAGTTTTGGGGGATACTCAGTGAAGTCAGGATGAGTCATGTGGTGCCTTCATTCATCTTCTGGTATAGTCTTGGGTAAGTTACTCTGAGTCCTCAAAGGAGTGCTGTCACATTGAAGGTTCAGACTACATATAAGATACTAGACAAAGATCTCAGGTTACTGAGAAGCAGTGTCACCCAAGGTTGGGCTGAGAAAGCTTAGTCCATGAGTTGAGACATAACCATCCTCCATCTTCAGAGGTTCTTGTGGAGATTAGAGTGAAACATCAAACACGAAGTAGCAGCAGATGGGGACAAAGACACAAACAGAGGTAGTTGTAGAAGCAACATCCACTGAACGAAGCCACCAAGCACCAAGACTGCAGGAAAAATTTAATGACTACCAGGGAGACTGAGAACCCATTCCATCAGGGGAAGGAGAGAAGATAATGAGGAATCAATGCCTTAATAACTTTACTAGGTGGGTACTTAGATGCAAAGGTTAAGGAAACAATAGTCTCATTAGCTGTCTACAATGCTCAAGTAACCAAGAAAAATAAGAGTTACGTCTACTTAATCACATATGTTAAGTTTCTCAACAAATTATGTGCCAAGCACGGTGCTATGTGCTGTGTATAAAACACTTAGAAAAACAGGCAAGGTTCCTGACCTCCTTGAGCTTACAGTCTTGGGCTTAAATATCCCTTATTAACAGCGCTGCTGGTTTTATTGCGGTAGACAACCCAAGTTCCTCTGCAGTTTTAAGATTCACCCATTATGAAAAAGGTAAAGAGAAGTTAACGTAATGGTGGTGATTTTACCACCAACCTGAGGATACACTTGCTTTAAAACTAGAGTAACTTGAATTAGAAGAAAACATACTACTACTAAATGTAATACTATATCACTTCTAAAAACGAACTGGTTTAAGTAGTAATGTCCTTGTGTAGACTGAAAATGGAAATTCACTAGAACTCCAATCCTAATTGCACCTGGAAAATATTTGCAGCCTCCTAGAGTTGGAAAGTCATGACCTAGTATGAGAGAAAATCCAGTCTCTTGCTTCTCTTGCTCCTCTGTTTATTTATTCACTCGTGTAGCAAATATTGATTGAGTACCTGCTACATGCCAGGCACAATTGTAAGCACTTGAGATGCAGCGATGAACAAGACACACAAATCCCTCACTCTCATGACATTTAAATTCTAGTGGGTAGGAAAGACAAGAGAAAATAAGAAAAAGTAAATAAATAAATTTCCAGTAGTGGTAAGTGCAAAGAAGAGGCAGCAGCAGAACAGGAGGTAGCGACGGGGGAATGGAAAGAAGTTAGAGACAGAGAAGCAGGAAGGGGGTGGGAGGATGGGGACTCTATTACCCAGAGCTGCCCAGGAAGGCCTCCTTGAACAGATGCCTGAAGGTAGCGAGGGAGTGAGCCATGCAAAGATCCAGAATTACGGCGTGTGAAGCCTGAAGCAGAACCGGTGTAGCCAAAGCAGAGTGAGGAGAGAACGGTAGGAAATATCATGACAGGGGCTAGATCCTGTTGGACCGCGTAGATTTTACTGAGGCATTTTCATTTCTCCCTCTGTTTGTTTCTTCTGCTGTGTTGTGTTGTATTTTTTTTAATGACGTGAAGCTGTTGGAGCGTGTCTGAGCTGGAGAGTGACAGCTCCTCTTTTTAGCTGCCAGGGCTTTTTCAATGGCATATTTTATTAGCACTTCTTCCAGACTGGGCTCTCTGTAAATTTTGTGTGTTGCTTAAAGCGATCCTGGACACCCACAGCCCAGCTTCCCATCTCATGCAGGTAAGAACTTCCCTCAAAAGGGGCCATTCATTAGACTTTCCAATGAGGGTTCAAAAAGTTATGGGGGACGGAGGCATTTACAATGACAGTGTGGCTAGAAGAGGAGTGAGGGAGCCCAGGTGTCCCTGTCACCATGACAATGGGAAACCAGGGTGTGAGTGCCAGAGAGTAGTTTTCACCTATGTTTGTATTAACAGGGCTTCCTCCAGGACCCTTTACCTCAGTGAGTAGCAAGCCTGCTCTCCTGTCCACATCCAGGATATACTGGTGCTTTCTCATCCTGCGTGCACACTGTAGCTGGGAGTGGTGGAACAGGCCAGGTCCATTAAATGGAATAACAGTAGCTACTGTTACTGAGCTCCTATCAAATGCTAGTCACTGTGTACTTAAATATATTATCTCTAATTTTCACAGCCATTCCCTAAGATATTATCTCTATTTGATAGATGAGGACCCTGAAGTAGAGACAGATGGCAGAACTCACCCAAGTTCACACAGAAGTGGCAATGCCAGGGTTTGAGCCCAGAACTGCCTGACTCTGAAACTTGAACTTTTTGCCTTCTACCATGCTGCCTCCAAATAGGTCAAATGACTAGAAAAAGAAGATTTCAGTTCAGAATTGTCATTGTAGATTGTTTCCACCAGTTTATTTTATGTAGAACTCCAAATGGGTCAAATTTCATAATAATGAAATTCAAGAGAACCTCTGTGCCATTTTGTTATAGGGCAGCTGCCTTGGAATTTGTGTCATAACTTATTATGTTGGCTATTTTTGAAATAAGTAGACCTCAATTGAAAATGGGAGGATTTATCATATATAATTTTTAAATAAATAAATAATTTCATTTAATGAATTTCTTAGAGCCTGAAATTGCTTTATTCCATATAAATTTCATTAAAACACAGACCTATAGCTAAAGCAGAGAAGAGAGTATAATTTGAGTGTTATTTACAATTAAGGCTACTATTTTTCTGCTCACAGACTCTGGCTCAGGACTGCCTCACTTCTCCACCCATGGTTTTGTCAATTCCATGAAATATTTTTTCCACTCTTTTTAAAAAATTTTATTTTATATTGGAATATAGTTGATTAATGTTGTGTTAGTTTCAGGTGTACAGCAAAGTGATTCAGTTATACATATATTTGTATATGTATATGTGCTCTTTTTCAAATTCTTCTCCCATTTAGGTTATTACAGAATATTGAGCAGAGTTCCCTGTGCTATACAGTAGGTCCTTGTTGGTTATCCATTTAAAATATAGCAGTGAGTACAAGTCAATCCTAAACTCCCAAGCTATCCCTGCCCCTCCACCCTTCCCACTGGTAACCATAAATTCGTTCTCTAAGTCTGTGAGTCTGTTTCTGTTTTGTAAATAAGTTCATTTGTATGATTTTTTTTTAGATTTCGCATATAAGCGATATCATATGATATTTGTCTTTCTTTGTTTGACTTACTTCACTTCCTATGATAATCTCCAGGCCCATCCATGTTGCTGCAAATGGCATTATTTCATTCTTTTCAATGGCTGAGTACTATTCCACTGGGTATACACCACATCTCTTTATCCATTCCTCTGCTGACGGACATTTAGGTTGCCTCCGTGCCTTGGCTATTGTAAACAGCGCTGCAGTGGATATTGGGGTGCATGTATCCTTTTAACATTGTGCTTCTCAGAGCATAACCATCTATCTCTCTCTTCTCTGTCTCTGTCTCTGTCTCTCTGTCTCTCTCTCTCTCTCTCTCACACACACACACACGCACACACACACGTCTTCTACAGAGAAATTAACTCTCCATGGAAGATTTTTGGGGCAGAATAGGATGCATTTTTCTCAGACCAACAAAACAGACAGGGGCCAATTACCAGGTTCTAGATCTGGTGTCTCACTAAGTTCTTCATGTAGATAAATGCTGGGAAAACATTCTCCAGGTAAAGATTTTGCCTCAGTGGCTATAGACTTTGACCCTCACTAAACTAGTCCTCACACACCAGTGAGCACTGGGTGACAGAACTAGAATATTTCACTAGAAGAACTAAAATATTACAGTAGAAGGAACCTTGAAAATAACCTCATTCAACCTCCATGACAAATAGAAGAAACTAAGGTCTTGTATAAAGGGTTAGAGGGTGAAATGAGACTGGAACTCAGGTCTTCTTACCTTGAGGAAACTTCCTCAACACACCGTATTTTCTTTCTCCATGTTTTCTTGTTGTTGAATTCTCCTGAAACTACTTATTCTTGTAAAAACCTGAATTAGGAAGAACACATCTATATGAAAATCATTGTCCTACCAATACCCTGTGATTTCCCTGGATGGAGCTCATTTCTCTTTTCCCATCTTCCCAACTCAGTGATTGTAACTTTTTTCCTCTGAAATGCTGCAATGCCTGTGAACACTCACCTGTAGGGATTTCAGAATTCAGAACAAATCCTTGTTGAACAGGAAAAGAGATCAAGGGAACATTGCCTCTTCATGTGTAGAAATTTTATGGCATTTCTCCCAAGTGTGTAATATGTGTGTGGTTGTATTTTATGAAACTTTTATGAGAGCACTTCATTTCAGTTCTCCTGTTCCTTTTATGGTGGGCCTGATCCTATTATTTTTCTGTAACTGAAATTTTATTTTTAAATATTAAATTGTGATTATGAGAAAAGGTTCTTTATTCCAATGCACTCATGTACATGTAACTTCTTCTGACTTATGGGGAAGCAAGTCCCACATCAGAGCTTCAGCCCTGGGCCCATAATTTGCAAGCATCAAATGAAGCCTTATATTGCAATGCAAATTATAGTACCCAGGGATCTGCAATATAATCACCCAGTTACAAGGAAGGTAAAGAGGAGAGGAAATTACCGTAATGGGCCACAGAATATACACAAGAGGATGCTCAGAGGCCTATATGGCAGATTTCACCACCATTCGAAAGATATGCTTGCGTTCCTCTGAAAATGTGCTCTCCTTGGTAGAGAAAGATGTTGTTGGCTCCGTCTTGGAGAAACTTGATCTTCAGGTTTTTTGGTAGCGATGGATTGGACTGAATTATTTATATTCTCTCATCTGAACTGTGAAGTGGCCAACTAGGAGTTGGGATCATTTTAGAGGCTGAACTTCAATGAACGAGTAGGTTGAAATATGGAAACATGGAAAGGGAGAGAGAAGAGCATTCCAAGAGGAGGAAAACGAGTGAGCAAAGGTGTAGAGACAGAAAGACCTGTTTAAAAAGAAGCACAGTCCCCTTGGGCTAAAGTGTGGGAGGACACATTTCTGGCACACAGCCATTTGAACTGAGGCCCCCATTACCCAATGGAGCTTAGAGCCTGGGCCTCTGGACCTTGATGAACAAGTTCATCTGAGGGGAAAGCTTTCTCTGATCCACTAAACATCTGTCCCTGGGCCAAGATTCCAGAAAGCCCTCTCTGAGGGATGAAAGAGACCTGGAACTCTTCCATTTTGATTCCTAGAATTTCTCCAATTGGCAGCAATCACAATTTCTTCTAGGATGATACCTAATAGAATATTGAACATAGGTGGCTCTTCCTCAAATCACTTGGAAATGGGCAAAGGATAACCCAATGTTTCTTATAAGAAATATTTGTTAATTAAGTTCTTTAAATTCTTCTTTTTAATTATTCAACAAACAATTATTGAGCACCTACTGAATATGGAGATAGAAAAATAAATGACACACTCCCTTCTTGGAAGTGTTGGAGATGACAATCAGGTATATAATTTTAGGGAACTATGGAAAAATAAATGCTAGAGGAATGTGAATGAATCATGGGAGCCAGAGGAAGAGTGCTCACCCCACCTAGGTGGATGTAGGTGCAGAGGTCAGTGATGGGAACACCCACACTGAGTCATATGAGTAAACAGGATTTGACCAAGCAAATGGGGGCTGGAGTGAGAAAGAAACATGGGTGGGAGGGAGAGGGTATTCCAGGCAGGAGGGATGGCAGCAAACTAGCAGAGGCAGGAAAGAGCGTGGTGTGGGTGGTGAGCATCAGACAGACAGAAGTTGCTGGAATGTAAAGCACCAAGTAGGATATAGTGTTTCCTATGGCTGCTGTGACCCACTGCCACAAACACAGTGGCTTAAAACAACATAAATTTGTTCTCTTTACAGCTTTGGAGGTCAGAAATCCAAATTCAGTTTCACAGGGCTAATGTCTAGGTGTCGGCAGGGCTGATCCCTTCTGGAAGCTCTAGGAGAGAACCTGCTCCCTTGTCCTTTTACATCGTCTGCTGTCAGTCTGCATTCCTTGGCTTTTTTTTTTTGGCTCCTTCTTTGTCCATCTTCAAAGTGAATGACTCCAATCTCTACTTCTGTCATCATATCGCCCTTCCCTGTGATTCTGCCTGTCCTCCCTTTTCCTTACTTCCTCATTGACCTTCTTGCCTCCCTCTCATAAGGACCACTGTAAGTAGATCAGATCCACCCAGGTAATTTTAGGATAATCTCGCCATCTCAAGATTTAATTTAATCATAGCTGCAAAGTCCCTTTTTATAACATAATATGGACAGGTTCCAGGGATTAGGATGTGAACATATTTGGGAGGGTATGATTCAGTCTGTCACATAGGGAAAAGCAGGAAATGAGTTTTAGGAAGCAAAAGGGAATCCAGAAAATGAGGGTGTTGTAAGCCACGGTAGGAGCTTGACTATAATCCTGTAGTCAATGGGGAGCCATTGAAGGGTCATAAGCAGGGGAGAGATAGCACAGTACAAGCTGGACTGAGGGGGAACTCGCTGGAAGCAGAGAAACCACCTGGGAAGCTCCTGTGAGAGTTGATAAGAAACACCGCTTATGCTCAAACATTAGACAAAGTGCTTCCCCATCCCCATATAAACCTATGGAGAAGATAAACAAACTTTATATGTGAATTTTTATAAATCCTTATTAGGGAGTTCTTTCAATTACCTTAGTTGGAACAACAAACCGGTACTTGATGATATGATTAATGATCAAACTGGGACACTTTTGAGATGGTCCTATTGATAACTACACAGGGACAACACGCTAAACCAGGACTGCCCCTGGCTAACAGGGCATATGGTCGCCCTATGTTTGGAGAAGGCACACTGGCCTGAAATGGCTTGAATCAGTGCTGGTTTGAGGTGTTAGAGAGGCCTCCTGACTGATTCAGTCAAAAAAAAGGCAAAGGCAATTAATCGAACTGCAGTAATTTTTCCTGGGATTATGACCTCACAATACAAGTGTTGCATGGTGTTATAAACAAGTGTTTGAAAGATTACTTTTAAATGAATATATTAAGTGATTACATAGTGAGGATTACAATACACAGTTGAAAAAACCCCAGCTGTTTGATGGGTTCTTGTGACTTTAGGAACTGTTTCTAGAGACAGGATCACATTTGGATTCTAAAATGCTGTGTCTCAAACAACACAGAATTGACCATGATTTGCTCTAGAAAACCATCTTAATTCTACGCTCCAGTGAGGAAAGAAACCCTGGTGTCAAAATTGCACGTGAGGAGTTTGAATAAAACTCTTTCCGAAAACATGAGTGAGGATGTTGATTTCGAAATTAATATATTTATAGCTTAAGTGCTATTTTAAATATACACGTGTAGCTAAATTAATAATTTAAATATAGACATTTGACTGTCGATTAAATTTGCCCCCCTCAAAAATGGTTGAGTCTGAGAGAAGATTATCTCCCAGTTGAAAATCCAGGGGGCTCTATTTTAAATGCTCGTGTCTTCTAGTCTGACATATGCAGTATTTTGAGAGTAAACACTGTAGGATTTGTTAGGTAAGATGTAGGGTGAGGGAGAAGGATAGTCAGCTGGATGGGTGGTGGTATCACCAACTGAACTAATCAATGGCAGAGACATTTGTTTACAGGGATAGGGTGGGCAAAAGGATACTAGAAGTTCATCGTTGGCAGTGTTGAGTTTGAGATGCCTGTTAGGGCATGCAGAAGATTCTTGGATATGGAATTGGTTAAGGATACAGGAAAGTTTATTTGCATTGGAACCACAGAGGCAAGACAGCCACAGAAAACTACAATAAAAAAGAAGAAGCATAGAGATCAAGCATGATGATACCAGAGAGGCTAGATGACCATAGGGTTTTATGTTTGGGGAAGTTAATAAAATAGACCCGGAATGTGTGGCACAGTACAATCAAGTGGCCTTGGGGTTTCTAATAGCACTGGTCTAAAGGGACTCCTATAGACATGAGCTAATACTCCACTGTAGTCAAACCTGGTAAAGCCAGCATGAGGCATCTGGTAGCCTGGGGCATGGTGAGACCAAAAGGGGTCAGGGTGAGACTAAAAGCAGTCAGGGGCCGTATCTGTAGGGTTGAGGCCAGATCAGGGACATATGACTTTTGGTTTCTTGGCTCTCAAAATTGAGGTGTGAAGGAAGAAATGGGGGGCGCGCACACACACACACACACACACACACACAAACAAGAGGGAGAGAGAAAGGGAGAAGAGAGAGCAAGTGTAATTATTGTCACAGACAGAACACTTGTCCCCCCCAAAATTCATATGTTGAATCCCTAACCCCTAATGTGATGGCATTAGGAGATTAGGAGGTGGGGCATTGGGAAGGTAATGAGGTTTAGATGAAGCCATGAGGGTGGAGCCACAGTGATGGGATTAGTGCCCTTATAAGAAGACTCACCAGAGCCTCCTCTCTCCTCCATGTGATGATATAGCGAGAAGGCAAAGGTGGCCATTTGCAAGCCAGGGAAAAGAGCACTTATCAAGAAATGAATCTGCCAGCACCTTGATCTCAGACTTCCCAACCTCTAGAACCCTGAGAAATAAGTGCTGTTGTTTTTTTATGGCAGCCAGGGCAGACTAAGACAATTACACCTCAGGAATTGTTTGACTAGAGGGATTGTCATTCTGCCTTTTCAGTGTGTTGGGGCATCCCAGTTGCTAAAGAATGGGGACAGGAGCTCAGGGTTACCAGGAGCAACTATGGGTCTACATCCCACACTCACACTTCACCATCTGTGAGACTCATCGTGATCAGAGGTGAGCATCACGGTCCCCCCCCAACCCCTTCTTGCTACCCAGAGTAAGGGAAGAGCCTGCTTCTTGCCCTTGCTGACCGGTCAGAACCGTATGAGTTCCAAGACCTTGTTATGGAACGACTCTCCCTGAGCACTGCCCTGAGGTCGCTGGCCCTCCAGACAGGCACAAGCATCCTCTCTTTCCACAAACATCTGTTCTGTTGGGCCTCCAAGTGGGAGGGTGGGCGCTCGGTGGCTGCCTGGCTCAGAAAGTGCCCATTATGAGCAATGGATCATCTTGCATTCCATTAAGCATGTGATTACAGCCAGATGCTGTGGTGATGGGCATACAACAACTCCCCGTAATAACCGTAATTACGATCCTGGTGTTTCTTTAGCTCAACATACTCTGAACTTCTTAAGTCAGAAGAAATTTGAAAGAATTGCTTATTAGAGGCTGCAATCAAACGGAGAAGGAGAACTTTCGTTATAAAGGGGGAAAATTCCTCCCTGACATTTTGGCTTATGTACAGCTTTGCCCTGACAGTGGCATGGTTCTGGAGTCCAGAATGAGCACAGCTCTGGCTCCACACGCCTACTCTTATTTCTCTGCTTCCCTGTGCTTTGCTCTGCCTGGTTCCTTCTCAGCTGCTTCTCCTGGCTGGAAAGGAAAACAAGCACCTGCCTGCCCGTCAGCTCCCGTGCCCCCCACTGTGGGAGTTTGCCAAGTGGGGCACCTCCCCTGCCCACTCGGGTGAAGATCTTGGAATACCCAGGGAGAGGGGGTCATTCGCCGCTGAAATCGGCTGTGTGCTGTGATGGCTGACAGCCACCTGGGCCTGCCATTCTTGTGGATCCATCGATTTGTGGAACACGGAGCTGTTTAGGGGATATTTGTGTGCACGCGAAGGCTTTGCTTGTAGGAGCACATTTAAAGGAGCTGGAAACCCAGTCTGTGAAGAAATACGTTGCCTTCGTTTTCTAGGGTTGCCATAACAAAATACCGCACGCTGGGTGGCTTCGGTAAGGCATTTATTGTCTCACAGTTCTGAAGGCTAGAAGCCGGAGATCAAGGTTTCGGCAGGAGTAGTTCCTTCCAAGGGCTGTGAGGGAGGGATCTGCTCCAGGCCGCCTTCCTTGGCTTGTAGATGAATGTCTTCTCCCTGGATTATCTTCACATTGTTTTCCCTCTATGCGTGTCTTTCCCTTCACATGTTTTTTTTTTTTTTAAGGACACCAGTCAGATTGGATTAGGGGCTCACCCTTCTTCAATATTTTAACTCCAATCATTTTAACTAATTACATCTGCAACAATACCATCTCCAAGTAAGGTCACATTCTGAGGTACTGGAGGTCACACTGTGAGAACATCAACATATGAATTTGGGGGAGGACATGCGTTGTGAGCCTACCATGTGCCCGGCACTGTGCTGAACTCAGGGGATACGCTTGAACAAGAAGGCAGTTTCTACGCTCCCAGAGCTTGGCAGGAATACAGAGAGTAAAGGGAAAAATTACACAATAAAGTGATCAATAGATAAAGTGATCAACACTGCAATAGGGCCCTAGGAGGGGCCACGGGAAATCACAGGAGGAGCTCCAACCTAGCTTAGGAGCCTGGGGAAGGCAGCCCCTGAGGAGGTGAGGCTGAGGCTGAGGTCTGGAGGATGACAGGAGCTCACCAGGGAAAGGTGGGGCAGAGCAGAGAGATATGCCAGGTGGATGTGACTAAAAGAGCCGAGGTCCAGAGGGGAGAAGGACTGTGGCCTACAGAGAGAACTAAAAGAAATTCCGCAGGGTTGAAGTATAGCGTGTGAGGGTGTTTCCTGGGGGTTAAAGAGACGAGGAAAAGGAGGACCAAGACAATGGTGGAAAGAAAATGATGCAGGGCCTTGTAAGCCCCCTGAGGATACTTGCATATAGACCTGAGGGAACTTGGGAGCCACTGAAGAATGCCATTTAGGAAACGACACAATCAGACTTAAGATTTAGAAACACCCCACTGGCTGCTGTCTGGCGAGGAGGGGAACAGGAAAGAAGACCACTTAGAGGGACATTTCTGTGGTCCAGGAGAGAGGTAACTGTAGCTTGAACGAGGACAGTGGCAGGAGATGGACGTTTTGATGCCCACTCGTCCTTCACATCCCAGCCCAGGCTCCTGGGATCTCACGGGGCCTCCACCCTCTCCCACCTGCCACTTCACTTGTTTGTGTGAAGGCTTGATACCAATCTCTCTTCTGTCATTTTATTTTTCAAATACTCACATGGAATTTACCATGTGCCAGGCACTGAGTGCATTAGAAATTATAATTCATGTAGGTGTCAAAAAGTAACCATGAAGCAGATGCTATTATTATCCCCATTTTACACAGGGAGACAAAAAGACCTTGTCAAAGGTCACAGAGCTAATGGTGGCAGCACCAGCCCGTGACCTCTGGCTTCAGAGTCCACACTCTTAACCGTGACCCTACCCTCTATCCTACAAGCAGGCGCCACTTCATCACCAACCCCCCCCGGCAGAACGCCAGGCGTGCGACAGGCCCTTCATAAATACTTGTCGAATGAATGTTGGCGACGATCAGATGTGTATGGTGGGTGACAGAGGTTGGGGGGCAGGTGTCAAAGGTGACTTCCAGGACTTTCAGCTTGGGTGGGAGGTGAGGCTATTCACTGAGCTGAGGATCATGAAGGCGGAAGCTGTTACAGGGGCTGTGGAGGGAAAGCGACTGGGACATCCTGATGGGACGTGGCGCTTCTTACACCCCGGGCATCTGGAGCCTTGGGGCCCCCCTCAATGGTTTCGTATCACCGCTGCCTTAGTGAGAATAACATCAATCTGAAACTTTTTTGGCCTTACCCCATAACAGCTGAATAACAGCTATTAGCTTTGGACTCTAGGCATTTTTATGAGATCTTAGTTCCAGGGCTTGAGGTTTGGCAAAAAGAGCATATTATTCACACACAAAACAACTACATTAAAATAGCATTAAGAGTCTGGTTTACACTGACAAAACATAGGAAATTCAGAATTATGGGGAAAAGCCTGTCCTGAGTTCACCCTCACCACTAGGCTGGTGTGGCTCCTTCTGCATTGAGGGTGGAGAGAAAGGTCCCCACTGGGCAGAAGGAGCCACACTGGGGAAATACGAGGCAGCCCAGGTGAGGGTGGAAGGAGGTGGAGGAAGGGCCATTACAGCAAGGACCATGGTCCCGGGGCCAGGCCCACTCCCTGGAGCCTGTATGGTGATGCAGGCATGAAGCACCGGCCCTGGAGGTCACAGCCCAATCCCGGGGCCAGGAAAACATGTCAGCACCAGCCTCTGGCTCCTCTGGGCTGGAGGCCTCCTTCAATGAGACATTCACATCTTTGCCCCATGGGGAAGAAGCCTTATATTTCCAACCCTCTACTGAACTTGGACACAGGAGAACTCACAGGCAGATACATTGCTTCCCCACCTAATTCTCATCTTTTGAAGGAAATGAGGAGAAAGAAGCTCAATAATGGGTGAACAAAAAGTGTTGGCTGTGTCTCCACACGGAAGCGTGGCTGGTTATAGCACTGGGAGACCACTCTGTTAAGTAAGTTTGAGAATTTAAATAATCTTGATCTGGGGTTGCACTGAGAGTTGGGGAGAGAAGTGAGGAAAAGAAATTCCCTCCTCTTGGCCAAAAAAGACCTTTCTCTGTTTGAGAGGAGGTGGAACCATTTGTCACTCACTTACTTGCTTGATTTATTTATTTATTTATCTATCTCTCTCTCTACCCGTCCAGGTTTATTGAGGTATAATTGACAAACAAAATTGTAAGATATTTAAAGTGTACAACACGATGATTTTCCATATACATTCACTGTGAAAAGATTCCCCCTGTGGAGTTAATTACCACGTTCATCACCTCACATAGTTATCTTTTTTGTGTGCATAAGGACATTTTAGCTCTACTCTCTTGGCAAATTTCAATTATATGATACAGTGTTATCAATTATAGTCGCCATGCTATACATTAGGTCCTCAGACCTTATTCATCTTATAACTGACAGTTTGTATAATTGGTTCTTCGGATGTGCTTTGGGAAGAAATTTCTGTAATTCTAGAATTCACCAGGGCATTTTGGGTAAGAACTTCCCCCAAACTTTTGAAAATAAAGTGTAATCCAAGATCTCGAAAATGAGTCAGGTTGGTTTTAAATATGGTGAGAGTTACCCCATCTAACCAATTTTAAAATGACAAAACACAGTCCTTGGAGAAGCTGCCATGGTCTAGCCTAAAGTGACAGGGGTGGCAGGGATAGTGAGACACCCTTCCATATACAAGAACCCCAAAGGGATTTTGTAAAATAAAAATAAAATGTGATGTTAATTCCAAGTTATTGCCCTCTTCCAATAGCTTTTGAATTTCATTAAACTGTTCATCCTCCCAATTTCTCAGCAATTAATAAATCTCTTTTCTCTGCCCTACAATTACTATTCACCAGAATAATAACCAAATGGATGGGCTCATTTAACCCTTATAGTAATCCTACGAGGTAGCTACTCTTATTATTCCCACTGATAATGTAACGATGTTATTTATCACTGTGATCTGTAATGATGTTAGGGTATTGACCAAGGTCACACATAGTGGTGGAGCTGGAATTGGAACCCCACGTTCCAATTAAGCTGGCACTTAGCCATCCATCCCTCCCCAGACCTGAGTTGCCTGTTAAAACCAGCTGGGAGACATCCAGAGCCACAGAGCTCATGACTCTTCCAGAAGTTCTCATCTTAGCTTGAGAAACCCTTTTCTCTATTAACCAAATGAAGGATAGAAAAAGCAATTGTGCTCATTTCTAAATTGTTCAAAGTGACTTTAAAAATCATGTCTTCTTGAAAGCACATTGAAGGCCCATTTCATTTACCTCTCTTCTCAAATGGGAAAACTGAGAGGGCTTTATGCTACCAGCTCAAAAGCTGAGCTGGGGATAAACTGTAGGAAGACTCAGGCTTTAGCAAATGACCTGGCATCAGGACTTCCCTGGTGGTGCAGTGGGTAAGACTCCACGCTCCTGATTTATGAGGCCCTGGTTCGATCCCTGGTCGGGGAACTAGATTCCGCATGCATGCCACAACTAAGAGTTCACAAGCCGCAACCAAGAAGGCCGCATGCCACAACTAAAAGATCCCACGTGCCGCCACTAAGATCCGGCGCAGCCTAAATAAATATTTTTTTAAAAAAAGGAAAGAAAAAAGAAAATGACCTGACATCACTTTTCCAATACACTATAAAATGTTAATAATTCTGAGTAATCTGACTGAAAATGCATTAAAGTACAAGATAGGAGGAGGCTGAGAGAAAGTCATTTTTTGTGCCCCTCCTGACCTGTCATTTAGCAAAGCAGGAACAACTTTGGCTCTGTCATGGAGTGCGGCTATTAAGATGTCACAGCCGTGATTCCATGACACTCCATCAGAGGACACTGGTGGTACCTCCCTCTTTTCTGTTTGGAAGAAAGAGACAGGAGGAGTTGTTCAAATACTGGCTGCAGATGGGGTGTGGAGAGACAGTATAAACACGGGCTAGAACAAGTTCAGAGAGACACACAGGACATGGTAACATCAGTAGAACCAGGCCTGTCAAAGCCAGTGACAGACAGCACATGGAAGATTTCTTGTGGAGCTCTAGATAATTCTGTTCCGGCTACAATCTTTAGTTAAGAGTCCAGAAGGGCCTGTTAACTGTGACTTAACTTTAAGTTTGAATGAAAAGTACAAGGAGTTGACATGTTTCCTGGTAACACCTTTTGATAAAGGATGCATTTGTCTCTAGTTTTGTACTAAAAGTCTTTAGTTGGGACTCTCTTGAGTTAAAACTCCTCTCTGGAGGTTGAATTTTGAGGCTTTTCCACCCTCCCCATCCCACGAGCCTGCTCCTAGCACACATACACACGCACATATACACACATGTGCACAGCCCCGCCAATCCCGGGTGAGGGCTCACTCGACTGGGATGTGAGCTGCAGGCCTGCGCTCAGTATATCCCCACCAGACTAAAGCTGTGAGGCCCCAGTGGGACCAACGCAGGAGGTCTGAGCCAGTCGTACTCCCTACCTCCCAGGAAATCTCTCTTTTTAATCATGCCCATGGGTTGTTTTCTACTTGAGCTGTGAGGACTCAGTGAGAAGAAAATGGTAGAAGGAAGAAATGCTTGGGTATCAGAAACAGGGGTGTTGAGAAATGAAAATGAAGTATAGGGTTTCACTGACCCTTTCTCTTTCCCCTTTGCTGCCTTTTTGTAGTTCAAAATCCCACAGGTGTGAACACGGTAAAAATATGTATCCTTGTTTTATCACACCATTAAATAACACCTCACTCTGAGACAGGTTGAGTTATGAAACCTGAAGGTGCAGAAAGTCAGGTGGAGGATGGGGGGACACACCTGCTCTATGAAGTCTCTGGGTTCATCCCCCGACACTTGACATCCTGGTGAAGGACGAGGCCGTCACTGCATGACCAGCTAGCTTCTCCTGGAGATGACGAAACCTATGCAAACATTTCGATTCCACAGAAACCACAGGAAGGCAGGCTGGTCTCTGAGCCTGGGAGAGAGAATGGAGAGCAGGGTTGGTTCGGCCCTACAACCACCTTCCTGTGTTGTCACTTCACACACCCCGCCGAGGTTTTGTCTTTGGAAACACTGAAGAGAAAGTGTGTGCGGCTCTTGTAAAAGCTGTTTGACTAGGGTCGGTTGGCTTTGCTGCTGCCCAGAGGCAGGAGGAAGGATGAGGTGAGTGACCTCATTATTCGCTGGCTCTGCTGCAGTGCTGGATGGCTTCACAGGGTCTGTCCTGGGCTGGGAGGTCAGCAGAGACCCCCGAAATCCTGCACCCTGTGATTCATAGGAGTAAGTGCCCTTCTTCACGTCCCACTGTCAAGGACCATGGACATGTTGTCATTACTGGAAAGGTTGAGACCATTCTGATTGGCTACGGTCACATTGCGTGTTTTAAATTTTAGTCAGTAGACAAACAAGCCTTTGTTGTTTCTTTCAGGCAACAAACTACCTTTCTGAAGATGACAGCAGGCCCATTTAATAGGAGACCCACGTGGCTTCTGATATCAGTTAACAGCATTAAAACATTTTTGCAAAGGGGGAAAAAAATCACAATTTTTTACTTTCAAGTAACTGAAAATATGATTACAAAGTACCCTTGCCTGTCCCTCTCCCTGCTACCTCTACATCAAAGGATAAAGTTACTTTTCTAGAAAAGGACATCAGCAAGTGCAAATTCACACACAGGATGCCTGTGAACATGCCAGCACCCAAATGTGCTGAGGAGTGAGGACGGAGGTGGAGGGACAGGCTGATGAGAAGGGCTTCCTCAGGGCAGGAGCTGCAAATCGGCTTTAGAGGAGACAGGAGAGCACAGCCAGCTGAGCGAGCGATTTCCAAGGTGACAGGGATGGGAGGAAGCAAATGGAGGCAGAAAAGTCTCTGGGATATAAGAGAATTGTACTTTTTCGTTTGTCCAAAAGCAAGTGATGGGGCTTCCCTGGTGGCGCAGTGGTTGAGAGTCTGCCTGCTGATGCAGAGGACGCGGGTTCGTGCCCCGGTCCGGGAGGATCCCACATGCCACGGAGCGGCTGGGCCCGTGAGCCATGGCCGCTGAGCCTGCGCGTCCAGAGCCTGTGCTCCACCACGGGAGAAGCCACAGCAGTGAGAGGCCCGCGTATCGCAAAAAAGAAAAAAACAAAAGTAAGTGATGTAAATCCAGCGGGAAATGCAGATTTATGACATTTGGGACAATCGTTCAGAAGAAATTTTATTTTCCTAGTTTAGTTTGTTGTTGTCGTTCTGACTCTCAAAACATGACTCTCACTTTGCAGCTAGTGCAGGTGTGGTCACTGAGTCCACACATACGGAGTCAGCCACCCCTCCGTGCCAGGCCCGTTTCTCGGGGCTGCCCGGGGGGCCTTGAAAAACATCAGCAATGTCCCTGCTGCCGTTGAGCTCGCTCTCTTGCCTGGGAGACGGGCAGATGGCAAGTGGATAAACAGAGATCCAGTCTCAGAGTAAGAAGAAAAATAAAATGTTCATGTGATAAGTGATGGAGAGGGAGTAGCGGTTGATACGGTAGTTGGGAAAGACCTCTTGGAGGGTGGGACATTTGGTCAGGGAACTGAATAAATGTCAAGAAGCCGCAGCCAGTCTTGCAGAGTGAAACGTGCATTCCAGGCAGAGAGAACAGAAAGTGCGACAGCCCTGAGGAAATGAGATTGGTGCTCTAGGAACAGAAAGAAGGCCAGGGCAGCTGAGAAGGAGAGGGATTGGGCAGGACAGTGACAGGAGAGGAGATGGGAGGTATGGACCAGATCAGAGGGGCCTTGGAACTCAAGCAAGGAATTTGACTTTATTGTTATAGGTAATAGGAAAGCAAGGCAGTGATTTGATTTAGGTAGAGTAGGATTATAATTCAACATGTAAATACAGTGTATGAATTAGACCCTAGCAGGCAATCCCAGAAGCTCTCAGAGCACTGGGGACGTGGGTGAATGGATGACTAACCAGGGATCAGAGGTGTCCTTGGGGTCTATAAAGTGGACAGATCCACACAGGATTTTTTTTTGGACCTTATAAGAAACTCTAGTACCTTACACAGATACATTTTCACAAGTATACGTACTGTACCAGGAGCATCTGAATGACATATGTATACTCCATTTCCTAAGCATGTGTGTGGTCATGAATGATATCCAAATTTAAAAGACAATGAATTCTACAGACTGCATCTAGCATTTGCAGTGGCTCTTCTAAGATTCCATGTCTGGCGAGCATGCTGCAAACACAATCTGAAAAGGAGAGGAGGAAATCTCAGCTCTGGTTCCAAACGAGCCGCCATCCTCAGGAAGCCCCCAGGACCCTCGGGAAGAACCAATCTGTCTGTTATCATCACTGTGACAGATCAGAATCATGGGTATCTTGTCATCATTTCATGGCCAAGATTTTGTCTCCAGACTCTAGCTCACTCATTTCTGACAACATGTTGAAAGTGAAATACGCCTCCCCGCCCCTCTTCTTTCCTTTTAAAATTTATGAATTTTGCAGTTTTGTTAAAATTAAAAGTTGCTTGAGATTTTCAGAATGAGATATCCCTTCACCCATCAGCATGTAGATGGCAAGATTTAAGGGGGTGGAAAAATATTAAATGTAGATCATCTTGGAACATACAGAATGAGATATAACATTTTTAGAGAAAGGAAGAGGATTTTAAAATTCAGGCAGCCCACCATACACCAGTGAAGAGTGTGTCAGAATTATTCTTATTCATCAATTTTGACAGCTCCGGGGACCCAGCAGAGAAGCCACCCCGTTCTCTGCTGTCTAATGGATGCTGGTTAAAAGGTTTCTGTGCAGAAAAGTGGCATCCATCTCCGATATTGCCTGCCCTGTTCCATCAAGTCAGGGTTGATGAGAGAGGCCCAGGTCATTTGTTCTGCTGCTCCTGTCCTGATAGTTGATCTTGGGATGTCACTGGATGTGATGTGTACTATTTGGCCACCTGCCATGAGTCTTGTATTTTAAAGGACTTGAAATAGAAACACACACACAATTCAGAATGCTAAGCTAGAAGACTCTTATTTTCTGTTTTAAATATTTCAACTTACAATTAAGGAAACAGATCCAGGCTGAATGGTTTATTTTCCAAGGTAGCAACAGGACAGGAAGTCACATTTCCTTCTCCCAAATTCACCCAGAGCCACTTTTCTGTTTTATAGTCCCCCAACAGTCTAGGCTCACTGACCGCTCTCCTAGAGCTCAGCCACATGGTGTTAAAGCAGTTGTAGGGAATTTTGCCTTAACGTGGTCAGGGTAGAACACAACTTCCAAATACAATATGGCCTTTACCCTATTTTTATTCATCTTTTTTCTTCAAATCACAGTGATTCCTAATCTATCAAATTATGCTAGTCAAAACCCTCATCTACACAAAACACAGCCAGAGATGAAGAAGTAAGCAAGAAAGGCACCTTTTAGGCAAAAATAGCTCTCTTCTGGTCCACACTAAAGATGGTACATGCTGAGTCCTCTCAGGCCTTGGCTGGTGTCTCAGACTCCAGTTTAACAACCTTAACAAGCTGGTTTGAAGGGTTTTTCAGCACCCAGAAGCCTGGGAGCAGCAAAGAAGGAAATAGAAGAGATGCTCCTATGGGTCAGGGGCTGCAGGCCACACACTGATGGCACCGAGAAGGCACCCCAGACCACAAGGCAGGGAAACAACACCAATATCCACCAAAAGCAGACACACTATTCAAAAGGATGGTCTCCCAAACCTCCACAGGCCCTGGAACCAGCTCTGCCAACAGCTGAGACACTAATCAATGCTTTGAGGCTATTCCTGACTTAAACATTTAAAAAGCACACACTGCTATATTTAAAATAGATAACCAACAAGGACTTAGTGTATAGCACAGGGAACTCTGCTCAATACTCAATAATAACCTAAATGGGAAAAGAATTTGAGAAAAAATGGAATTAATAAAAAAAAGGTTTTATTTTATTTATCATGACTTGAAGAAACAGAAAAGTACAAAATATGTTTTAGCAAGACTGGTAAGACTACGGAGCAACGTGGCAGCAACTGTTAAAATTGTTACACAAAACCCCTCAGGTGTGCAGGATCGCCAGCGGCTTCGCGTGGTCCAAATATTCCCGATGCTCAATTCTCTTCTCTTCAGCCTCTGCTGAAATCCAACCCCAGCCAGCCAAGGAGATCACGTGCTGATCCCCGATTTTTACGCTAAGGAAACACTGATCATCTTGGAATACAGCTTCAATTACACCTCAGGGCAAATTACAGACGACCTGGGCGGTGAGCATGTTTGAGACGATGTCCATCCCAGTCCTGGGTCTATCCACAATACTCAGCAGACCCTGAGGCGGAGGTCAATTCTTTTACATTTTCTACCTAAACTGGACACTTTCTGTACACACTGCTCTCAACCTCCTCCCCTTGAAGAGTAATTTGTTTGGTACTGGGATTTTTTGTTTTGCGGTATGCGGGCCTCTCACTGTCGTGGCCTCTCCCGTTGCGGAGCACAGGCTCCGGACGCGCAGGCTCAGCGGCCATGGCTCACAGGCCCAGCCGCTCCGCGGCATGTGGGATCTTCCCGGACCGGGGCATGAACCTGTGTCTCCTGCATCGGCAGGCGGACTCTCAACCACTGCGCCACCAGGGAAGCCCGGGACTTTTTTTTTTTAACGTGCTGGACCATGCTGGTTAGATGAAGACATTGTCACAGCTGTTCTGTTAAGTATGCATTTCTTGTATGCTCTTTACCCCACTCCTCCTTATAAATGAATATGTTTTTATGGTTTCTCCTCATAAAAAGCAAATTAGAAACCAAAGAATACTATTTTTAAAACAAAGAATCTTTACAAGAAAAGACTCTCTTCTGAGGACTTTAAACAGAAACACACACACACCCCACCCCAACCTACCCACCCCCCACACACCAAAGTTACAAAACAGGAGAAAAATTCTCAGTACAACTTGGGGACACTGAAGTGTTCTTTTAAAGCTATTTACAAACAGGGCTGTTGTTCAAACCCTGGAGTCCGGGTCACAAAATCTAAGTATGTAGGAGACACTTCCACGTGCAAGAGACGGAGCCGAAGTCCTGGCCTGGCCACCCTGCTGGGTGGCCTCATAGGAGGGTGATGAGCACATCAGTAATTGTTCTAAGGCCAAAGACACAGCCTTTGGGAAAAACAAAAAGATGCCCAAGAGCTCTCCTCACCAGTGGCTGCCCACAAAAAAAACCAGTGGCCCAGGGTGGTAATCCCTAAGGTATCAAAATCAGTAAGAAAAAAACTATGG
>NW_020173666.1:305142-313505 GCF_003031525.2 Neophocaena asiaeorientalis asiaeorientalis
TTTTTTTTTTTAACGTGCTGGACCATGCTGGTTAGATGAAGACATTGTCACAGCTGTTCTGTTAAGTATGCATTTCTTGTATGCTCTTTACCCCACTCCTCCTTATAAATGAATATGTTTTTATGGTTTCTCCTCATAAAAAGCAAATTAGAAACCAAAGAATACTATTTTTAAAACAAAGAATCTTTACAAGAAAAGACTCTCTTCTGAGGACTTTAAACAGAAACACACACACACCCCACCCCAACCTACCCACCCCCCACACACCAAAGTTACAAAACAGGAGAAAAATTCTCAGTACAACTTGGGGACACTGAAGTGTTCTTTTAAAGCTATTTACAAACAGGGCTGTTGTTCAAACCCTGGAGTCCGGGTCACAAAATCTAAGTATGTAGGAGACACTTCCACGTGCAAGAGACGGAGCCGAAGTCCTGGCCTGGCCACCCTGCTGGGTGGCCTCATAGGAGGGTGATGAGCACATCAGTAATTGTTCTAAGGCCAAAGACACAGCCTTTGGGAAAAACAAAAAGATGCCCAAGAGCTCTCCTCACCAGTGGCTGCCCACAAAAAAAACCAGTGGCCCAGGGTGGTAATCCCTAAGGTATCAAAATCAGTCAGAAAAAAACTATGGCACCAACTAATTTGGATTTCCACACCCGACTCTTTCCCTATCTGGTCAATTGTAAACTGGTTTTTTCCAGTTGGACCGAACAACCCAGGAAAAGAAAAATTTTAAATAAGCAAAAAAAAAAAAAAACATCAACAAACTAGCATTTTTTAATCAAGCAGTTGTTTTGTTCCCTACCTCCCCATGCCCAATGTGGACTTACAAATAGGCACAGCCTCACTCAGACCATTCCACCAGTCCTGCCAGCAGCTGAGAGTTTAGCTAAAATGATCATCATAGTCAACTGGAAATCTGAAACCAACTAATGCTCGGTTTGGTGCTGTTTATTGGAAATGGGTGAATTATTCCATGACCTAAGTGTTGACCCCTTTAGTGTGCCTTCCCAGACAGCTGCGTTCTTCGGAAAACTGCAAAAGAACATAGGAGAGTACAAGAACCCAGGATGGCTGAGAAAGATCTTGCTGGTACAAAAGTCAAGGGGAAAAAAAGTGTTTTTGAGCAATACTGTGTAAGTTTAGCAATCTAAGTACTTATTCTCTCTGCAGAGAGTGTACGTGACCAACACAGCCAATTGTGAATGAATGAAGTGAGCATTGAAAAAAAGTATAAAATGAAAGACAATTTCAAATAGTTATAATGTTACGTTTCTGAAATTAAACTTCTGGTTAACGTGGTAGAAGAAGTAGGGATTTTATTTTACTCTCTTCTCTGAAAACTCTGTCTTCAATGAAACAAAGAAATGACCATGCCCCAAACAAAACCTACTGCCAAAAACTCTAAAGCCTGGACTGAGGTGGGGGAGTCTAAGGACCATGTCTTTAGAGCTCAGGCAAAATGCCGATTTCCTCAATGTCAGATCTGAAGACAAAGCCAGCATACTTTGCAGGGCTTCGGGGAAGGTTGTGCAGGCAGGCCCTGAAAAAGGATGCCTGGTCCAGAGGCTGAGCAGAGGGAGCTGGAATGAAGCCCCTGCTCTGTTCTACAAGCAGAGCTAAATCCTTTCCCCAGATCACCTGAAGACAGCATCTGCTCCCCAAGGACTAGCCAGCAGGCATTACCCAAAGCCCTCTTGTAATTCACACATGACCCCACGTAGGCTGGTGACAGCCCTGGGTCTTCAGTTAAAGAAAGGAGACCTGGGAGCTGGACATGCTATGGATGAAGAGGAGAAAGTCCGAGCAGAACCCAGTCCGAACAGAACCCAGTCCACCCTCTAAAATGGCACAGAGTCAGCCTGTGCTTGAGGTATCTCCCTATATCTGCTAATTCATTTCTTTGGAAACACATCTCCCATTTATTTTTATTTTTATTTTTTTTTTTGCAGTACGTGGGCCTCTCACTGTTGTGGCCTCTCCCATTGCGGAGCACAGGCTCCGGACGCGCAGGCTCAACGGCCATGGCTCACGGGCCCAGCCGCTCTGCGACATGTGGGATCTTCCCGGACCGGGGCACGAACCCGTGTCCTCTGCATCAGCAGGCAGACTCTCAACCACTGCGCCACCAGGGAAGCCCTCCCATTTATTTTTGACCTTCAAGAATGAGGGTGGCTCTCAGCAAAGTCCTTTAAATAAAAAATAACCCAGTTATAGTTGCTTCCCTCTCTCTAAATAAGCAAGCAAGGATGAAAGGAACATAGGGGAAAACAAGTGAAGGACACACATCACAAGAAGACTCTCTTAAGGAAACAAATTTCAGCCAGCAAGATTTCTTTTAAAAAAAGAAACAAGGAAAGAAGGGAAGAAAGAAAGAGAAAGAAAAAAAGGAAGGAAGAAAGAAAGAAAGAAAAAGAAAGGAAGCAAGGAAGGAAGGAAGAAAGAAAGGAAGGAAGGAAGGAAGGAAGAAAGAAAGAAAGAAAGGAAGGAAGGAAGGAAGAAAGAAAGAAAGGAAGGAAGGAAGGAAGAAAGGAAGTTAGAAAGAAAGAGAGAGAGAGAGAGAGAGAAAGAAAGGAAGAAAGGAAGAAAAGAAAAAGATTTTATGTGTTAATTTTACACGTCAATATGATTGGGCTAAGGGATGCCCGGATAGCTGGTTAAACATTATTTCTCAGTGTGTTTGTGAGAGTGTGTCTAGAAGAGATTAGCATTTGAGTCTGTAGACTGGGTAAAGAAGACTGCCCTCACCAGTGTGAGTGGGCCTCACTGAATCCATTGAAGGCCCGAAAGAACAAAAAAGCAAAAGAAAGAGGAATTTGCTTGAGCTGGGACAGCTGACTTCTGCCTTCAGTGTTCCTGTTTCTCAGACCTTCAGACCTGGACTGAATTACACCACTGGCATTGCTGGTCCTCTAGCTTGCAGATGGCAAATAGTGGGACTCCTTGGCCTCCATAATCATGTGAGCAAATTCTATAATAAACCTCTTTTACTTACAGCTATAGCTAGCTAGCTATTTCCCTATCTATCTATCCATCTATCTACCTCCTGTTGTTTCTCTTTCTCTGGAGAAGCCTAACACAGGGGGAAAAAAAAGAGACAAAAATTCAAAAACTAATTGGCAAACAACAGAAAACAATCAAAAGGAAACTAGTAAATATGTACATTTGAAATTTTGATCAACCCTGTTATCTAGAGATGTTCATCAATATTCACTCGCACCAAAAATAGATGAGAGTTTTCCCACATCCATGCTAACTCTGGATATTTTCAATTTTTTAAACTCATGGTAGTCTATTGGATGGAAAAATGGCTTCTCTTAATTTTAATTATCTTTTTCCCAGTGGTTAGTGGAAGTCAAGCATGTTTACATTTGTTTACTGCTCATGTGTATTTGGCCACATCTAGAGGTATCCTCCTGGGAAGAATCCTGAAAAGAAATATGAATGACATTCTCAATTGGGAGAAAGCAGACTCAGTACTTTTGAGGTCAGACTCTGCTGGCATTCTAGCAGTGCAGAGTAAGCTCAGTCACTAGGGACAGACTTCTGAGAAAATCTAGAGGGTCAAATTATATTATGAGGTTTTCTAAATTTGGGGTCAGTCAAAGGCACAGAAAAGAGAAGAAACAGAATCAGAGAAGTCAGGGAAATCTTATCCAGGGTCAGACAAAGCAGTGACCTAAACAGTGTGGCTGAGATAAAAGAGTAATACTGAAAAGGCCTTCATCTACCAAAGCAGCCTTGCTAACACCCACAACTTTGAAAGTAATGATTTGGGGACCAGGCTTTGAATCTTTGAAGGTCCGTGGTGAAGCAACAAATAAGCACAAGATTTCTTAGTACCTACTATGCAGCAGACATTGTCCTAGGCACTGAATAAATCAGAAGGCACTGGAGGAGGGCCCTTCAAGATGGCGGAGGAGTAAGACATGGAGATCACCTTTCTCCCCACAAATACATCAGAAATACATCTACACGTGGAACAACTCCTACAGAACACCTACTGAATGCTGGCAGAAGACCTCAGACCTCCCAAAAGGCGAGAACCTCGCCATGTACATGAGTAGGGCAAAAGAAAAAAGAATAAACAGAGACAAAAGAATAGGGACAGGACCTGCACCTCTGGAAGGTGAGCTGTAAAGGAGGAAAGTTTCCACACACTAGGAAACCCCTTCGCAGGCGGAGACGGCGGGCGTGGGGGGTTGGGCGGGGGGGGAGCTTCGGAGCCACGGAGGAGAGCGCAGCAACAGGGGTGTGGAGGGCAAAGCGGAGAGATTCCCGCACAGAGGATCAGTGCCAACCAGCACTCACCAGCCCGAGAGGCTTGTCTGCTCACCCGCTGGGGCGGGGGAGGGCTGGGAGCTGAGGCTCTGGCTTCGGAGGTCAGATCCCAGGGAGAGGACTGGGGTTGGCTGTGTGAACACAGCCTGAAGGGGGCTAGTGCACCACAGCCAGTGGGAGGGAGGCCGGGAAAAAGTCTGGAACTGCCTAAGAGGCAAGAGACCATTGTTTCGGGGTGCGTGAGGAGAGGGGATTCCTTCCCCGTGTGCCCACAGAAGGCAGAGCACCGCCTAAACAAGCTCCAGAGATGGGCACAAGCCACGGCTATCAGCTCGGACCCTAGAGATGGGCATGAAATGCTAAGGCTGCTGCCGCTGCCGCCAAGAATACTGCATGCAAGCACAGGTCACTATCCACACCTCCCCTCCCGGGAGCCTGTGCAGCCCACCACTGCCAGGGTCCCATGACCCAGGGACAACTTCCCTGGGAGAACACATGGTGCGCCTCAGGCTGTTGAAATGTCATGCCTGCCTCTGCCACTGCAGGCTCGCCCTGCATTCCAATTATGACTACCGTACCCCTCCCTCCCCCAGGCCTGAGTGAGCCAGAGCCCCCAGTCAGCTGCTGCTTTAACCCCCTCCTGTCTTGGCAGGGAACAGACACCTGAGGGCGGCCTACATGCAGAGGTGGACCAAAACCAAAGCTAAACCCCAGGAGCTGTGCAAACAAAGAAGAGAAAGGGAAATCTCTCCCAGCAGCCTCAGGAGCAGCGGATTAAATCCCCACAATCAACTTGATGTACCCTGCATCTGTGGAATACCTGAATAGACAATGAATCGTCCCAAAATTGAGGTGATGGACTTTGGGAGCAACTGTAGACTTGGGGTTTGCTGTCTGCGACTGAGTTGTTTCTTATTTTTATGTTTATCTTAGTTTAGTTTTTAGCACTAGTTATCATTGGTGGATTTGTCTGTTGGTTGGGTTGCTCTTCTTTTTTTTTAATTACTTTTTTATGTTAATAATTTTTTAACTTATTATATTTTTACTTTTATTTTTATTCTTTTTTCTTTCTTTTTTTTCTCCCTTTTCTTCTGAGCCATGTGGCTGACAGGGTCTTAGTGCTCCAGCCTGCTGTCAGGCCTGAGCCTCTGAGATGGGACAACCGAGTTCAGGACATCGGACCAACAGAGACCTCCTGGCCCCATGTACTATCAATCGGCGAGAGCTCTCCCAGAGATCTCCGTCTCAATGCTAAGACTCAGCTCCACCTAATGGCCAGCAAGCTCCAGTACTGGATGCGCCATGCCAAACAACTAATGAGACAGGAACACAACCCTACCCATTAGCAGAGAGGCTGCCTAAAATCATACTAAGTTCACACACACCCCAAAACACACCACTGGATGTTGCCCTGCCCACCAGGAAGACAAGATCCAGCCCCACCCACCAGAACATAGGCACCAGTCCGCCCCACTAGGAAGCCTACACAAGCCACTGAACCAATCTCACCCACTGGAGGCAGACACCAAAAACAATGGGAAATACAAACATGCAGCCTGTGAAAAAGGAGACCCCAAACACAGTAAGTTAAACAAAATGAGAAGACAGAGAAATATGCAGATGAAGCAGCAAGGTTAAAAACTCACCAGAAAAAACAAATGAAGAGGAAATAGGCAGTCTACCTGAAAAAGAATTCAGAGTAATGATAGTAAAGATGATCCAAAATCTTGGAAATAGAATGGAGAAAATACAAGAAACATTTAACAAGGACCTAGAAGAACTAAAGAGCAAACAAACAATGATGAACAACACAATAAATGAAATTAAAAATTCTCTAGGAGGAATAAATAGCAGAATAACTGAGGCAGAAGAACGGAGAAGTGACCTGGAAGATAAAAGAGTGCAAATAACTATCGCAGAGCAGAATAAAGAAAAAAGAATGAAAAGAATTCAGGACAGTCTCAGAGACCTCTGGGACATTAAATGCACCAACATTCAAATTATAGGGTCCCAGAAGAAGAAGAGAAAAAGAAAGGGTCTGAGAAAATACTTGAAGAGATTATAGTTGAAAACGTCCCTAACATGGGAAAAGAAATAGTCAATCAAATCCAGGAAGCACAGAGAGTCCCATACAGGATAAATCCAAGGAGAAAATGCCAAGACACATATTAATCAAACTATCAAAAATTAAATACAAAGAAAAAATATTAAAAGCAGCAAGGGAAAAGCAACAAATAACATACAAAGGAACCCCCATAATGTTAACAGCTGATCTTTCAGCAGAAACTCTGCAAGCCGGATGGGAGTGGCAGGACATATTTAAAGTGATGAAGGAGAAAAACCTACAACCAAGATTACTCTACCCAGCAAGGATCTCATTCAGATTATACATACTGATCAAGGGATCAATCCAAGAAGAAGATATAACAATTGTAAATATGTATGCACCCAACACAGGAGCACCTCAATACATAAGACAAATACTAACAGCCATAAAAGGGGAAATCGACAGGAACACAATAATAGTAGGGGACTTTAACACCCCACTTTCACCCATGGACAGATCATCCAAAATGAAAATAAATAAGGAAACACAAGGTTTAAATGATACATTAAACAAGATGGACTTAATTGATATTTAGAGGACATTCCATCCAAAAACAACAGAATACACTTACTTCCCAAGTCCTCATGGAACATTCTCCAGGATAGATCATATCTTGGGTCACAAATCAAGCCTTGGTAAATTTAAGAAAATTGGAATCATATCAAGTGTCTTTCTGACCACAACGTTATGACTCTAGATATCAATTACAGAAAAAAAAAGTAAAAAATACAAAAACATGGAGGCTAAACAATATGCTACTAAATAACCAAGAGATAACTGAAGAAATCAAAGAGGAAATCAAAAAATACCGGGCTTCCTGGTGGCGCAGTAGTTTAGAATCCACCTGCCAATGCAGGGGACATGGGTCTGAGCCCTGGTCTGGGAAGATCCCACATGCTGCGGAGCAACTAAGCCAGTGAGCCACAACTACTGAGTCTGTGCTCTAGAGCCCATGAGCCACAACTACTGAGCCCACGAGCCACAACTACTGAAGCCTGCATGCCTAGAGCCCGTGCTTCGCAACAAGAGAAGCCACCGCAATGAGAAACCCACACACAGCAACGAAGAGTAGCCCCTGCTCGTTACAGCTAGAGAAAACCTGCACGCAGCAATGAAGACCTAACACAGCCAAAAATAAATTAAAAAATAAATTTATATATATTAAAAAAAATACCTAGAAACAAATGACAATGAAAATACGAAGACCTAAAACCTATGGGATGCAACAAAAGCAGTTCTTACAGAGAATTTTATAGCAACACAATCCTACCTCAAGAAACAAGAAAAATCTCAAATAAACAACATAACCTTACACCAAAAGCAATTAGAGGAAGAAGGACAAACAAAACCCTAGCAGAAGGAAAGAAATCATAAAGACCAGATCCAAAATAAATGAAAACGAAATGAAGGAAAAATTAGCAAAGATCAATAAAACTAAAATCTGGTTCTTTGAGAAGATAAACAAAATTGATAAACCATTAGCCAGACTCATCAAGAAGAAAAGGGAGAAGACTCAAATCAATAGAATCAGAAATTAAAAAGGAGAAGTAACAACTGACACTGCAGATATACAAAGGATCATGAGAGATTACTACAAGAAACTCTGCTAATAAAATGGACAACCTGGAAGAAACGGACAAATTCTTAGCACAACCTTCTGAGACTGAACCAGGAAGAAATAGAAAATATAAACAGACTAATCACAAGCACTGAAATTGAGATTGCGATTAAAAATCTCCCAGCAAACAAAAGCCCAGGACCAGGTGGCTTCACAGGCGAATTCTATCAAACATTTAGAGAAGAGCTAACACCTATCGCTCTCAAACTCTTCCAAAATATAGCAGAGGGAGGAAACTCCCAAACTCATTCTATGAGGTCACCATCACCCTGATACCAAAACCAGACAAAGATGTGACAAAGAGGGCTTCCCTGGTGGCGCAGTGGTTGAGAGTCCGCCTGCCGATGCAGGGGACAC
>NW_020173666.1:314096-340191 GCF_003031525.2 Neophocaena asiaeorientalis asiaeorientalis
GAAATTGAGTTATTTGTAGTGAGGTGGATGGACCTAGAGTCTGTCATACAGAGTGAAGTAGGTCAGAGAGAGAAAAACAAATACCGTATGCTGACACATATATATAGAATCTAAAAAAAAAGGTTCTGATGAACCTAGAGGCAGGACAGGAGTAAAGACTCAGACGTAGAGAATGGACTTGAGGACACGGGGAGGGGGAAGGGTAAGCTGGGACGAAGTGAGAGAGTGGCATGGACATACATACACTACCAAATGTAAAATAGATAGTGGGAAGCAGCCACATGGCACAGGGAGATCAGCTTGGTGCTGTGTGATCACCTAGAGGGGTGGGATAGGGAGGGTGGGAGGGAGAGGCAAGAGGGAGGGGATATAGGGATATATGTATATGTATAGGTGATTCACTTTGTTACACAGCAGAAACTCACACAACATTGTAAAGCAATTATAATCCAATAAAGATGTTAAAAAGAAAAAAAAATGAAGGCACCACAAGTCAGCAAGGGCTCTGGGTCATGCAGAGGCAAGAGAAAATCTGGCTAATGAATGACACAGTGAAAAAAATGAGGCTAGAAATGCCCACTTCATGGAGGGGTATGATATTTAGATGAAATAAGGTACTTAAAGCACTTTTGCCTTGGACAAAGTAGATGCTCTATAGATATTAATTCCCTCCCCTTTTCCTCCAATTTGCTTTACCAGTTAATTTGCCATTATCAACCCTTGTTAACGTAACAATATTCATGAACTGGACGCAGAACCAGAGACACTGGACATCTCCAGGCAATAGGGCAGGATGAGATGGTACCATGGGAGAAAGGGGTGAGGACGTGACAAACCGAGCTGACTTCACAGTCTTATCACCAGGTTGGATAAATCAGGGTTTATTGTTTACCCGTTTATGAGCATATGCTCTGCTGGATTCTTTACAAACATTAGGCTAAAATTACAAAGCTCCTGAATTTACTTTAGGAAAAAAAGAGAAACACAGCAGGTGGCAATTTAATGCTTTTAAGGAGAAAAGACCCAGAAGAGTATGGAAAGGGGCTTCAGTTCCTGCTTTTTTATGAGAGGGAAAAAGTGACATGTGTGTGTGGAGGGCAGGACTGGTGGAGACCTGTGTGACAGGGAGCGGGTGGGAGTGAGGCTGTAGCCATAGCCAACCTCCAGGCTACAAATTCGAACTCTCCACTGAGGGATGTGATGTTTTCTTACTGCAAAAATCAAACCTGACACCATCTAAAATTTTTCTTTTATCATGAACACTTTATTTCCTCAAATGTTTCACTTTACAGTAACCATGCTTTAGAAAAGGTACCATGCCCAAGATTATTTAAGGAAAGAAACCCTTTGCCATCCCAGAAACTGAAATAGCCCCAAATGTGAGAATTTGCATCAGCTCTCGCTGCTATGCAAATCAAACAGCGGCTTGTAGGGTGGCCTTGTTTATTTTAGTAAATGTGTGGGTAGAGGAGGGAAAGTGGCTGTTTAAAATGCATTTAAAACTTTTAGTTTCAAATTATTGAACTCTGCAAGAGGGAACTTAGATTTCCCAGGAACAAAATGAGACAGAGCTTACTCCAGAAATATGTCAGGCATAAATACACTTAAACAAAACTCTTTAAAGCCATATTGTTGGTTATTTGAATAGAGAGTTGAGAATTTTCCTACCCAATGAGTAACTTAAGTTCACTTCACCTGTGGACTCAGAATTTGTGGGCTCCCACACTGAGACTGCTGGCTCTTTACCATAATTGTGTAAGGCTGTGATGTGCCAACTTCTGAGCTTGGCCACTGCTTCTGAACTTCTGATGAGGCTCTAGCCAACCATGATTTCCAGGATATGGATCTTACCTGGTGTTTGCCTCCTACCTCTACGACTTTCCTTACTCCATCTGTGCTACTGATGCTAGGACCCAAGTCTCTCTGCCATGGACTCCCATTGGCTGAATTATTAACTGCTGATGCAATGTACCTCTGGGCTCCTGAATTGCTTCCTCAGTTTATCATCACATAATTCAATCATATTAACTATCAAGGACAATTTGATATTAACATGAGTATGGAAAAATAAATGTGCAAGTATAGCCAGGAGATCAATTAAAAAGAATAACTCTAAGGGAAACTGGCTCTACCAAACACTAAAGTCTGCTATAAAGCCTTTATATCTAAAGCAGTTGGATACTGGCATATGATTAGGCAAACAGACCAGTGGGATAGAATAAAAAGTCCCTGAAGAGACCCACATACATATGGAAATTTAGTGTGTGACAAAGGGCATCTCACATTGCTGGGGCAAAAATAGGGAAAACTGGGTAACTACCAGAAAAAGACAAAATCTATACCTATCTCACACCATACACAAGAATAAACTAAATGAATCAGGAATCTGATCATAGACATTTAAACTCTGTAAGTATGGGAAGAAAATATGGGTATATTCCTCTTTAACCTTGGTACAGGGAAAGTCTTTCTAACCATGACTTCCAATATGGGAAAAAAATAAAAGAATAGATTGACTTGTATGGCAAAAGTCAAAAGGCTGCTGACATGCTACGAAAAATGTTTGTAACTTATACCAGAGACAAGGGGCTAATATCCTCAATATTTAAAGAATTCTGTAAGAAGGAGAAATGACCAAACTCAAGAGAAAAACAGAAAAAAAGACAGGAACAGAAAATTTATTTTAAAATGTATATATGTCATTTAAACATTTGAAAAGATATTCAAATAACTCATAATTAAAGAAATGCAAGTTAGAACTATACCGTTTCTCACCTATCAGATAAGCAAAAATTCAAAAAGCATGACAACATATCCTGTTGGCAGGGTTAGGGGAAAACAGGCACTCTCACGCATTGCTGATGGGAATACAAATTGGCACAGCCCTTTGGGAGGGGAACTTGGCAATGACTAACAAAACAATTCATTCACTTACCCCTCAACTGAGAGATCCCACTTTTAGGAATCTAACCTGAAGATACATCTCCAAAACTACAAAAATATATATGTGTAGATTATTTATTGCAACATTGTTTGAAAACAACCATGTTTTTTAAAATAATCATATTAAATAACCATGATTAAAAGAGTAGCTGAATAAACTATAGTATATGCAGACAATGGAGTACTATGCAGCTGTAAAAAAAAGAATGATGAAGATTTCTATGAACTGGCATGGTGTATTTACTAGGACATATTAAGTGCAAAAAGCAAAGTATAAAAGAATATCAGTAGGATGCTATCCTTCGTGAAAGAAAAAAGGAAATAAGAAATTATACATGTATCTGCTTAATAGTGCAAAAGGAAACAGAGAAAGGCTAAAGTAGAAACTAATGAGATTGGTTACATACAAGGAGCAGGTGGGAATGGGTTGTAACGGATGGGGGAAATGAGAAGAGGATAGAATGAACTGATGGGGTCAGGGGATTGACTCTTCTGAGCAACCCTTTTTAAATAGTTCTGACTTTTGGCAATGATAGTAGTGATTCACTTACTCAAGGCATATAGAGAGACAAAATCAACAAGGATGGGAAAGGGAAACCAAATGAAATATGTATGAATCCAATCAGGAGGTATAAATCATGCAGTTAATTCAAACAGGGAAATTTAATGTAAACTATAACATGGGAGTAACTGTAAAGGAGTAAGCAGTACTCTAAAAAATACTCTAACATAGAGAGAGAGAGTATAAGGAATGAACAAACTTGGAAGGGGCTCTTTCCTGAGGATGAGATTCAGACCTCATTGGATTCAGCGAATGCTAAAAATTAGTGGATTTTCTGGGCCAGAGCAGCTCCACAGTCACCAGATAAACAGGAAATAACCCTCTGTGGTACAGGCAAGCCAAAGCTTTCAGGAAGGAAATGCAGCTGGCCAGCAAACCAAAAGCACTCCTCTGGGGTCCAAGTGGCCACGACTAGCGGACTGGCACACAGAAGCAGTTGGGACACTGGAAACCCATTCATCAGCAGAGCAGCACGAGGCCCAGAGTGTGTGATGTCCATGCTGGGAGGGACACAGTGAGGTGGTCACTGGACCAGGGTCAAGGCAGTGAGCTCACCAAGGGACACTGTGGTCTAGACAAGCAGCACTGGGTTTTTCCACACACCGCTGGTAGCCATGTGACAGGAGTGAGAAGATAACAAAACAGCAGCACCCTGGAACCAGGAAAAGAAATCCCTTTCTCTACAATGTCCCTGTAGGGCCCTTCACTGGCAAATTATAACACTATGCTTGTTGCAAAAAAGAAATACTTAAAAGGATCCATCTCCATTATTGCAGAGTAAGTAATGAAGGGTGAATTTGGAGAGGAAGGGCAATAAATTGGTAACTGGTAGAGAAGGCAAACAAAGAAATAAACCTAACTGTAAAACAACAAATGAATAACACAACCATACAGAAAGCAAAGGAGAAAAAGGAACAAACCTCAGTTACTTTGAAAAACAGTATTTTTACTACGTGCACTAAAACTGAAGATAAAATGAACCATGCACAAATATACATATAGGGGTATGGGAAATTACGTTCTGTGAATTCTAGTATTAAGTAAATAAATTAAAATATTGTGGCTAATGAGAGCCTGTTTTATCATTGTCAGAGAATGGGGTTACAAATAAAGAGCATTCAGGATAAACCTTGTGGTATTCGAATGGAATTGGAGGTATCACTATGAAATAATGGTTTTTATTATATATAAAGAAAGATAGATATACAGATAGATATAAACATGTGTATATGCACATACGTTTCTAGCTCTCTCCTCTGAGAGAAACTAGAAGCAATGATACTCCAGCAGCAGTAAGTACACCTAATGCCCAGATCTTGGTTTCTGAATACCGTGCTCCAACAGAATGAACCAGGGCTCCTTGGAGAAATGGCTCATGTCATGGGTAGGCAGTGAAAGTACAAGATGGGCCTGGGAAAACCTGTGATGCCAGAAAGTAAGTGCTTAAAACAAAATGATGGGAACAAATCAAAAGGCTCCAGGAGCCAACTGGAAAGGGGTTTTTTGGCCAAACTTGAACAAACAAAATAAATAATGATAGTAATAGACTGTAAACCACAGAACATAATAAGAATCCATCAGTCCATTCTAATATAAATAAATAATTGAATAAACAGGGAAGAAGAAAAAGCTCTTCCTTACAATAAAATTCCAATTAATAGATGTAGAAGTAATGATGGAAAAAGAATGTCACCATTTTCAAACACTATAATAATCACTGTTTTAGACAAGAGTGATCAATAAGTGATAAAATTAGTGGCAAAAGTATTATGAGAAACAGGATATTTACATAGTCTCAAAGTAGCTCCCCTGCAAAATACTTATTAATGGCAAAGAAAAAATAGTTTATAGTAGGGAAATCTAGCAGATACCTTAACCAAATGATCAAAGGTAGTATCACAAGCGACGTGACAAATCAACATCACATGCCACTTGGTACGATGCCCCAAGAAGGACACAACATAACTTCTATAGTGGTTAACCCACAATGCAAATTTATTCATGAAGAAACAGCAGACAAACACAAATCAAGGAACATTCTGCAGAAATAACTGGTGAGTACTTTTTTAAAGGGTTAAGGCTGTGAAAGGCAAAGAAAGACTGAAGAGCTGTTCTAGACTAAAGGGACTGGAATGAAGCAAGCAAAGCCCCTAGGGTGCAAAATCCGCAGAAGCATTCGCTCCCAGGGTCATGCGAGCGTAGGGCTGGCCCTAAAGGAAATCAAGGAGACGTGACAACTAAATGCAGTATGTCATCCTGGTTTAGGTCCTGGACAGTAGTGGGAGAACTGGTGAAATGTGAATAACTTCTGTAGATACTATAATAGAATGGTATTAATATTAATTTCCTGATCTTGATCATTGTACTCTATTATGTAAGATTAACTTTCTTTTTAAGATTAACTTTTGAGGAATCTGGATATACAGGGATTTTTGTACCGTTTGTACAACTTTTTTAAGTTTAAAATTAACTTAAAAGGAAAAGTTTAAAATTTTTTTAATTAAAGACAAACAAGTAAGGGTACCAGTTTCTGGTCAAGAACTTAGCATAATGTCACACACAGAGGCATTTATTAAGTAAAGAAACTATAATGCATGGTGCAAGGGTAGAGGCTTTGGAACCATCCAGATGTACGCTCAAGTATGGCCTTGTTAGTTACTAACTGTGTGGCACCAGGCTAGTTACCTAGTCTTCCTAAGCCTCACTGTCCTTATTACACATTTACATACACGGGTCGTCATAATAATACCCACTCCATATGATTATCTATAGTTAATCTACATTATGATTATCCATATTCAATAGGCAATATTTGTAAGGAACTTAGTTCATAATCAATAGGAGGCCCAGTGGTTGTGACTGTGGTTGTTAGGATTAGCCATATTAATGACTAGGTTATGCCTTGTGAAGAATTATACACAGTATACTAAAGGGCCCCTTTAAGAACAGGTAGATACATTTTTAAACTGAAAAATGGTTAAATAAAAGGTGATTCTTTTTTATCAAAACATGATTCATAGACTTCTTTGGGAGCAGATAGATTTTTGGTTTACTTTTAATTCTGTAAAACCAGATCTATGACATAAAGCAATTATTTGTGTACTGCCTTAAGCAGTTGGGGAAAGGGCCACCACAGGGTGACTTGGGCATGGGGAGAATCTGGCTCATTAATAAGTCTTAATGTTGACTCTTTCAGAGGGGTGAAGAGAAGCCAAACTCCCTACTTGTCTTTTCTAAGCAGATTCTGAACGACTTAAATGTGATGACATAGATCAAATATTTGAGGTTAAGGATTGCTTGTAGGTTCATGCTTTCTCCTTTAATCCATTTTTTGAGATAACTCCAGCATAAATAATGGGCAAGCACAGAAGAAGGCTGAAAATGGCTAAACAGATTCTATTTGGTGCTATTTCAGTGCTAAGTCAAACACTAAAATGTCTGGTGTTTCTAGTGATACATTTATTTTATGAAAAAGATATGAGACCAAGAGACTTCTGTGGCAACTATTCCCTATATAAACAAAGGAAACCATCACAAACAAAATATGTCAATCTGCTGTCTTCCAAATATTTCCAATAATCCTTTAAGTTTAGGAACAAAGGCTACATTCCTGAATAAATTTTCTTATCTTTAAAATCGACTCCAAAGTTTTGGAAACCCTAGCTTTTGAATATTAAGCCAAAATAGCTTCTATCCAGTCATTTGGAAATGCAACTCAAATTCATGCTAACCTTAACGGAGGCAGAGATATTGTCTGTGATCTTTCACTGACCCCTTTTTGATTCCTGAGAACTCTAACCACATTGGATACTCCAAAGCATCCTCATCTTTGAATCCTCATCCAGCACTGCTGCCCTTCACTCAGTAGTGACCTTTACCTTATGTGGCTAAGATCTGGTCTGTTTAGAACAAGTGTCTTCTAAATTGTTGTGCTGATAGCTCCACCCTCATCCAGCCCCTGCCTATCCTCCAGCCTCTGGACAAGTGGTGACTCCCTCCTTCTTCATGACTCACCCCTTCACTTGGATTCTCAATCTCATACCCAGAAGCTCCTCCCAGTGTATCATTTATTTTTCTGATTTTCTTTCAAAAATACATAGGCTTGGGCTTTCCTGGTGGCGCAGTGGTTGAGAGTCCGCCTGCCGATGCAGGGGATGCGGGTTCGTGCCCCAGTCTGAGAAGATCCCACATGCCGTGGAGCGGCTGGGCCCGTGAGCCATGGCCGCTGAGCCTGCACATCCGGAGCCTGTGCTCTGCAACGGGAGAGGCCACAGCAGTGAGAGGCCCGTGTACCGCAAAAAAAACCAAGAAACAAAAAAACATAGGCTTCCCTTATACTTTCCTGGAATATCTTCTATTCAGATAGCTCTACATTTCCCTGCCCAAATCATTGATTTATCTTTTAAACCTGGTATCTGTCCTCACTTCTCGACTGAGACAAATCCAAGGACTTTTTACTAACTTCCGTTTTCTCTGTCTCTGCCATGCCTAACTTTGGTGAACATGCAGGGTCAATCCTAACACTGAACCTTTACCCCTCTTGCGGCCATACCTGAAATCTTCCCTCCTCTTCATTTGTGTCATTCTCACCCATCCTTAAAGGTCCAGCTTGAACCCCTTTTCATCTGTGAAGTCTCACCAGAATCCCCCTTCTCTGAACTCTTGTAATACTGCCAGTAGGATGCACTGCATCTCAGAGATGCACCCAAATTATGCTCCGGGAAACTACACGGTTCCCACTTTATGCATTCTTGCCCAGAGGCTCTTTCTTGGCCAAGGAGTGAGCATTTATCCCTAATCATGCCAATGGGATTCTCTCTCCCAGGAACAAGAATCCTGAATGGAGTGACCGAAGGAGAAAGTGGATAGAACGAAACCATCCCGGCTGCAGGGTCCCGCTGAGCCTGTGTCCTAGCCCCACCCCCTAGATCCTGGGAGGTGTAGGATCTGATCTTCCTGGTTGTGGCTCTTCCACATTTCCTTCATTTCTGCGAGCCATGCTTTTTTTTCTCTTAAGTTGACAAGAGTAAATGTTTCTCCCTACATCCAAATATACTTAACTAGGATTTTCCCATTGCCTTTTTTTTTTTTTTTTGCGGTACGCAGGCCTCTCACTGTTGTGGCCTCTCCCATTGCGGAGCACAGGCTCCGGACGCGCAGGCTCAGCGGCCATGGCTCACGGGCCCAGCCGCTCCGCAGCATGTTCTATCTTCCCGGACCGGGGCACGAACCCGCGTCCCCTGCATCGGCAGGCGGACTCTCAACCACTGCGCCACCAGGGAAGTCCCTCCCATTGTCTTTTATTACTGTTTAATTTGAGGGAAGAGGAGCTAATTAAGTCTTGTGTGCCAATGAGACAGGAAGTTTCTTGAGGGCAGAAATTCTGCCTTACAAATTTATATATCTTACAGAAGTTTTTAACAATTCAACTACATGAATAATCATATGTGAAAATCTCAATCTGTAAACAAAGAGACAAGAATAACTATTTGAGATCATCTTTATGATTCTGTGTTGCAGTTTAGGATCATTCGTTAATTCCATAAACACATCCCAAGTGTCAGCTATTGACCATGCACCAAGTTAGACACTGGAGTCATGTGCAAGATGAAAAAAGACAGAAGACATGGCTCCTGTATCTGGAGTTCTTTCCAGTTTAACTTGTGTCTTATATAATGATAGTACCTAGTATCAATTTGGCACTTATAATTCTGAAAAACTTTCAAATATAAATGGGGAAGCTTCTGATGGATCATGTGACCAAGATCAAAACCAGAGCAATAAGGAGAAGACAGGTCCCCTGACTTACAGTGATGTTCCTTCCTTCTCTCTACCACAATGAGAAACATTTCCTTCAGACACAATTAAATAAATTGTGGTATTATGTTTTATTTAATTCCCACATTACATCCAACTCATGGGTTATTCTTCTGTTACACAAGATAAAGGCAGTTTTTGAGTTCTTGCTAGAGGAAAACAACAGAAGTATTAGCTGGTTCTGGGACATTTGATTAACAAATATTTATGTAGTGCAGCTAAGTGCAATGCATTGGTCTATCCTGTGATTACACCACTCAAGACATAGTGACAGTCCCTGCCCTAAGTGAGTTTATGGTCTTGTGGGAGAGCAGGGGAGTGCCATATATGTGGTAAGTGCTAGAATGAAGAGATACAGCCCATACTCAAGTTCCCCAAATTTTTATGTTCACAAAGAATCTGAATTGAATTTCCCAGTCTGCCCCAATCATTTGTATGTTGACTGAAACTTATCAGCCTTGTTTTTTCCCCTCATTCCAGAACCAATGTCCCTTCATCTTCACAGTATCACCTCTCTCCAAATTTTCCCTTTTCTTTAAATTCTCCCTTCCTAAAGCTGAATTGCCAAGGTGATCCCCAAAACCTTACTGATCTATAGGACATTCACAAAGACCCTGATGGACCCTCAGTGCTCCTCACAGCTCTATAAAAAATTCCTTTTCCTGAGAAGCAGGAAGTTGTCTTTGTTATATTGTCAATGGTCCAGGACAAGACCAGAGACCAAGAGCCAAAGGGTACACCATGAAATTACCTTTTTAGGAATGCATTGTTGCATTCAAGCCGCATGCTTGAATGTACCATTCTGCTGTTTTGCTTTTAGGGTCAACAGAAGTATATAAAATTTTTCAACTTTCTTCAAAACATGTGCCATGAAATTGACTTAATAAAATGAATAACAACAGTAGCTGCAAGTTACAAAGCAAAACTAGGCTAGGACACATCTGTTGAAAGGGCGGTTGAGGACTTCCCTGGTGGCGCAGTGGTGAAGAATCCGCCTGCCAATGCAGGGGACAAGGGTTCGAGCCCTGGTCCGCGAAGATTCCACATGCTGCAGAGCAACTAAGCCCGTGCACCACAACTACTGAACCTGCACTCTAAGGCCCACACTACTGAGCCCGAGTGCCACAACTACTGAAGCTCACGTGCCTAGAGCCCGTGTTCCACAACAAGAGAAGCCGCCGCAATGAGAAGCCCGCACACCGCAACAAAAAGTACCCCCCACTCACCACAACTAGAGAAAAGCCCACGTGCAGCAACAAAGACCCAATGCAGCCAAAAATAAATAAATAAATTTATTTAAAAAAAAAAAAGAAAGGGCAGTTGATATAAAGACTAAATTTTCTATCAGCTAAGAGTCCACATTTATCAACTGTTAAAACATACAACTTTCCGGACAATCTTAAAGATATTACTGTCATTTTTGTAAAAGCAATTTGTATAGGGTATAACTTTCAAGTATAATTACTGCTAGTATAGGTAGATTGGGGCATTGCTAGGATGATTTGAGGCAGAGAGGAGTGAGAATATTAAGAAATGTTATACTCAGTACATTTCTAAACTATGGCAGGTAAGAGAGATCTGAAAGACTACACAATGTAAAATGAGGTCAGGCAGTGATTTAAAAGTCTGTGTGTTTCTTTGATCACAATACCTAGCACTTTTTCAGAGAATTTACTAACACTAATTACTCCTCACCGCATTTTCATGATATAATATCAACAGCTGCATTCTGTCTTCATTGGTTAAAAGGCATAATGAGGGAGTTAAATGATGGCTTATATCTGGAAAGGAGTTGGAGGCATATCTAGTTTCCAAAGCTTGCATTTATAGTACATCATTAAGAGCTCCAGCTTTGAGAAAAGACAAACCCAGGTTCAAATTCAAGCTCTGTCACTTCATATATCTATGTGACCCTAGGCAAGACACTTACTGTCTAAGCCTCATGTTCTCCATCTGAAAAAGCGAACATGTCCTAGATTGCAAAAATGGGCCCAATTGTTCATCATTTCTTATATCTATACCTTTTGCCCTGCCTTTTTCCAATGCTCTCTACAGGGATGGAATGACTTATTTAACATCCTTACATTTAACTATGTGACTTGCTTTAACCAACATGTCTGAGATATTAACAGACATGTTGCACGAAGGCTGTAATGGACTTATGCAATTAGGCTTGTTCAGAGCTTGCAGCTCTCCGGTCACAACGGAACATGCCCAGCCCAGGCCATTGGAGGAGGAGATACAAATGGAGGAGCTGGATTGCCCCATTTATCCCAGCCAAGGCCAGGCTAGATCAGTCTTCAGTGAGCCAAATCCTACATGTCATGAGCCAATCCAGCCAAGACTGGCAGATCTCTTTAGCCAATCACCCCACGTGTATAAGCAATAAATAGTTATTTTTGCATGCCACTGAGGTTTTGTTACATAACATTGCTGTGACAATAGATAACTGATACATGATGGTAGTACCTATCACATACATGTCAGTGTGAGAAGATACATGTAAATCACTTAGTACAGAACCGAATGATAATTATAACAGTAAAAGTGATAATAGGTACTGTTATTTTGGAGAAAGGATTACAGAATATGCAAAGGTATTGGCAAATCATCTGCGGATCCTGAACAAGATCTGTCTCACTGAAAAGTTTTTACAAAATCATGCAGTTTTACTTCTAGTTTTTGCAAAGAACCAGGCAGATGGTCCAGCTGTATTTTTTAAGCTTGTGAGTATCCTGGGATCTGATCTTATAAGCAAAACAGTTCTTTTCCTTCTATAAGATTTACCTTGTAAAGATTCAAAAATACAAAACAAGGAAGATTCAAAAATACAAAACAAAACAAAACCAAAACACCACACACAGAGTAGAGACAGACATTCAAATTCATGACCTACTGAGGGAAGCCAAAGGCTAGCCTCGTGAATAAACCCGAGTTACGGAGTTTTGCTCCAGCGGAGGGCTGGGCAGGGAAGAACAGTCCTCATCCTTTTGGTTCTTTTCCTATTTGGGTAATCTTCTTGAAATAGTTCAGTATAATGGTGAAGAAATGTGGCTCTAGAGTTTAAATTCTGGTTCTGCCCCTTACTAGCTCTGCCATCTTGAGCACATTAAACTCTGCGTACATTAACTCACTCCTTAAGTGGGAAAAAGAACAGTAACCACCGCAGGTTGCTGCAAGGATCACATAACAGCTGCAAAGCCTTTTACAGCCATGCCTGGCACACAATAAAGTCAGTAAATATCAGCAATTACTAGTTATTCTAACAGATGAGTCTGTGTTCTGTCAGCTCCACTTCTAACCATGCTAGAGAACGCCGCTATCTAACCAGGTGAGCCTAGTTGGCCTGGATACAAAACAGCCCATTAGTATTGAGCTATCTGTATCCATCCTAAGTACAGAACAAAAACTGAATCTCAGATTTTATACTCCAAGGTGAGGAAAAGCCACACTCATGAGAGAGAAGAAGATACAAGGCCTGGATGAATGCCGAGAGTGATGTTTCTCAGCGGCTCCCAAGCTATCTCACCTAGTTCTCATAAGAGTTATGAGAAAGAGGGGGCTTCCCTGGTGGCGCAGTGGTTGAGAGTCCGCCTGCCGATGCAGGGAACATGGGTTCATGCCCCGGTCCGGGAAGATCCCACGTGCCACGGAGTGGCTGGGCCTGTGAGCCATGGCCACTGAGCCTGCGTGTCCAGAGCCTGTGCTCCGCAACGGGAGAGGCCACAACAGTGAGAGGCCCGCGTACCGCAAAAAAAAAAAAAGAGTTATGAGAAAGAGTCCAAAGTGACTTCTAACTTCACACTGCAGTTCTGTCCATTAGCACAAAGGCAAATCAATGCTCTTCACCTAACCAACCAGTAACATGAATAGACAAGTGACTTGCTCTCTTTTAGACACCAACATTCTTCCTTTTTTGGCTGTTTCTCTTACTAATCCAGTGAAATTAACCATGGGAGCCATAGTCTACTCTGAGAGTTGCTGTCCTCCTTAGGAAAAGGAGATCAGGACAGAAGCCAAAGAAAGTCTTACCCTCTCCTTCATGGAGGCACTTCTTCCATATCCTCTCCTAAATTCTCTTCCTCCATATCATCCAGGAGTCAAGGAGTTGCTACTTCATTCCTTCACGGTTTTTATGACTGCTTCTCTATTGTAGCCCCCAAAGCTGCTGAACAGGTCAGGACATTAATTACATTAGCCCCAATGCCACCGTCAGACCCCATTCTCTTTCTCATCTTGGATTCTGCTCAGCTACGCTATCCAACCAGGCAGTGTGAACGATAAGCACCAGATGAAAGTATAGCCCAAATAATACTCCAGCCCTGTAAAATTCCTGAAATTGACTGTCACCTTGTAAAAGTTAACAATACAAACTTTCTCCTGTCATCAGTTCAGTCTGTTGCTGCCACAGAGAAATTTCAGTCCAAAATTCTGCCCTGCCCTATTTCCTTCTACTAACTCAGTTCCAGGCAGAAGAGATGGTTTTTGGGCGTTTGGGTAGAATCTGCACGCTGGGCCATCTGCCAGTATAATTGGAATAGAGCCTTAGCACCTCCAAAGTTTGATCATTTCAACCCTAAGACTCTCATTTCCCTCTTTTCTGAAATACCTAAGGGTCGACAGAACAAATGAGAATATCACAGCATCAGCCTTAATCCCACAAAATTCTAAAGCACAAACAAATTCCCAGTAATAACCTAAGCATCAATTTCCACCTGAGGGCAGTTACCAAGCACAAGATTGCATTTCCCAGAGCATATTCCAGACACTTATTGCCATTGCCAGCTACAGACCCATTGTGAAGATTTGGCATCATCCAGGTCTGCAAGGAAACAAACAAAAGAGAGCAAGAGAGAGAGAAAAAGACCTCTTCCTTTAGATTTCAGGATGCCAGTGACTTTGTACCAACTGTCAGAATTCCAGCCTTGGAAAGCCAAGTTCATGGGGAGAGAGAAATTGTGTATCAAGACACGAATTGTGTGGATAACTACTAAGAACCTACTGTATAAAAATATAATAAAATTCTAAAATTAAAAAAAAAACAAACCCGACATGAATTGTGACACTGTGTGCTCCTTGCCATGCTTTGCCTGCACAACTGAGCTTATGTACACAATTAAAATGGCAACTTAAAAATAAAAAGATGAAAGATGTTCTATAGCCCTCATTGCTAACTCTGCTGCTGCCAAGAGTAATCAGCAGTGAGAAGATAAATCCATCAGTATTTGAATTTAAATGTTAAAATAATAATAAAGCTTATGGTCTCCCTAAGGTTAGTTTATAATAAAAATAACTTCTTGAACCGGAAAACTTATCTGGTTTCTTTCTTCCTTTCATTATCCACTTAATGACTGAAGTTATTATTTCCATGGTGGTCTCCAAGCCACACTTGGTTTCTATGTAGATTGGCGTGTCACCTCCAACAATTTCACCAGCTGCCTTTTCCTCTCAAGAGAATATGATTAAAATATTAATCCAGCTTCTGGACTAATCTAGCAAAAAAAAAAAGAGTTATATAAATCAATCTCTGCTCAACATTTTCCTCGCTCTGAAATGTGCAATGTGTCCTCGTTTTATTTGTGATGTCTCCACAGGAAGGTTAGGTACTAGCAAAGCAAATCTAAAATGTTTTACCTCTCTGCCCCTCTCCTGCTTTGTCCTCCTGACTTCTCAAACCTGGAAACGGGAATCTTTGAGCCCCAGTCCGAATGAGAAGAGAAGAGCTGGAGGAAATCGCCAGGGGTCTAAGTCACGCTACCTGGGCTGCCCAGCTGCCTGGTAGCGATCCACCAAAGCGCTCAGAGATAGAGGGCACACTCAGCCAGCCGACACGGCGTTCTCTCGACACGGCGTTCTCTCGGCAGTGCTAATACGCACGTTTGTCCTGCTGCCTGGACACCATCCAGAACTGCAAATCCATCACTCCGAAAGCATTGACCGAAACCCGCCCCTGGGCCTAGCATCGGGCTAAATCCTTGCTTGTAAGGAGATTACAATCTAATTACTGTAATTAGACACCAAATGAGTATTAAACTATGTGACACTAAGTAGGAATTTGAAGAAAATGGTCATTGTGGGCTGGAGTCATTGGAAAAGATTTCATGGAGCCTCCAAGACTTTGAAGGGAAGAGTAAAGTAATACTTGAGGTTGATGAAGTTGATAAAATGGGCTTAGGATAAAAAGAAAAAACACGGTGTGTTGTCTCAGGCTTACCTGAGGAGGAAATCCACCAATAAAGGTGCAAGGCATGCTGGGTTCCCCAGACTGTCATGTCAGCAGAGCTCATCACTAAGAAAATGGGTTTCCTCTCAGGTCAGGAAGAAATTTCATCCTTCCTGAAATTGTTTAGCATTTGAATCAGGATGGTGACGTCGTTGATACAAAAATCAAGCTGACATCCTTAAGTTACTTAGGCCTCCAATATAGAAATGTTATTGAAAGAAATGGCTTTCTAGCAATGCCAGTTCAGACTAGATTAAAAGTTGAAAGTACTTTCCTGTGAAGTCAGGATTACTGATGGAGGAATAGGTCTTTTTCCAAAGGGCACTAACAGCCAAGAAAGATCATTAGTAGTACCTTCTAGGACTAGGATTGGAATGATCGAGCCATAGAACTCTGTTCCACTAATTTTAGAAAGTCATACTGTAGGTTTCCCGTCTAAGTAATTAATAAAAAGAGCAAGACTTTGTTTCTTATGTGCCCTTAATTATTAACTTTGCATTAATCTGCATATTTTAATTGAACTACGTGCATTATGTGACAAAAGTGTCTCTGGAGAAACTCTGGTTTCTCCAGTTCGTTCCATGATTAATGATAGATAAGGTGGACAGGGGTGAAAGCATTTTTCAACATGGCTAACTTGATTTTCCAAGAGAAAAGCTGTCAAGGCCCATTTTCTCCCTCATGCTTAGTGAAATTGCTGACTGAATCAACTAGTGTAATGGGTTAATTCTGAAATCTTATCTCTTATTGTGTAAAACTGAAATGTACCTCTGTCTCCCTTTTGGGAGGATTTTTTTTAATGGCGGAATAACAATCATTTCATTCCAAGTATCATCTGCAAGTCAGGTTTTCCATAAGGCAGACAGGGCCTTGCTGAAACCGATGTTTCTGAATAGTCTGTCTACACTTCAGCCTGGAAACAGGCTGCAAAGTGGGCTGGGGTGCTTTCTGTGACCTTTCTGGAAGGTCAAAGGAGGTGTGCCGTTCACTTGGCTCTGTGCTGTAAGGAACTCAGGTCTCTCTTCTCCATTTAAAGACTCTAACGTGGGCTTCTCTGGTGGCGCAGCGGTTGAGAGTCCACCTGCTGATGGAGGGGACACGGGTTCGTGCCCCGGTCCGAGAAGATCCCACATGCCGCAGAGTGGCTGGGCCCGTGAGCCATGGCCGCTGAGTCTGCGCGTCTGGAGCCTGTGCTCCGCAACGGGAGAGGCCACAACAGTGAGAGGCCCGCGTACCACAAAAAAAATAAAATAAAATAAAAGACTCTAACGTGGACCTGGTATCCACCATTCATTCCCACAATTGGCAATTGTCAAGGACCATCTCAGAAGTTTCTAGGAATGGGCACAGGCTGCAGGCTCAGAGAAGCTGCTTCTCAGCCACCGCCAGTTGGGAATTGAGTTTGCTGTGCTGACCACAAGCCTAGGACTCCTCCAGACCAGCAACTCCAGCACTTTGCAACAAACACACATGATGAATGGTATATGGACACACACCCGTGGGCGTTCCCAGGATCATGCACAATTCCCTGAATACTGGCTTTAACCCCACCCTTTCTCCAAAACAAGAAAGCACGGCACAATATTAGATGAGAGAGAGTATAATCGGGAAAGGCTTGAATCCACTCTAAGGTATGCTTCGAACAAAAATAAATAATTCAGAGATGTCAGCACGTTATTAAGAAAAAAATGCATTGAAACATTTCAGAGTTGCGACACCATGTTGAGAACTGCTGCCTTTGACACAAAGCTGCCTGGGACACCGGACACTTGTCACACAAGTTGACAGCAACCTATCAGTCTCAAGGGCTACCCTGACTGGCTGTCTACCACCGTGCTGCCCTTTCTCCATAGCGAATAGACCCACACCTATGATTGTACAGAATGATGATTAAGAGAATGTACTTCTGTATATAAAAGATAAACAACAAGGACCCACTGTATAGCACAGGAAACTATATTCAATATCTTGTAATAACCTATAATGGAGAAGAATCTGAAAAAGAATAGATATAGATATGTAGATATATCTGAATCACTTTGCTGTACACCTGAAGGTAACACAACATTGTAAATTAACTACAATTCAATTTTTTTAAATGGTTAAAAAATAAAATCAAATCTAGGAAAATAAATGTGAAAACCGAAACCTTTAAAAAAAAAAAATGCACGCACTCTGGAGACAGCCTGCCTGAATTCAAATCCTAACTTCACATTTTTTTGCTCTTCATTAGGGCTGTTCACAAATACTCCTATTCTCCTCCTCCTGAGGTAGATGGTGGCTTACATCTCCTGCCACCTTGAAGTTGGGCGTGTCTGTGTGACTTACTTTAATTCCTATGTGAGAAGTGATGATTCACTTCTGGGCAAAGTCAGTAAGCCCTCGTTACTCAAGTGGCCCATGGTCCAGCAGTATAGGACCCACCTGGAAGCTTGCTAGAAATGCAGAATCTCAGGCCCACCCCAGACCTCCTGATTCGCGATGTGTACCTCACAAGCTCCCCAGGCCATGCACACGCACATTCAAGTGGGAAGCCCTGCTCCAAAGCAAGAGCCCTGCTCGCCATTTGCTCATCTCCCTGCCACCGTGACTGATGATGTCCCAGATGGTGGCCTAAGCCCTTGACCTGACCTGAGATGGACAAGAAGTAAAGCACAAGAGAATCAAAGCTTTGTTCTAAGCCACTAAAATGTAAGGGCTGTTCCTGTGGCATAAACAAGCCTATTCTGATACAATCACTTAGTGCTCTGCGACCCTGGACAGGTTACTTAACCTCCCTGTGCCTCAGTTTCCTTGATGTAAAACGGAGATGATAACAGTACTGATTCTTAGGGTTGATATGAGGATTACTGAAGTAACATATGAATAGAGCCTGGTACACATTCAATGTAAATGTTAGCATCTATTACTGACACATTCTGTGCCCACAACTCAAATCCTGCCTAGTGATGTGTGATTCCTCAGTGACAGTAGGATCAGAACCTTTGCTCCCTGGCAATCCCCTACCCCAAACCACTCATACTCCAGGAGGAGTATGAAATCACTCACATCAGAAAGAGAATGAAAAATGACTCCTTCTCGGGCTTCCCTGGTGGCGCAGTGGTTGAGAGTCCACCTGCCGATGCAGGGGACATGGGTTCATGCCCCGGTCCGGGAAGATCCCTCATGACGTGGAGTGGCTGGGCCCGTGAGCCATGGCCGCTGAGGCTGCGTGTTCGGAGCCTGTGGTCCGCAACGGGAGAGGCCACAACAATGAGAGGCCCGCATACTGCAAAAAAAGACTCCTTCTCGGAAAGAAGTAGGGGATCTTTGTAATCTGGCCCAAGCATTCCTGGCCTGGATCTTCACATCACTGCTTTTCCCCTACTCTAGTATCGCATATGCAGCCCTCACCCTCTCACCTGCCTTCCCAAATCCTACCTGCCTTTCAGGGCACAGCTAGTGTCCCTCCTTCTCCATCAAGTCTGCCTCAAAGACTTCTTTACTATGCAATTTAGAATTAAGACATAGTATCTGTCTGTTATGCATAAGGCTTTGTCCTGAACTCAATGCTGGGTTAAAACACACAAACACACACACACACACAAATACACACAATACCTAATAAATGTTTATTTTTTGTCTTTTCTAGCACCAAAGGGTTACCAAGCCTGTTCCCCAAGAAAACTGACAAAGGCACAGTGATGGGGATGGTATAGAGGTCGTTTCTGTTTAAGTCCTGCTTTTTAAAAGGGTCCAATAGATTTCTGACATTATAGTAAAAGTGATAAATACTTGATAATCTTTTTTATATGATGATCATGAATAAAATGGGCTTTTTTAGTCTAAACCCAAATAAAATGATAAATTATCTTTTCTCCTTGCCACTCCCTTAAAGTGTATGTAAGGAAACAAAATACCCTAAGCCAGGGTAAATATTTTAGTATTCTGGATCTCTCTTTCATATTCATAAACCGACTTGAAAAAAGAATCACGGTACCGAAGCAATTCACCACAGCTGCGCAATGAACCACATGACTCAGTTCCAAAGTCACAGAACTTGAATAAGCACCTTAGAAATCCAACCTCAACATTTCATATTCTCTAGAGCAGGGGGCAGCAAACATTTTCTTAAAGGGCCAGACACTGGACATTTTAGGCTGTGGGAACCACAGGTCTCTGTCACTGCTACTTGACTCTGCCACTATAGCACAGAAGCAGCCCCAGACAATACAGAAACAAATGGGCATGGCTATGTTCCAACAAAACTTAATTTATGGACACTGGCATTTGAACTTCCCATGTTCACGGGTCACTAAAATCTCCTTTTGATTTTTTTTAACCATTTAAAAATGTAAAACCATTTTCAACCTGTGAGTTGTTCCCAAACAGCCAGCAAGCTGGGTTTTCCGGCCCCTGCTCCAGACCTCCAAGTTCATGCTTCTTCAACCTAGTCTCCCTAGTAGTCATGGACACATGGTATGGAGCCCAGTGGTCACTTACAAATCAGGTGAGAAATAATCCCACGAGCCTGTTTTTATTCGCTCAACTTGAAAAAACAAAGATACTGAAGATGTCAAACTTTTGCCGGAACACATGCCAGTCTTAGCACAAAAACACATGCCAGTCTTAGCACAAAAATAATGTCACCCATCACCCCTTTCCTCACCACGCACAATTAACAGTTCACGGAGTAAGAAAATAGTTGGCAGTTGTCTTCATAGATGAAGTCAATGTAGTCTCATTCCTTTGCCAAAAGGCAGGGAAAGCAGTTCCTGATGGCTCTTCTCCCCAGGGCTATTCAAGGCCAGCTGATGCAGAATGACTAGGAAGGACAAGCTTTGGCTTCAACGTGGATTTTTAACCAGGACTCTCACTACTTTAAAAAAAATGTTTAATTTCTTTTCAAAAAGAGCCTTGGCTTTTGCTATTTTTACTGACAGTCATTTTGAAAGTAGCAGTGCTTAAAACATTTTAAGTCTAGATATCTCTATGGAAACCCAAGAGAATTCACATTTTATGGCCAAATGACTACCTACCTAGATCCTTTCGGATCACTATAGGCCATCTGTGAAACCAGAAACAGCTTAGACCTATTTTCCCAAAACTCTATCTTATCAGATATATAATTAAATTGATATAATTGTTACTTTTGCTGAGGAAAAGATTAGGAGAGAACTTATTTCTGAGGCTGCCTTTTGATTTTTAAGACATCCCTATTTAAAATATTAGGAAAAGAATTTGTAAAGAATTTTATAAATTTTGGCAGACGTAATAAAAGAGGAGGAACACAATCAAATAATTTAACAGTTGGTTTGAAATATATGTCATTAATTTTCTTCCCCCTCCTTTTCATCAATGTTGAATACATTTTCTTTTAAAAAATGTGTAACAGTTCCTCTCCCCAGACTGCATATTCTTTGCAAGGGAGGGGAAAAAAAACAATAATTATTTGGCGAAGAAATCAGATAACACTTTCACCAGGTAACCAAAATTAACATCACCAGCGAGGGACAGATGGCCTTTAGGGGCCTCCAGATGCGACACTCTGAGAAGAACATAATATCACCTAGAATGCAAAACCTGAATCTAATCATGAGGAAACACCATTATAAAAAAATAAAAAGAAAGGAGGTGGAGCAGAAGGGTTGTATTATTTTTAAAATGTCAATGTCACAAAAGACAAAGAAAGGCTGTGGAAATGTTCTAGAATAAAAGAAGCGAAAGATACATGAAAATCAAATGCAATATGTGACCTCAGAATGGGTCTGATATTGCAGGGGGGTGGGGAAAATTCTCTAAAGGAGGTGAAGGGGTCAACAGACAAAACTGGACTACAAATGGTATATTAAAGTATTATATCAATGTTAAATTTACTGATGTCAATAACTATACCATGATTATATGAGAATTATATAAGAATGTATGATGTATATAACTTTCTACTAAATGGTTCAGAAAAACATATATTGAAATATATGTATTTATATATACATATTTTCTATATAGAGAGAATAATAGATATCAAATGATAAATCTAAAGGTATAAAATGTTAATAGGTTTAAGGAATAAGGGATATATAGGTATTTCTTCAACTCTTCTCTAAGTTTGAAGTTATTTCCAAACAGAGTTTAAAGAAAATTTAACAGTTCTTGCCTACGTTGGAGTTCTTGGCTATCTATTTTCTCTCCATGATATTCCAAATACAACACAGTAAGGGAGAGTGCCAAGTCACAAGAAAACACAGATATTTTAACATGATCTTTTATCAGTGACTGACGGTGCCAAAGCATTACACACCACCCATTCTCAGCAGAGTCCGGTGCACAGACCAGTAAACATTGGGTACTCCAGCAACTTAGATGCAATCGTTTCCCACCAATTTCTCCAAACAAGGCTGTGATTCTAAAACCTCTGTGCATCCCACAGCTTGCAGAATTATGTCATACACAAAACAAGCCTCTCAGCTGGTCTCTTTGACACACTACATCAGTATCAATCAATTGGATTCAATCTTTCTAACTGCAGCATTTCAATATTTTAAGCCACATCTAAGTAGCTAGAGAATATACCACTCAGGAAGCAGGATCACCTCATCAAACATCCTCAACTCCTCACCACCACTGCCTAACTGCTGTCAAAATCCCACAGCCTTCATATCTGTGAGCCCACAATGGTCCTGTATCAGTGCTGAGGTGCTGACCTCCCATCTTCAGTACTCCATCCAAACTGATTGTTCCCCAAAGCAATGGAGGGAACTGTGCCTAAGACCAAAAATTTAGGAGAGACTATTCTGTAAGTCGATCACTGGAAAGAGAATCCAAAAAGTAATAACCAAAATTAAAATTTTCAGCCATCCTTAGGAATTTGGAATACTTACCCATTCTCCAAAACACAGCAAAGACAGAACATATATATAATGGTAAGTCTTTTCTGTCCTTCCCTCTTTTTAGTTTTATTATTTTCTTGATCCTTTTAGTAGTGACTATCTCTGGGGTAAAATACCCAGGTACTATTTGGCTTTGGCTTTTTATCCCAGATATTCTCCTTATTATTAATTTTTCCCTAAATTTCAATCAATAATTTTATTTAACAAATGTTTACCAAGAACCTACTTGACATAAGATGCTTGGCTGAACTTAAAGGGTGGTACTCCCCAGAAAAAAGTTCCCAGGGTTTTTATCTACCAATAATCCCCAAGAAAATGACACGAAGACAATAAGTGCAATGAAGTCTGCTTGCAGAAAAGCATAAGAAGCAGAAATGAATCATGACCAATGGCAAAAAGGAATAACCTAGTCAAAGCACTAAAATTTAATGAGAAGATCATTTTTAAAGTAGGTGAAATTGAAGGGAAGGTACATGTAACATTATTATAGATTTAAAATCATGCATATTCTTCTCCGTAAAACTTCTTAAATGCAGATAAAAACACACATGTACAAAACCAAGCAATTATAAATCCTCTGAAGCATGTAACTGTGATTAACTGCTACTCTTGGCAATATAAAAATACTTTACCACAATTACATTCCAGCCTGTAATGTAATTCAAAACAAACAAGTCAGAGACATCGCTCAAATGGCAGAACCAACAAATACAGATGCTTTGCATCAAGGAAATAAATCCACTGAAGAAATGCAACTGAGGAGCTGCCCTCCAGGGCCTGGAGCTGGGCTTCTGGTGGAACAGCGAGGCCCCCTTCTGGGCAGATGCAGAGCATCCCAGCATGGCTCTGCAAAGCTGCAGTTCATCAGAGGCAACCCCTGCCGCAGTCAGGAAGCATGGAGACCTGGGACTTCCTGCTGTGGATACCCTTTGAGGGTTGTGCTGACACTTTCACATTTTAGTTTTGCTTTCTGTTTTTTGCCGCGCCGCACGGCATGTAGGATCTTAGTTCCCTGACCAGGGAAGGAACCCTTGCCGCCTGCAGTGCAAGTGAGGAGTCTTAACCACTGGACCTCCAGGGAAGTCCTTTTACATTTTAGATTTTAAATTCTAAATCTGGATTTTTATAAAGAGAAATAATTGTGCTTGATTTCAGATGAAACTAACCATAATTCTGCAACCAGCATTCCCACCACCAAATGGCACGCCCACCCCTTCTACCCCGTTCTGTTTCTTTTTGCCATAATTTTTATCACCCTCTAACATACTGTGTAATGTGTTATGCTCATTATCTGTCTCCTCCTGCTAGAATATGAGCTCCATGAGGGCAGGATTCTTTGTTTTGCTCACTGCTTCAGCGAACGAACAGAGCCTGGCACAGTTTAGCTGTTCAATAAACAAAGAAGGAGCTGTCCATTTCTGCATTTCTTTTACTGTTAAGACTATTCATCTTCAAAGAAGGCATAAATAAGATTTTACACTAGCAGTATGCTGTAATTTTTAAATGATACTTAAGCACTTGTTTTAACAGTATGTATTTTCTCTAAATGCTTTATAAAAGCAAAAGTCTGCTCTAAGGACCACAGAATCACGGTCTATATGTATATGATTCATATACAATTTCCAAGGAAGTCACATCCTGCCCCCCACACCCTGGGAGAACATAGTGACTGCCAAGAATGAAGGGTCCGAGTCTGAAAGGCCAGACCTAGACCAGGTGTCCATAGGGCAATGCGTTCCATGCAGACACACCAGGTAACTGAGGCCCGATATACACATCCTCTGAAAGTCAGCACTTCCCTGGACCGAGCATAACAATTTTGGCAGGAAGAGCAGGCACTGCTTACTAATTTCTAAAACGTCAATCTTTAATTTTTCCCCTTCTTAAAAATGTTCTTCCAGCTTGTGGAAAATCTAGGAGTTGTTTGCAGTTGTCAGACTTTTTAAAAGTGCTAATTTGTTCCCTTAACAGAGCAAATGATGAAAAACCATTTTCCCATGGATTAAGGACAATATATAAACATACGATTCAACAATGTCAACAGCTTTCTGTCCAAGAATGTCGTCCAGGAACATGAGTCTTTCATTAGAACAAGTTCAGGATTTCTGACATTCCTTTTTCCGAACCTTTGATTTTGGTGCTGTGAAAAGAATAGAAAAGAAAAGGAGAAAATGAAGAGGTAGGCCCGTGCAGACTCTCTTCGTACTGATTTAAGTGAAGTACACACATACAGTAGCGGAAAACTGACCATTTGGATTTTCTTGTTTGTAGAAGGTCTTTAACATCTCCACTGCTTCCTCAGCCCGATATCCAGGGATGCACTGATGAAACGAGAAAGCTGAGAATGAATGTAGGCCTAGGAAAATGTGTATTGTATCCCACAAAAACTGCAATATATACATAATTATGTAAACACATTTCCAGTGTTAACACGCCTTGTGGATATTAGTAACATGGGTAAGGAAGCATATTTCCCCCCCAAAAAACCAGACATATGGTCTCAAACATCTCTCTCGATCAACTAATTATTATTTCTCAATCAACTACTGTGTGATCATAATACAAATCACTAGCTATGTGATCTTGGGTAGGATACTTAAACTTTCTATGCTTCGGTTCCCTCATATGTAAAATACAGGGAATTATAGCAATTAACCCAAAAGGATTTTGTGAGGATTAAATGAGATTAGATAATATAACCCCTGTTAAATACCTGGCATATCATTAAGCGCTCACTAAGCACTAAGCTATTTTTATCTGTTCTTCTTTACTGGTGGCCCATTAAGTGTTTGATTCTATAGAGCTAGGGTTGGCAGTCCACAGCTAGAAGTGGTCAGCTAAGAATGGTTTTTATATTTTTAAAGGATTAAAAAATAAACAATATGTGACAGAGATGTAAGTGGCTCACAAAGGCTAAAATATTTACCCTCAGGCTCTTTAAAGAAAAAATCTGTCGATCCTTACTACAAAGGATGTTTTTTTGAGTGTTCAGTTTGTTCTATCTTTGGTAGATTCCTTCAGAGAAGTGATCAACATGTGAAAGAATAGAAATTGTGGTAACAGCAGGGGGATGAAACTTAAACTTGCCTTAACGATAGAGAATATTTAAAAAGAGTGAGCAGATCATCTCAGGGAAAGAGTAGGAATAGGCTTAGGTCGTGAGTGAGAAAACCAACTGATGGGGGTGGGGTGATTATTAAGGGAGTGCAAGGAAAGAAATGAAAGCAATAAAAATGAAGTCAAAATATATAGGGCTTTGAAGGCGTTTGGACTTGATACGCTGCCCCCTTTGGAGGTGCACGAGTGATGCAATGAATGGAGGAGATACCAGGGAATCTTCCATCTGGAAGCAGTGCCCAGGAGAGGATGGAGCCAGCACTGGGCCGGCGAGTGTGGTCCACTGCTCAAGATGAGCCTCCCTTTCTCTTGTGCTTCAGCTGGCTCCTGCCTGGGCCCACAAAGCCTGCATAAACCTTCCCCATCAAAGCCACCTGCTACAAGTTCGATGTTTTTGGATTCCACATGTAAGGGAGATCATACAGTATTTGTCTTTCCCTGGCTTATTTTGCTTAGCATAACACCGTTGAGGTCCAGCCATGCTGTTGAAAATGGAAGAATTTCCTTCTTTTTTTATGGCTGAATAATATTCATATATATATATATATATATATATATGACCAT
>NW_020173666.1:340265-418276 GCF_003031525.2 Neophocaena asiaeorientalis asiaeorientalis
TACTTTCTTTATAGAAACAGAGAGTAGAATGGTGGTTGACAGGGGCGGAGGGGGTGGGGGAAATGGGGAGACTTTTGTCAAAGGGTACAAACCGTCAGTTATAAGAAGAATAAGTTCCAGCATGGTGACTATAGAGAACAATACTGTATTGTATGCTTGAAAGTCGCTATGAGAGGGGAGCTTAAGTGTTCTCACCATAACGTAATAACAACAACAAAATAGTAGTTATGTGAAGTGAAGGATGTATGAACTAACCTTATTGTGGTATAAACATTTTGCTGTATACATGCATCAAATCATCACACTGTACACCTTATAATCTCACAATGTTGTACGTCAATTATATCTCAATAAAGCTGGAAAAAAAAAAACAACCGATAATCTTCCTTCTACCCTGTCCCCCACGCAAGCTGATACCCTGCTCCTCCCAGAGAACGTTCCCGAATCGTGGCCGTCACTTTTGCAGCTCTCAATTCCTCCCCAACCTCATCCTCACTGGCTTGTGCTCCCAGGATTGCCCTCTTAGATATCTCAAGGGCCCCTATTGACCAAAACACTGGTCTTTTCACTCTCCTCAACTCTCTGCAGTCGTGGAGACTCCTGGCTACACTTGCTTCTCTTTTGAACCCCCCTTGGCTTCTCAGTACTTCATCTTCTAACCATGTTGGTGAGTACGGCGTTTCCTACACTGTTCAGTGTTCCTGTCCCCCGGGTCCCCCACCTCTCCTCATTGTCTCACCCACCTGCACAAAGCACTCTCCTCTCAGGTAGAGTTAGAACCTTGGTTTTCCACCTTGGCTGCTCAGTGGAATCACTTGGGAGCTCACTAAAAAAATACCAATGCTCCCCCTCCCTCCACGGCTTCCAATTCAGTGGGTCTGGGGTGGGGACCAAGCACAGGCTTGGGTCCAAGCTCTCCAGGTGATTCTAATGTGCACTCAGGGACCAGACTCACTGAGTTACAGGTGGAGAAGGAAACTGGATCCCTCTAAGCTACCAAGGTAATCGTTTCGGGCATCTAGTATAGCTACGAATTTGTGGCTTTAACAGAAAGCACACATTCTTAATTAAAATAATTTTTTACACAAGGCAGGTAAAGTAGATTAATCACCATCTTCTTTGAAAAGAATAGTTCTGTAGGTCTCCTCTATGAACTTTAATGCTGTTTATAATACAGTATTAAAAGAATCTATAATTCTGCAATACAAAAACAGCACCCTACCTTCCACAAATTCCCACCTCACCCCTACCCACACCCTAAGCCAACCAAATAAAAGTAGAAAACACAGCATCCAGAAGCCTGGGGTATCGATAGTTTCTCTAGAATCTCAAAACACTGTAAAAAAAAAAAAAAACATATTTTGGCATCAAATCTGGAGATGTGGCTTCAAACCATGGCCATTCATTTTGATGGAGCCAATCTGGCCAGGTACACACACTGCAAGTGAACTTATTTTTTGGTTCAACCAGATACTGTTGGATTCTGTGCAGGGACGTGCAGGAGAGGATCGTGTGCACTCAGTGTCACCGGCATGTTGGTCAAAAATGTTCCCCCATGTCTGATATCCAATAGCTCATCTTTGTTCTGCCCAGAAGCTTTGAGAAATTCTTTAGATCTTTCTCACAAATGAAGTAGAGTCAGCAATTCACTTGCGAAGAGTTATGTAAGCAAAATTTGAGCTACTGATAGAAGCAACTGGAAAAAGCAAATCACTTTGCATATTTTTTTAATGATCAAGCTAACTGTATTGCTTACTCTCCATCATTCTATTACAATTTCTTTTCTGATGTGATGTCAAAAGTCATCTATTCTCAAAAGTGCAGGAGTTGTTAAGAAAGCCAATGTTCAGCTGGCAAAACTCAAAATAGAATGTTTTCCAAATCTTGTTCTCAGTGGGATTCAGCCAAATTTAGCCCTTCATAGGTACTTAATATTCTCCCAAGAATATCTGAGGTCTTTGTTGTTAACTACCCACCATGTCCAGGAAGTTGTTAAGTCCTTTTCTTTCTAAAGCATAATACTTTTAGGATTAACCTTACATCTGGAGAAAAAAACAATCAAACCAGTTTATGGAAACTGGTATTTGTCTACAGACCAAATGCTGAAATATAAATTCCTACTGTTCATAGCCTTAAACATAAAAACTTTGGGAGAAGTGGCAAGGTTAAAGGGAAAGTAGAATTTCTAAGTGGATTCTTGGGCCTGGGGGAAATTTCAACATTAAAAAGGCAGGAAGAAAAATAATGAAAACAGGTATCGGTTGCTAGGCACCAAAAATAGTACAGGGCAATCAAGCAAAACGACTGACTTTGTGCAAAATCACACAGACTTGGTACAGCGTGGAGCCAGGCGTACGCATGGATGGAGAACGCCCACAGTGGTAGGGTCCTCAAACATAGCTGAAGGCATGGGTGAAGACTGTTAGAGGAAAACTCAGAAGGCTGGGCACTCTCCTTCTGGAGGAATTCTGTTAATTAAGAGAGCTGAGCACTCACCTGGAAACGATTACCTATGGTCTTACACTGAGGCATCAATGACCTTGACCAGAGGTCCCAAGAGCCCACCTGTTTCTAGCGTGGCTTCTTGGTGTACTGAGCACAGGCTATTTGCAAGCCCATCGTGAGATCACAGTAATTAGAAAAAAGGGAAAAGTATAACAGTTCATGTTACCTGAAATGGTCTCCCAGTATTCGGTAGATCAGCAGAGGCAATATCTAGAACAGAGCCACAACCACCAAATCGTTCATTCTGACAGCCATAGACAACCAGCGGGATTTCTAAGGAAGAATTAAGGTCCTACAAAGAGTGTGCAGTTCAAGTGCCTACTGTGACAAAACTAGGGTGGGTTTATACCAGCTAGCCTGGAGAGGAAAGGCCATGCTACTCTTAAAAACAATTAAACTGAGACTTCCCTGGTGGTGCAGTGGTTAAGAATCCACCTGCCAATGCAGGGGACACGGGTTTGATCCCTGGTCCGGGAAGATCCCACATGCCGCGGAGCAACTAAGCCCATGCGCCACAACTACTGAGCCAATGCTCTAGAGCCCACGAGCCACAGCTACTGAAGCCCACGCGCCTATTGCCTGTGCTCCACAGCAAGAGAAGCCACGGCAAGGAGAAGCCCGCTCACCACAATGAAGAATAGCCCCCACTGGCCACAACTAGAGACAGCCTGCATGCAGCAGCAAAGATCCAACGCAGCCAAAAAATAAATTAATTATCAAAAAAACAGCCACACTTATCAAAAAATAATTAAACTTAGGCTTCGTCTTAAAAATCCAGTTACACAATCCAGTTACACAAAAGAAAGAGATTTAAAGAATATAGAAACTAATGTGTCACAACTGCAAATGGAATGAAAACTGACTGTGTAGCTGCTGAATGCTCAGAGCTCGGTGCTCTCTCTGATCTTTCCTAGATGATTTTTTGGAATCATTAGAGAATTGGAGCCAGAAAGGAGGCAAGAATTTAATCCAGGGATTTTCACCTCTTAAAAATAATAGATTTTTCCCTGTTCTTTCCTCAAACAGATACAACCTGTGACCTAGTACAAGCCAGACTAAAGCAGAGCCACTCTGTAAGGCAGGATGGGCAGAGAGCTTATAAAGCGGAAACTGTACATATTTTCATATTCAAAACCCTCTCTATTATTTTTAAAGTGATTAAATGATTCACACACAGCAAAATAAGTACATAAAAATACTCAAGTATGAAATTGAGTTGTTGAATTATCAAATAATTTTTTAAAAGATCTTTAGAGGTTAACTTGCTGTATTCAGTATTTGTGTCGCTTATTCTGTGAAAGAATTCAAAGAGCTGTAACTTTATCAATTTCCCATTTATTTACAATTATAGTATCATAAATGATTTGTTTTTTCCTTTGTATTTACTTCTGACTTAAAATTTTTCAAGCCTTCTATGTAATAGGTATTCCTGGCAAAAATAAACAATAAAAACATATTAACAGAGAAAGAAAAATTTTAAATCACCTATAATCTCTTCACTAAAGGCAAAACAGATGCAGTCTTCAGATCTTTTCCTATGCACACTGTTTTATAATCTAATTTATGGTTTATCTTTACCCAACAGTTTGTCATGTGTTTCTTGCTCTAGCTTACTTAATAGTTATATGTTTATTGATATTAAAAATGAGGTAATTTTATTATTCAAAAATCTTTCCTAAAAATTTTTTGACCAAGGGATACTGTATTTTATAATGTGCACCTCCTATAATTTGTTTCATAAGTCTCTGTTTTCATGTTGTAGAAATGGGTTATGTTTCTACTATGATGTGTGGCCATTTTCGAGTTCACAGGAAGAGTACGAGACATTAACCCGTGAAGTCAAAGGATACTCATCAGGCGGAGAGCGGCTGCGCACATGATACACGGCTCCACGGTGACGTACAGCACCATGTGTTCAAACACCTCAGAAGGACTCTTGCCATGTCGACGACACCAATCGAGGGCCTGGTCGATGGCCACCATTTCTGCATGTCGAGTAGCCTGAAAGAAGAGGTGCTTGCATTGACCTTGTTGGCTACATGCAACTGTATTTTACAAATATTCAAAAGTAAATATGAAAAATAGGCCTATCATTTCTGCCAGCGTTTTAGCAAATAAAGGTTTCAGGACACCCTTAGCAGTTGACACTCTAGTTCCTAGTTCAAGTACCATAACCTCACCAACAAAAGACACCTAATCTGAGATGCCACACGAATTATGCTCTATTTTTAGTTAAGTACCTAAATACTTTAGGGGACACTCTTTCAATTAAAATGCCATAGAGAGATAAGTCTCAAAGAAAAAGTGTCTGTGGTTCCTGAATATTTCAGGGGACACTTGAAATTTTCCTAAGCATATGTTCCAGTTACGAATGTTTTCAAGGCTGTCACTGACCTCACTCTAAGCAAATCTATATTTAGAATATCATCACTGGAATGTCATCACTTGTATTTTCTTTGGGATGAGATTTTATATACTGGCAGACTCTAGAGAGAAGCAGAGATTTGGTATCAGTCTCAGATACCTCATGGGAGTAGTTGAGTAGAGGAGAAATCACATAGTCTGGAATGAACCACACTTCAATCTGAATCCTGACTGTGATGTTACTGATTATACAGCCCTGGGCAAGTTACATAGCTTCTCCAAGCCTTGGTTTCCCCAGTGTAATACTGGATATACTGGTATCTACATCTCATAAAGCGATCTGAATTATATGAAGCACAATGACGCATAACGTGATATATGCACTCTGCTCTGTGATAATTATTGATAATAGTCATGATAATCATGTTTATCAATAAACTTACACGGAACGTCAACTATGTATACGCCACTGTGCTAAACTCTTTGTGGGAAAAAAAGTCTCTGTCCTCAACGAGCATAAAATTCGATGGGACAAACAGAAAGGTGTTCATTTACCTGTGACATAGGGCAGGGTGTGGAAAGTGCTGGCACAGTGGCCAAGGTACCATGGAAGCCAGAGGCAGATGGGAGCACTGCTGGCCCAGAATTAATATAAACTCGGAGCTGGAAGGTGCTTTAGCAAAGAGGTTCCCACACATGACTGCATACCAGCACCAACTGGGGAGCTTAAAAAAGAAAAGTTTCCCCAACTCGGGTGCATTTTAAAATTCAGATTCAGAACTACTGAATCAAATGTCCCCACAGTTCTCAAGAAATAATCGTTGACATAAATCACCTCAATCAACTCTTTTACTGCTGAAGAACCAGAAGCTAAGCTACATTAGGAGGTTACTAAAGACACACAGCTGGGAGAGGTGATGGTGGTGGTGACAGAGGGTGATGGTATCAGAGCCAAAAGTAGGATTGGGGTCTCCTCATTTGGGGTCAAGAGTCTTGCTATACTGTGATTATAGGGTAATCTTCTATAGAGCATAGAAAACTAAAAATAAATCCAGGTTAATTTCAAGGTGTGTAAGAAACCCAGGTCACTGGGGGTTTAGATGGATGTTGCTAGGACATTCAGTGATCTCACCTTAAAGATATTGTACTGAACTACAAAATACACATAGGGAGAGATGACAATTATTTAAAACACAAAATTCCACTCCTGCATAAGTGTGTGTATATTCACCAATTGCTGTATTATGGTCTATTACTTATCTCAGAAGCATTTTGATATCCACATAACAATTACTTTGTGAATCTGGGTTCCTATTTTGCTTGTGTTTCACTAAATCTGAGTTTTCTTTTTGATAGATGTGATGGATGAACTTTAAAGTCCTCACAGCACCAGTTCCAACACCAGCTTGTTCTCTGGCTCCCAAGTAAGATCAAGGTCTGTGTGAGGGGTATTAAAGTCATAAGCTATCCTTGGGTCCACCTAGCACTTTTTATAATCCTAAAACTTGATACTTCATTTATACTCACTGTGACACACTGTTGTGATACCATGTTCAGGAAGTGTTGCCTTAATTCATGAACTTCTCAACCTAACCACAATAAATTAATGTCACACAAGCTTTTAAAGTGTACCTGTAGATAGAGACAGCAGGTGGTGGAGACTGTATTTCACTGAATTATCTGATTTAGGAATAGCTTCCTTTATACAATCTTTTTATACTTCCATAGCTATCAACTGAGGGTGACTTTTTAATTTACCACAAGGAATACACTATTTAAAGGTACTAAAGGATACGATATGAATTAAATTGATGTGTTTTATAAAGTAGAATTTTCATTAAAAAATCAACATGTATCACTTTTATGATCAGAAAAAAAAGGGCATTCAAAAAAAGAGATGTTTAGGGAAACCATCCTTCCATTGATACTCACGGGGCTCTACACAGACCCATCTTCTAGTCAACTATGATAAATTCATTCCACACCTACCACCACTTCCATATGTCTGCAATTATACTATTCAACTCACATACATTTTTGGTTTGATTAACTTCATTTCTTCCCTTCCCTACAACTTCATTGTTGTAGACCAAAAGGCAGCCAACAGGAACCTCAATATTTTCTAGGGCTTCTTTGGCCTGAAAGACAAAATGGAAAATCTAAGAGGTAATGTTCAAAACATGAAAAGATGGTAGCAGAGAAAAGATGCAGCCTGAGCAGTACACACACGTACAAACACCAGAACAAAGAAATGCAGGTCAGCCTTCCCTTTTCTCAAACATACTTTAGCATTTAATGCCTTTGTTCTCTATCGTATCCATATTAAGGAGACTCAGGAACAAATCCCTTTCATGGGTCCTGAGTCCCCTGACTTTTTTCTTCTCACTGGAGGGAGAAGTAATCAAAAGACTGCTACTGACTCTTTTTGCTATTGACTCTTTTTTTTTAATTGCCAGGGTCTATGCACCTTTTCTGAGATAGTGTATATATCTGCAAAGAGGTAGAAGAATAAGTAACATTTATAAATCTTTTATTAAAATTCTTTCCTTGTTGAAATGCTGCTTATTTTTTTGTTTCTTTAAAAATTACAGAAAATATCCTCTAGAGTTCCAACAGCATAAAGGTGACCAGACTGGATATCTCCCTGTGCCCACAATTTCTGCTCTAAGTGAGACAATAAAGTTTAGGAGCACTCTATACAAAGAAATAGCATAATGACTTTGGAAAACATTCTGGAAGTTTCTTTAAGAAGTAAACATACATATAGCCTGTGAACATATAGCCTATTCTACTCCTAAGTATTTATTTAAGAGAAGGGAATATATGTCCACCAAAAAACCTTGTAAAAGAATGTTCATAACAGCTTGATTCATAATAGCCAAACTCTGGAAATAGAACGGGTGCCCATCAACAAAAGAATGAATAAACAAACTGTGGTATATTCACACAATAGAAGACTATTCAGCAATAAGAAGAAACAAACTACTGATACACACAACAACATGGATGAATCTCAGACATGCTAAGGTAAAAGATGTCAAACACAAATCATGTGAAGTACTAGAACAGACTAAACTAAACTACGATGAAAGAAATTGGAACGGTGGTTGCTTCATGAAAGGGGATGTGTAGATTGGAAAGGGACACAAGGAAGTTTTCTGTGGTGGTGAAAACTTTATCCTGATAAGGATGTGGCTTACACAGATGTCTGCGTCACTCAACACTGAATAATACATGTAAGAACTGTGCATCTCACTGTATGTGACGTATACCTCAACTGAAAGACACAAATGAGAAAAATAAGTTTAGGCATAGTTCCAGCACCATCCCAGGAATGGCAAACCAATTTATTATATTTGCAAAGTCTCCCCTCTATCAGAGGCTGCCCATTTTTCTTCTAGCGCTATGGCTGAGGGAACTCCAGCAGCTCTGGGGCCCAGGACAGCTAAGGAATACTTCTTCAGGCAGAGAGCAAAAACAGGCAGGTTACCTCTGGGATGCCCTGATACCACAGGTGAGAGAGAACCTTAAATGGGTGCAACCTTTGGACTAGTATACAATCATTGCCACCTCACTACAATTAAAAATCCCAAGTACAGCTGTTTCTAGAAAGGCACAGCATTTCCTACTTTGGCAGGCTGGAAGACCCTTTGGAAGGCAAGACTCCCATTTAAGCGGAGGTATTTGCACACACCATAGGGCATATAAAGTGCCAAGTTGAAGCCTTAGCTGAAAACAGAGTGTTCCATCTCCTGCACTAGCCTCTTGCTCCCAGCTACACTATTTACAGTAGCAATAACGTCCTATCATAATGCCAGCGTGGGTTCCTTAGCTGCTTCAAGCTTGCTCAACTGACACTTATCATTTGGCCAAAAGCGCTGAAAGGAGAGGCACGTGGTGGGAGCATATTGTACTTCTCTCCCATCTGGAGTGGTGGGATAGAGCTGGGGCATGGAGAGGTGTAAACAGACAGTATCTGAAGCAATAAGACCGCATTCCTCAGAATTGTGTCATGAACTACCCACAGGCTAGTGCTGTCCCAGTTCTGTAAAAACAGTTAAAGCATACCCAGTTTATGCAAAGTTTGAAAGACTGAAGAGTTCCAAGGTTTGGTGACTATATACAAACAAATATACAAATGTACCACAGGCTACTATAGAAAGGAAAGCCAGGAGGAGGACTGACAGCTGGGGAGGGTGGAGACTAAGTACTGGTGCAGTTAAGGCAATCATCGCACGAAGAATGAAATTTAAAGTAAGCTTAAATCACTATTCTGACTTAACTATGCCTGTTTTTGAACTTTATATAAATGGACTCACGGCGTATATATTTTGTCTCTAGCTGCTTTTGTTTCACATGTTTTCAAGTTGCATCCATGTTCATTCCTGTAACTGTAGGTCACTTTCATTGTCCTATATTACTTTGTATGCATATACCACAGTTTATTTATACAATCTGTTGAAAGATGTTCGGGTTGTTTCCACTTCTTGATTATTACTAATAATGCCGTATGAACATGTTTATACCTGTCTCTTCAGGTACTATTAATTTCTGTTGAGTATATACCTAACAGTAAATTTACTGGGTTAGAGGCTATTGTGTGTGTTTGCCTTTAGTACAATAGATACTGCCAGCTTCCCAAAGTGGTTGTAATAATTTACATTCCCATGAACAGTGTGTGAGAGTTCCCGCTGCTCTACATCCTCACTGACAACTGGAATTGTTAATATTATTTATTTTGGATATTTTGATGGATATGAGGTAGTGTTTGTGGTTTTAATTTTCATTTCCCTGGTGAGTTAAGAGGTTTACCATTTTTTCGTAAGTTTACTGACATTTGGATCTCTCTTGTGAAGTTCCTGTTCAAATATGTTGATCAGTTTTCCTTTGTGTTGTTTGTCTTCACAAAAATAAAAAATTAATTGAAGGAAAACAAAATAAAATAAGCTTAGGATGACACATAACCTGGGGTACACAAGAGAGACAAATCATTTTTTCATCCATCAAGTATTTGTTGAGGATCTTGAAACAGGAAAGTTACCCTGGGTTATTCAGGTGGCCCTAAATGCAGTCATAAGTGTCCTTATGAGAGAGGCAGAGAGAAATCTGACACATAAAGTATAAAACACTGTGATGATGGAAGCAGAGAGAGAGAGTTGAAGATGCTACTCTATTGACTTTTAAGATGGCGGAAGGAGCCATGAACCAAGCAAGGAATGTCGCTCTAGAAGCTGGAAAAGGCAAGGAGACATGTTCTCCTCTAGAGCCTCCAGAGGGCGCACAGCCCTGCTGACAATTGGTTTTGGCACAGTGAAACTCAGTGTGGACTCTGGGCCTCCAGAACGATAAGAGAATAAACTTGTGTTGTTTTAAGCTATCAGATGTGTGGTAATTTGTTACAGCACCCATAGGAAACTAATACACCCTGTTAAGAGGAAGAAAAGATAAGCTAAAACGGGAAGAAAATATTTACAAACCACATATTCAACAAAAGTCTAGACCTGGACTATGTAAAGAATGCTCAAAATTCAACAGTGAAAAAAAAACTGTTAGAAAACGGGCAACAGATATTTAAAGACATTTTATCAAAGAGGGCATACAGATGGCAAATAAGCACATGTAAAGATGGTCACAACATTAGCCATTAGCGAAGGCAAATTAAAACCACAATGAGATTATCACTACACACTTAGCAGAATGGCTAAAATAGAAAGTATCAGTGCCAAATACCAGCAAGGCAGAGAAACAGGATCACTCATCTATTGCCAGTAGGAATGTAAAATGGTACAGCCACCCTGGGAGATTGTTCGGTAGTTCCTTAAAAAGCTAAACATGCACTTAACATATGACCCAACAATTGCACTCCTGGGCATTTATTTACCCAAGGAAATGAAACCTTATGTTCATACAATACACAATTTTGTATACAGACATGAATGTTCAGGGGAGTTTTATTCATAATAGCCAAAATCTGGAAATGACCCAAATGTCCTTCAAAGAGTGACTGGTTAGACAAAGTGTGCTACATCTATCCATGGAAAACTACACAGCAATAAAAAGGAATCAACTATTAATTGACTCAAAACTTGGATGGATCTCAAGGAAATTATGTTGAATGAAAAAATAAATCCCCAAAGGTGACACAGTCATGTATAAAACATTCTTGAATGACAAAACTACAGGTATGGAGAACAGATAAATGACTGCCAGGGTTTAAGGTTTGGGAGGGATGGTGGCTATAAAGAGGTAGCATGAGGAAGCCTTGTGGTGATGGAGCAGTTCTGGTGGTGACTACACAAAACTAAACAGGTGACAAAATTGCATAGAACTACAGATACACACAGACACACGCACATACACAAACGCTTTAAGGTTAGCACATAAAGGTGATGAAATCTGAACAAGCCCTGCAGACTGGGTCAATGCCACATTCCTGGCTCTAATATGTTACTACAGTTACAGAAGATGTTACCATTGGAGGGAACTACCTGAAGGGTATGTGAGCCTTCTCTGTATACTCTGTGGCAACTTCCTATGAATCTGTAATTATTTCAAATTGAAACATTAAAAAAAAATAAAGGTGGAATAAACTGAGAAGGCTCTTACAATGGCGATTAAGAAGAGATGCCTACTGAGGTAGGAGGAAAACCAGGAGTATCTGGTGTTATGGAAGATCCAAGGAAAAAACTAGGCCGAGAAAGAAGGGTCAATTTGGGTGGAAGGGAGGGAATGAAACCAGTGACCTGAAGAGTGACTTGCCTATAAGTTACATTTCTAGTTTCTATTACAACAGACTGTTATGTCTACATCTCAAGTGTTCTGATTCTGAACTTGCAAATATTATTAGCTTAGAGCTTACTGAAGAACCTACCTTGATCCAGGACTATTTTAAGCACTGTATTAATTCATTTAGTTTATCACCCTATGAGACTGGCTCCGTGAGCTTCCCCATTTTACAGATGAGAAGACTGAGCCATGGGAAGGTTATGGAATTAGCCCCTGTGAGGGGCTGGGACTAGAGCCCAGGCCATCTGGCTCCATCCACTCACTTGTTCAACAAGTCTTTGTGGAGCACCTACCAGATGTCAGGTTCCTGGGCTCTCTGCCATGGCTCTGTCTCTAATTTCTACTGTAATTACTGTTGTTCAGCTACTTTATCAGTGTTTGGGTTCTTAGTAGGTCTAGTTCAAGGGACAAAAGGAGAGGGGACATTTAGCAAGAGAGTGAGGCATAGGAAGTTTAAAGATTAAAAAAAAAACTGCGAGAGTAAACAAATGGGGAGCCATGTGACAAGGATTTTCTGTAAAACTATCCCCTGAAGAATTCTATGTGAGGCTATGTGGCCATTTCAAATGTGCAGAAGAGAATCCAAGAGTAAGAGGAAAGGGAGTAAGTGGCCAGGGAGAAGGTGAACCCAAGCTGCCCAGTAGGGTTCCTTCCAAGTCCTGACTTGTTCACCTGGAAGACAGCCGGGGCCACGCTGCAGGGCCTGGCAGCCCCTCCACCAGGGTCTCCAGGTGACGGGGCTTGTGCCTTTCATTCTTTCCTTTGGATTTTCTCTTTTTCCCTTCCAGCAAATTATCTCCTTTTAACTCTATTTCCCAACCCTGAATATTATCTTCCTACTTCCTTAGATTAACGTGTTTTCTTGTGAAATGCCTTCCTTTGCTGTCCAAATTAGAGAGAAAATGTGAGTGAAGGGAGTATTTTAAAAAGGCAAATAATGTTGTTGATTAAAGTTGTTGCCAAGCTCACAGTGAGGGGGTGGGCAGCTGGAATGGCGAGTTAGGGAGGAGGTGGTGAGAATAACCCAAAAACTCCATGGAAGTGAGTTTAGAGTGAAATGCTTTTCAATTAAAAAAAATATAGATGGGTGTGTTTACATGTATATAAAACACATGTGTATATATGCATATATCAAATATATATTTGCTTTGCTGTCACATTCAAAATAGATTTAATTAAGCTGAAAAGAATTTTCAACTCATCCCATCTCGTACTTTCCAATTTCTGTCAAGTCTGATCACTTCTTTATGAATGCACAAGAACTCAGGCAAGGTGGGTCTGAAGTGTGTGCAGGTAGGTTTTTAACTCTCTCATCTTTTTTGACAGGAGCCAAGGCTCAGTTACTATTTAAAATGGCAACTTGGTCTTTCATAAATTAATAAATTATCAGCTTTCAAAACTGAAGAATGAAATCTCTCTTCTTCCTGGCCCAATTACTGGTATCTACTCCAAAAGTCTTTAATGTCATTTCTATTGCTCTTTAAATGTCATTTCCTTCACTCTAGTCAGACCCCGCAGGTTACAGACAATGACAGCTCTAGGATGGAAGAGATTTTGGAGTTTCTCTAAAGCCGTCGCTCCCATAAACTACTATCTAGTGATGCAGTGGTAAAAGGAGGAGAGATGGGGACAGACTGCAGAGTGCACAGACTCTTGGTGAGTCCCCAGGTATATCTCCTACAAAAGAAAAAAAAAAAAATCAGGGGAAAAGACAATTTAGCCAGAACAACTCTTAGGTAGAAAATAAAAACGTTCAAAAGGTCAAACTACGCTACAGCTGTTACTGCTAATGACTCTCGGAAGCTCTCTTTTCCCTCTACAACATTAAATTCCTCAACCTGGCACCGAGAGCCTCCCAACTACCACCCACGCTTCCCACCAGCCAAATAAGCCAGCCTAACTTTTCATTATCCTTCTAGGTCCTTGGTTCTTAAACTTTCCAGAGCCCCTCTGAGAATCTGATGAACGTTATTTATGGACTCTCAAACGTGAAAAAGGGCACATGTACATGACACTTTTATACATAGCGTCAGGGTTTATAGATCCCCCTAAAACCTGGGCTCCTGTTAGGAAGCCCTATTCTGAACAAACAGCTGGATCACCTCCTAACCTAAGACCAAGTCCTCCATTTCTTTGGACTTGACGGTTCCTCTGCTTGCTCAACCTTTCTCTCCTTTGCCACCCACCTACATCCCATTTTCCCTTTTTAAAGTTAAGAAAGCATCCTATAATTTAATTCAACTGACTTGCTCAGGACTTTGTCGCCTATCATCTGATAGTACTTTATATCTGTCTCTTATTTGGGACCCTGAACTTGTTACCATTAACTTTTTCATTTGTGCGTGGCTTAATTTCATGCATTAAACAGTATGCTCCTGGGAGGCAAGCACTAGATCCAAGCACTAGCAAACCTGTTTTGCTCACCTTTGCAGGCCTAGCACGCATCACAAGGCCTAATACACAGGAAACACTAAATCACGCCACATTTGTTACAACGCATGTGTCTGTGCTTGTTTTCTTTTTGAATTTTCCTCAGACCTAGCACAATATTATAGTAATACTAGGCGCCCAGAAAATGCAACAATAATACGCAATTGATTTATTCTAGAAAACTTGCAACTTTTCTCCCTCTATCTCTGACCCTCTGGTAATACACACACACACACACACACACACACTCACACACACATACACACACACACTCATGCTTTCTTTTTTCCTAACTATGAAGTAAGTATGTTCAAGGTCAAAAACCTGGGGGTAAAAAAATCCACACATCAAAAAATAAAAACCACTCAATCCCAACACTCCAAAATATGGTCTCTGTTATTATTCTATGACAGAAAGTTTTCAGGTTTTTTTCTATGCCTGCACATACATGTTCGCAGTTTTCTAAAAAGTCAAATAGATTTATACTATATAAACAGATCAACAGTCTGCCTTTTTCATTGAGAAATATATTACAAACACTTCGCCATGTTGAGTAATATTTTTTCAGCACATGATTTTTCTAAACTTAGATGGTGCTCCTTTACATGAATCTTTATGATTCATTTAACTAGTCCCCTATTGTTTAACTAGAACATGGGGCTATTTTTCAAATTCCTCACTATTGTAAACAAGGGAAGAACTTTATATCTCCATCACTTCCTTATGAATTATTCCTAGAAATAGCTATAAAATACAAAGGGTTCCTACAATGTGATTTTTTAAAATAAAACTAATAATAAAATTGGGCAAAAGAGGATATGCCTAGGCAATTCACAGAGAAAAAACAATCCGAGTGTCTAATTAGGATGCTCAATACACTGTAGTCAGTGGGATGAAAGTGAACAGGCAGAGAGGTCCAGTAGGGCGCACCGGAGAGCAGTGAGTGACCAAACACAGCACAGTACAGGCAGGGCAGGGTGAGGACAGGTGGCTGGGCTCAAATCACAGCTCTCTCCTTACCAGTTCCCTAACTTTGGGAAGTTTACTTCACTCTAAACCTCAATGTCCCCCTCTGAAGATGAGGCCAGTAATAATACACACCTGATAGGGTAGGGCTACTATGGGGCTTATACACTATGGCCTATACGAAACACTATCCACAGCACTGTGTCTGGAATGTAAAAGTGCAACACTGTTATTCTTTTATTTGATTCTAAGCCTACACCCTTAGAATTATATGCTCTGATGATTAAAACAATAACCTTTATTATACACTTAGCTCTCCAAAAGAAAACTGTCATGAAAAATAGTGATTTTACAAACAATAATAAAGTGTAGAGAACTTTCTTTAAAGTTTGATAAATTTATCAAAGAACAACAAAAAAAAGTAACACAGATATTATAATACTTCTCACCTATAACATTGCCAAATATTAAAGAGTGATAATTTCAGGGCTAGTGGGAACAGGGGTAGGACAGAACATTCTCATACACTGGAGATGGAATTATGACCATTTCAGACCAGTGCTATCCAACAGAACTTTCTGTAGTAATGGAAATATCCTTTGATCTGCACTGTCCAATATGGTAGCCACTGGCCATGTGTTGCTACTGAGTACTTGAAATGCAGCTAATGTGACTGAGGAACTGAATATCTAATTTTAGTTCATCTTAATCAATTTAAACTTAAGTAGCCACACGTGCTAGTGGCTACTACATTGGGCAGCATAATTCCAGAAGGCAATCTTAAAATGTCTAGATGGTTTTAAAATACATACATCCTTTGTCCCACTTTTGGTAATCTATTCCATAGCAATAAAAGTATTATGGAATGGGGGTGAGGAAAACAAACCAAAATAAGAAGTATTTACGTCTAGAAAAAGATATTCACAATCATAAAGAAAATACGCAATTTCATTTATTTAAACATATATATGTCAAAAAATAAATTTGAAAAAACCTAGCACAGAGATTTAATATAAGAAAAAAGTATATATGTCTGTTTACACATGGACAGAGATACATGGAAGGATGCTCCTAAAATTTTTATAACATTATCTCTGATGGTAGGATTTTTAGGTAATTATTACTTAATTTGTTGAATCTTTTTATAGTTTGAATTTCTTATGACTATGAATTATTTATATAATCAGAAAAAGAAAACATTAAAATATTTTCATTTGGGGAAAAAAATACCATAAAGGCATTACTGGATCAAAGGATAAACTAGTTTTAAGGCTTTTTTATATATACATAGCAAAGTTGCCCTCTAGAAAGGATGCCCCAATTTCAGCAACCAACTAGCCAGCTCCTCACACACACACCCTTACCAACAGCAAGCATTATAATTTTTTCACCTTTGCCTATTTAACAGGTGAAAAATTGTAACTCTTTTTAACTTGAATTTAATTTATTACTAGTGAAATCGCACACTTGTTCACTTGCTAGTTATTTGTATTTCTTTTAGAATAGCATGTTCATATCCTTCGACTTTTTCAAAATTAGGGTGTACATCTTTTCTCATTAGTTTGTAAAAGTTCTTTATATATTAAGGTTGTCAAACCTGTCCTTTTATTTACATTGCAAATTTATTTACATTGCAAATTATTTACATTGCAAATATTTTCCCTCTTTGTCATCTGCTTTGTTACTTTGTATCTTATCTTTTTAATATGGAGAAGTTTTCAATACTTATATAACTAAAACCTATTCATTTTCCTTTTATGTTTTCTGCCTTTGGTCATATACTTTAAAGAATCCATCTCCATTCCAATTCCTCCAGGCCTTTGCCCAACAAATGCTAACATCAGAGACAAACATTCTAATTACTTGAACTGGTCATATAAATATGTGTACTCTGTACAAGTGCTGTGGGGATGCTAGTATCCTCCCTATTACTTGTATACTGGACATTTCACTTTCAAGTTCCTCAGAACACATTAATCAGAGATTAACTTGCTGCCTCCAGATTTGGTACCAGCTGTGCTTCTGGTCTAATCATAAATTCTTCTCAGAAGTACATAATACACTTTCAATTACTTCAACAATTCTTTGAAATAATTTAAGATTTGAAGTTTCTTTAGTGGGGAGGGAATGGTTGGACAAAGCCCAAGGTTTATGACAAGCCCTTTTTTCCCTTTTTTAAGTCCTGGAAGAAACATATACTATTGGCCAAAACCAAAAAAATAAGTGCAAACTAAGGACTTCCTTGACCCTATGTCGATAAACTAGGTAATCACACCCCTAGGTGTTTATAATCTAATTAAAAGACAAAAATGTCAAGGCCAGAGAGGGCTTAGAAATTACTTGGAGTTCAACCACCCCGTTTTATAGAGTAGGAAGCAATACCCTAGGGGGATAAAGTGACTTGCCCAAGGTCATACCAAAAGGTAGTAAAAAGACTCAAATGTTTAGTCCAGAAGACTAGAGAATAGTACAAAGATATGAAAGGATGGAAAGAAAACACATTTCTGATACACAAAGTGGAAAAGCTCAAAGACTGATTAAACTTAGCTGTTTATGGAACCACTACTGAGTCCTCTATGACAGCAACTCTCAAATTTTCATCTACACAAGCTCCACATAAATACTTTGAGGAGAGTTCCTGAAGCAAATGAAAATAAATGGAAGAGACCACGAATTCCCAGTATTCCAGCATTCCCTGGCCTCCAGGTCTCTCGCCCATAGAAAGATATAAACACAGCTTAATCTGAGATATTTTAGTCTTCATGTGCATTTATTACCATCCTCACTACTTATAAAGATGCTGCCCAGGGACTTCCCTGGCCATCCAGTGCTTAAGACTCTGCGCTCCCACTGCAGTGGGCACGGGTTTGATCGCTGGTGGGGGAACTAAGATCCCACACGCCACGCAGCGCGGCCAGAAAAAAAAAAAAAGGCGCCGCCAGGCATATGATATTATTGAAATGATTTGGGGTAAGGAGAGTGAGATTTTTGATATCACATGAAAACTCCTTGTCTCCAACTTGGAGAATTTAGTAACATAAAAGGAGTTCAGGACAAACAACTCCATATTACAAATTACAAATTAATTATTTAAAGGTACATGTGAACATTAAAGTATCAGACAGAAAGTTATGCATCCTGTAAGTTTAACGGGGGAAATAAATTTTGAAGTGGACTTAAAGAGTGGGTCATGAAATCAAATCAGGGGTGATGACCAGCATTTTTTTTTCCAAAATGCAATGAAAGAGAAATACCAGGAAAACTGTACATAGGAAGATTAAGTACTGTTCTGTAAAACTTTTGTTTCAATTTTATCTGTGTGTGTTTACTGGAATGTAATACAAAATAGATTTTTTTTTTACTGTGAGTGACTGTCAAAAGAGTATGAGGAACAAGTTTAAATTAACATATGCATATATGTGTGTGTGCATGATTTATATATATATACATATATGCCAAATAGACTTTTATCCCTATTAAAGAGTTCGATGAGACACGTAAGTATGGGTAAAGCTTGGATTATACACAAATCTTATTAGAGCCCTCCTTAATCAGGAGTCTTGAAAGGAGTGAGGGAAGTGAAAGGATGGATGGATGGATGGATAGATGGATGAGAATCTGGCTGTTCAGGTACTTGTTTTTATCCTGCTCTCTACCGGAAACATCCTCAGCTTCCTTCCTTCTACTAGATAGAGTCAAGAGGTCATAAATACAAAATAATGTGACTTCGAGGATTTGCGAATGTCCACAGGAAACAAGGGGACGCAGCACGCCCGTGCCAGCAGCCCCCGAATAGGGATGTTCGGCGCATACTTCAAACAAGTGAAAAAGAAATAATTTCTGTATTTCGTCTCTTCCTTTCCTCAGAACCACTGTGAGAATGAGCTAAAAAACATTTCAGGAGAGTAAAGCCAGGTGTTTACCCAGAGAATGCGAACTCCATCGAGATTACTGAGACCAGAAAGCACCCCCGGGGACGTTTACTCGAATGCTTCGGCCAGGATAAGCCAGAGAAAATTCCCACCCTATACATCCACGTCCCGCCCCCTCACCATTTGCATCGCCTGTTCCATCCACTTTTCGGTCTCCTCCGCCAACACAGAGCACGCGCCGCCCGTAATCTGCGTGGACCCTACCTTCGCCTCCATACTGCACCGCGGCAGCCTCGCTCAGTGCCGGAGGCCGCGGCGGAGGAGGAGCGCTGGCAACGGAACGCGGTGGGGGCGGGCTGTCGTTTCCGGGGGAATCGAACTGTGAGGCACTCGGGAGCGAATTCTAGACGGACCACGGCGCCCCAGGCTAGTGAGCGGCGGCGGCGGCGGCGCGCCGGCAGCAACAGAAAGCGCAGCTGCTCAGCCACAGTCTCCGCCCCCTTCCCGCTCCGGTGACAGTCTCTGCGGAAAGTCGCGTTCGTGGTTTTTGGAGAGCACCGAGTGGGACGACGGCGGTCCAGCCGGGTAGTCCGTGCCAAGCGACGAAGAAACGTTTTCCTGGTGAACCATTCCTCCTTCCCTTTAGGCAGCCCGCACCCCCAGGGCCTGAAGATGCTGAGATCTACGTGGAATTTTCTGAAACGTCACAAAAAGAAATGCATCTTCCTGGGTACGGTCCTCGGAGGTGGGTGACAGCGTTCTTGGAAAGGGGCATAGGGAGGAGGGGGTGGGAGAGAGATGTCTGCCTTCTAAAATAGAGGTGGAGGGATCATGGCCCAGGATTCGTTCAACCATGGGACGGGGAACCGGGTGACAAACCTCCAGGGTTCTTTACATCTCTGCAGTTATGAAATTTGTGCCCTTTTCCCTGATACTGCCGCTTACTCTGTTTCTCGCCTTTTACTCACCCACCTTGGGAGAACCCACCACTTTTTTTTTTTTTTTCTGTTTCAAGGCACCGTTCTCTTACAGACATATTTTTTTACTTCTCTTGTGTTGTTTTACTGTGAGGTTCTTCGTTTCTGTTTGGTACTTCCAGTACTTTGGCATTCACCGTTCGCAGAAGTTTCATAATACTCGAGGGAAGTTAACTAAAGCCTGCACTTCGAGTTCTTGTTCAAAGTTAATTTGAATTTTTGAAAACAGCACAATTGTACTAAAAGACTGGAAGTATATGCTAGACAAAGAAACACAAATCAATATTTTAGCTCTGTTTCTGATGTTTTAGAATACAAACTATGTAGTAAATTATGCAGTAAGAAAGTGCTTTCGGGAAGTTGTGCAATCTTCTCAGGATCTTCAAGATTGGGATGAATTCCCACATAGCTCACATAACTGAGTTGCACAGGCTAAGAGGAGATTTAGAAACAGATTAGATAGCAATCTTGAGAGCCTTTTTCCTCATAAGACAATCATGCAGGGGTCTAAAGGAGAGAATAAAATGTCTTGTGTGATACAGGAGAAGGAAATGTAGGACTGTTAAGAGGAAATTTTTAGCATTTGAGTTTTTTGAGAAGTATTATCACTGACTACATGCTTTAGTTACAGAAATAGTTAAAAACAAGAGCAGAAGTTTCCCAAAGAATTTGGTTGGTTTTCTCTTACTATTGATTATATTCTATTGCCGCAAAACAATTTGAAATTAGCAATACTCTTAGCATCAATAATTCAGCTCTGTTGATTCTTGAAATTTTGAAACAGCCTTCTTGTTAATGAGGCAAGGAGAATGTTTTTCTCCTCTCTGAGGTCTACCACAGATCAATAATGATTATATGTAAATTTTTTTTTTTTTTTTTTTTTTTTTTTTGCGGTACGCGGGCCTCTCACTGTTGTGGCCTCTCCCATTGCGGAGCACAGGCTCCAGACACGCAGGCTCAGCGGCCATGGCTCACGGGCCCAGCCGCTCCGCATCATGTGGGATCTCGGACTCTCAACCACTGCGCCACCAGGGAAACCCTCGATTATATGTAAATTTTAATGGCATTCCTTGAAAAATTCTTTATAGATAAAATGTATTTTCTAATATCTTCATGCACTGATATCTAATGTGTATTTAAATTACACAAAGACTACTGAGTCCACTTTATTTGTAGAAACTAATGATTTATGTGTGATGGAAGAAGTATAAATAAAATATTTTTGCCTCTACTGAAGGAAAGAAAATAGCATCTCTTTAGCTATCTCAGAAAAAATAGCATACCCCGTCAGATTTATGGAACAACCTAATGGTAGATTAGAAATAACCATAGGGGAAGCAAAAGAGTACACTTAAGAGACAGTTATAGGTGTGATTAATTGGGAGATTGGGATTGACATATATACACTAATATGTATAAAATGGATAACTAATAAGAACCTGCTGTATAAAAAAATAAATAAAATTCAAAAAAGAAAGATAGTTATAGATTTTTTTCAAAAATCTATTGAGAGCTTTATAGTTAGAGATTAAGAGGAATGAGAAAGGGGGGAAGAGGTTCAGAGGAACAGAAAAAGAAAATAATCCTAGTGTTTTATAACAAGAATGGATGTCAGTCTAAAAAGAAAAAAGAGTAGATGACTGTGATTGGCATTTGTTTGCGCCTCATAGTCTTTCTGCTTCAAGGGAAAGGTCCTATAACATGGTACATATCAGTTAATCAATTTTAAGAAATATTTATCCAGTGCCTGTAGTGTTCAAGGTAATATGATTGGAAATACAAGATTTACAGAGATTTTTAATAGTAATAGCTACCGTTTTGTGGGTGCCCAATGGGCCCTGTATTAAGCTCTTCTATTCAGTGGGGATGATGACAGGATAGTTATTGTTATCCCCATTCAAAAATGTGGGAACCAGAGTGCTAAGAATTTAAAAACTTGTTGAGGTTCCCAGAGTTAGTAACAGGGAAGCTAGAACTCAAACCCAGGTGTGTTAGATCCCGAAGCACATTCTCTTTCCACAGTACACCACTCTTGTCTTCATGGACTTTATGGTCTAAAAGGAATGAAAACAAATGACTTAGTTTGTTCAGGCTCCTATAACAAATACCACAGACTGGGTGGCTTATAAACAACAGAAATTTATTTCTCCCAGTTCTGGAGTCTGGAAATCTAAGATCAGGGTACAAGCATGGTTAGGTGAAGGTCCGCTTCGGGGTTGCAGACTTCTTGTAGTCTCACATGGCAGAAGGGGCTAGGGATCTCTGTGAAGGCCCTTTGATAAGAACACTAATCCCGGGCTTCCCTGGTGGCGCAGTGGTTGAGAGTCCGCCTGCCGACGCAGGGGACACGGGTTTGTGCCCCGGTCCGGGAGGATCCCACATGCCGCGGAGCGGTTGGGCCCGTGAGCCATCGCCGCTAAGCCTGCGCATCCGGAGCCTGTGCTCCGCAGCGGGAGAGGCCACAACAGTGAGAGGCCCGCGTACCGCAAAAAAAAAAAAAAAACAAAAAAACCCCACTAATCTCATTCTTGAGAGCCCCACCGTCATGCCCTAAGCGCCTCCCAAAGACTCCCACCTCCTAATATCACATAGGGCATTAGAATTTCAACATATGAATTTAGGGGAGACACAAACATTCAAACCACAGCAAGAAGCATACACATAATTAAAATACAAAACAATAAGACCTGAAAATGCTGTATATATCAAACTGGCAGATAGCCTGTGCAGTTGGAAATAATTAGGAAAGCGCTTCATGGAAGAAGTAGCACATTTTGACAGATTTGCAAACTAGGTAAGATATCAACTTGCATGCTCAAGAATCTTGGCCATTCAGTGGTGGGGAAAACACTTTAATGTTTGGTCTCTTTGGTTTTTCATTCATTCAACAAACATTTGAATTAGAGGGCCTACTCTCTCTATATTGGGCTCTGGTGATACACAGGAATAAGATAAAGTTCTTGACCTTGAGGAACTCATAGTGCAGTCCAGAAAGCAGAAATGGAAATAAACAAAAGTAGTACAGTGATAGTATTAGAGTACCATAATAGAGCAGGGTTCTGTGGGAGCATAGAGAGAGAGAATAATGGAGGTGTTCAGCAAGCCTCCCTTAAGAATCCACTGGAGGGACTTCCCTGGTGGTGCAGTGGCTAAGAATCTGCCTGCCAATGTAGGGGACACAGGTTCGATCCGTAGTCTGGGAAGATCACACATGCCATGGAGCAACTAAGCCCACAAGCCACAACTACTGAAGCCCGCGTGCCTAAGAGCCCGTGCTCCGCAACAAGAGAAGCCACCGCAATGAGAAGCCCACGCACCACAATGAAGAGTAGCCCCCACTTGACACAACTAGAGAAAGCCCGTGTGCAGCAGCGAAGACCCAACGCAGCCCAAAATTAATCAATTATTTATTTATTTATTTTAAAAAGAATCCGCTGGAGTTACAGCTAGCAAAGTAGAAGGGGGCACAACAGGTAAAGGGGTTGCTCAGCAGATTCAGAGACCTTGTTTTTGGTGAATCAAAGTGTATTTCCCTATGGCTAAGTGCAAGGCACAAATGGGGAGTGGCAAAAGATAAATTTGGAGAAGTAGCTAGAGTGCAGATTGTGAAGGGCCTTCCTTATTGTGCCATTCTACAGAATTTGGAGCTTCTCAGACTTTAGTATGGATAAAAATCACTGAAGGGACTTAATGAAAATATAGAATTCTTTCTCCGAGATTCTGATTCTTTAGGTCCAGAGTGCAGTTCATTAATTCTTTAATTCATTCAACAAATATTTATTGAGCTCCAATTGTGTACCAATATTATATATTGGGGGTACAGCATCATATAAGACAAAACATTTGGGGATGTTTTCAAGGAACTTCCTTAAAGGCTACTTTTTTTTTTTTGCGGTACGCGGGCCTCTCACTGTTATGGCCTCTCCCGTTGCGGAGCACAGGCTCCGGACGCGCAGGCTCAGCGGCCATGGCTCACGGGCCCAGCCGCTCGGCAGCATGTGGGATCTTCCCGGACTGGGGCACGAACCCGTGTCCCCTGCATCGGCAGGTGGACTCTCAACCACTGCGCCACCAGGGGAGCCCCAAGGCTACATTTTTAACAAGTACCCCATCAGTAATTCTGATGTAAGTGGAACAGGGACTGTACATTAAGAAATGATGGCAGGGTGTTGAAGAATTCTAAATATGGCAGTAGTACAGTCAGGTTTAAGTTTTAGAAAATTACTTTACATATAAAAGATGGATTGGAAAGGTGTGAGACCAGAAACAAAGGAGAGTTAGGAAGCTGTTAAACCTGTTCAAGAGCATTAATAATCTGGGTCTGAATGAAGACAGTGGTAGAGAAGTGGACTAAAGTGGCAAAGTTTAGAAAATATTTCTGAAATAGAATCAGAATAGAAAGGTTTGGTGGTCTTTTGTATGGGAGTGAAGTTAATAGATTATTTTCAAACCCTTATTGACGTTATTAACCTAGTAAAATAGTTATACTGAAGGATTTTCATCCATTAAGGCACTAAGTGATGGTTTTAGAAAACCAAATTCGTAATATGGGAAGGCTAGAAGATATTTTGCTTTACCAGCAGTGTTCTGAAAGGAAACGTCAAAACATTTTACATTTATTCTTTGAGATATTTAATGAATGTTTTCATTATTCATAAATAAAGTCATAGCTAAAGAAGAAACTTTAAAGCTCATATAATCCCAGCCTTTCATTTTATGAAGAAATTTAGACCCAGAGAGAGGAAAGACTTGCTTAAAGTTACCTGCCTAGTTGGTGCCACAGCCATCAGTATCTACTCTCTTCTGGGCCAAACTTCAGGCAGCAAGTCAGGTGTATCCTGAGCTCCATATTTTAGGTAATGAATTCTCTGCCTTCATTCTTACTTCCGTAGGGAAACAAATCGGACAAAATCAGAATTTATGAATTTTGCAAATGAGAGCCTGGGTAAATTAGTCCTTGTATAGGAATTTACTTCAGTGCTAACTCGAGGAAAATAATGGATTCTGGGATTTTAGCCTAATGCCTTGTATCAGTTTGCTAGGGCTGCCATAACGAAGTACCACAAACTGAGTTGCTTAAGCAGCAGAAATGTATTGTCTCTCAATTCTGGAGGCCAGAAATCCAAGATCAATGTGTTGGCAGGATTTGTTCCGTCTCAGGGCTTTAAGAGAGGATCTGTTGCAGGCCCTTCTCCTTGGCTTGTAGATAGCTTTCTCCTCCCTGTGTCTTTACATCATCTTTCCTGTACACATGTCTATGTCCAAATTTCCCATTCTTATAAGAACACCAGTCGTACTGGATTAGGCCCACCTTAGTGACCTCCTTTTAACTTGATTATCTCTGCAAAGACCCTATCTCCAAATATTGTCACTTTCTGAAGTACTAGAGCTTCAACATGTTAATTTGGGCTAGGATACACTTCAACCCATAATAATTTATCTTTTAGCTTTAGTAAGAATATATTACATTTACCGAATTAAACACAGTACAGTTAGTTGACCCTTGAACAAAACAGGTTTGAACTGCACAGGGCCACTTACACAATACATTTGACCTTTGAACAACTCAGATTTGGACTGTGCAAGGCCACTTATATGCAGACTTCTTTCAGTAAATACTGCAGCACAACAGATACTCAGTTGAATCCAAGGGCACAGAACTATGAATTGAGCCCACTGTAAAGTTACAAGCAGATTTCCACTTCTGGAGGGAGTGTTCTGCACCCCTAACCCTGGAGTCGTTCAGAGGTCAACTGTAGTTCCTAAAGTGTTTTTTGTCAGACACTGTTGAAAATCTAATGAAAGCAGTGGACCTTCTCCCCAGGAAAACACATAGACCAATCAAACTTACTATTATTCCAGAAAATTCTTAACTATACAAGGGGTGTCATTGCAGCATTTCATTTTACGCTATTATTATTATTTGAGAAATAATAATCATTTTACACATAACTTTTAGCCATCTGTTGTGCAAATAAAATAGAAGCAATTCATTGAGAGGTAGTTATTATCTAAGAGTTGCCTGTCAAAGGGTTACTTCGTGAAACGTAAGTTAGTTGCTTCATTCTGTTAGTATTATGGCGCTGTCTTCAGTTTATTGAGGATGAATTACAAGAAAGGTAGCTCTGAAGACATTTATATGAATTTTTATTTATTCTTTAAGGAGATTGTAATACATTTTTTGCATCTAGACATAACAGCAGTCACACTTTATTTCTAATTATTTGTAGCACATACTCTTTCAATGTCTTTTTAAGACATATATATAACATGTTATCCGTTCATCTGTATTGCTTACATTAGTGAAAATAATTCAGGATACCTGTTTGCTTTGCAGTTCTTAGTGGGCTTCCTCCTTCCCACCTGTGACAAACAGACCAAATCCAGTTATTTAGGTCATGTACAATTCTTATGTTCTTTCTTGTTATATTGGAGGCTATAGACAGTTGGAGGTAGGTGAGGATTAGTTACTCTCCTACAGCCTTGTTGCCAGGTTATCATGAAACAAATTCTGGCTCACATTAAAACATCTATTATCAAGGATAGATAAAACAGTATCATAACTTGTTCTATAAGCTCATTGAAATCCCATTGTCCTTTCTTTGTGCTACAGCAGAACCACGCATAAACGATTTACCCAAAGCAAATGCAACAGTATTCTAGATGTAGGATTCTGCTGGCCATTTGGTTAACCCTCTTGACTAAGAATCCTTCGAACTAGCAGCTGAGGATCCGAGACTAAGCCATTCCTAAGGGTTAAGGACTTTATCGTATATTCTTGTTCAAATGAATATTACTAAAATGTTTCAGCTAACCCAGTATCTTAAACACCAGTCATTTAATCTGTGAAAAGCCATTTCTGATATTCATTTTCCTAGGTTAGTTGAAATGCTTAAACCTTGAACTATGGCTTTTGATCAAATGCTAACTAACCACACTGGAGCGTTAACATTCCCAGTCAGGACAACTGAATGCCTATAAGGTATGACCAAAATGTGCACATTTTATATTATACTGTCTATACTGAAATGTGGTAAATAAATTACAGGCCGTAAGACCCCACCTATATTTTTATATCATAGTGTCATAATTTAGGAATTTTTGTACCCTTTTCACCTTCCCTTTTTTACTTAAGTTTCTAGTTTTAGATGTCTGCTTGACAACCTACCTTCCTTTTATTCTTCCTTTTAAATTTTTTCTTATATTTTTAAAAAGTATTATATTTTGATTGAAGAAAATGTGTAAACCATAGAGAAGCAAGAAGAAGGAAAAAAATCACCTGCTATCCCACTATTTAGCAATGATCATTGTTTAATATATGTAAGAAATTAAAACCCATCTCTTGTCATATATGTTTATTTACATTAAAAAGCAAAACTTCTAGGATCTTATTTTATCCTCTAACACTATAACATGGATGTTTCCTTAAGGCATTAACTATTTAGCAATGTAGTTTTTAATAGCTACGTAAGAGTCCATTGTGTGGCTAGACCATAATGTATTTAAACAGTTCCCTTTTGCTGGACATTTAGAATATCTCCAGTTCACTATTAAAGGCATTGCCTGACTTTGTAGATTTAATTCCTTTCTGTTTCTTTAGACCTAGTCTTTATGTACCCATCTATCATTGGCTTTTAAAATGCCAGTCTCCTTTTCCTTCTCTTCAGGTTGCAATTCTTATACAGTTCTTTAATTTAGGTTCTTAAAAGTTGTAATTTTTAGCTTTTCACTAATATAAGCCTCATATTTGGATAAAGTGGGTTAAAAATACTGTTTAGAATTTTTAATACTCTAATTAACTGCATTAATATACTAACTTGTTTTAAAAAATAATTTTAGGAATATATATCCTGGGGAAATATGGACAGAAGAAAATCAGAGAAATACAAGAAAGGGAGGCTGCAGAATACATTGCCCAAGCACGACGACAATATCATTTTGAAAGTAACCAGAGGACTTGCAATATGACAGGTAAGACAAAGAGAACTATTTATACATGTATAAAGTTGTTTGATGATTTATATTAATTTGCATACCTCCAGGACCAAAGTTAGAGGAAAAGGCAAAAATGATAAATCTAGCAAGTATTTACATGATTTAACTGAAATACATCGTTTAATGTGGATTTGGAAAATCAGTGTAAATTAATATGCAACATAGATGCTTGTTCATTCATTTTATTTATTCATTCAGCAAATACTCAACAGTACTCAGCACTGGGGAAACAGAAGGTGAACAATTTGGTCAATTTTGTGAAAAAACAAAAACCTGACCTTCGGAGTTTATTCACTAGTGAGAGAAGAAGATGATAAACAACAGATAAATGACTTTAGGCAGTGATGACTGCTTACAAGAGAATGAGCTGTGTGAGGGGTGGGGTGCTCTTTAAGGTGGGGCAACCAGGAGTCAGACCTCTTTAAGGAAGTGACATTTGAGGAGAGATTAAATGGTACAATGGAGGGAGCCATACAAAATGCCTGTGGTGGGAACAAGCTTGGCATATTTGAGAAATAGCGAAAAAGGCTGTGTAGCTAGAGTAGCATGAGCAATGGAAGAAGAGTGATAGGAGACAGGGCTGCAGGAGTGGGCCTGATGCCATTGGGCCATATATGTCATAGTAAAGAATTTCTTACATTTACAAGGCACCTAGAGACCTGTAAGTCTAACACAATAGTATACACTCAGTGTTAATCAGTGGTAATAATTTAATCTCCAGAGCTAGAAACCTACTGGGAGGATGCTATAACAAAATCAGCTGCCCATATTTGAAGAAAACAAGGTGTTATGTTATAATTGGAATAACTCCTTGAAGAATTAGTTCTCAAATCCATGTCAAACTTGTTTTTCTTTGTTATTGTTTGAAGCTTAATGCTTTTCTACCATTTCTTTCAAGAACAATTAATTTAGAAAAAAATTTATAAAGGTAGGTTCTCTTTGTTCAATTTTAAAAGTAGAATATTTTTTCAAGGTTGGAAGAACTTTGTTTTTAGTTCAGTCTCATTTGATAAAGAGGCTGGGATTAAGAAGGTTAAGAGACATATTGCATTTCAGCTGGAGTATGATTTTTTTTTTTTTTTTTTTTTTTTTTTTTTTTCATTTTTTTTTTTTGTCTGTGCCATGCGGCATGCGGGATCTTAGTTCCCCTACCTGGGATTGAACGCGTGCCCCCTGCATTGGGAGCACAGAGTCTTAACCACTGGACTGCCAGGGAAGTCCCATGATTTTTAATGTTTGAAATAATAATACTTCAGTCTATAAAGCAAAAATTAATCATAAATGCTGTGTAAAATGGCAACTCAGATAAGGTACAGTAAGTAAGAGCACAGGCTCAAGGGTGAGGCAGATCTGGTTCTGTTCCTACTTTTGCCTTGTAATATCTGTGTGTCTTTGGGCAAATCTAAATCTAGTTCTTTCCTCTATAAAATGATCATCATAAAACCCACTTCATAAATGTTTTATGAGAATGCGGTAATTCATATAAAGTGCTTGGTACATAATAAATACTCAGTCATATAACTTTTTAAAAATTACACAATTTTTTAAATCAATATTTAGCATTCAATGTAGTCGTACTACCAAGGATATTTTAATGAATTTTTAAAGAATAAGAGCAGTCCATTTCTTTTTTCTCTTTTCTTTTTTTTTATTGAATGAAAGATTCTTTAAATTCTTTAGTGCTTTACAGTTTTCAAAAGTTTCACATACATGATTTCATATAATCCCAAAATAATCCTTTTTTTTTCCTACCCCTGTACTGCCCCTGCCCCTTCCCTCTCCCCAGTGTTAACCACTAGTTTAAGAACAGTTCATTTCCAGTTATTACTCAAATTTTCAAAAAATGAAAAATGCTGACTTCTGGGATCTCAAAATACATCTTAGTTTGACATGGACCCTTGTGTCAGTTTAGGTGCTCTGGGAAGCACAGCTAAGATGGGATTAGATGTGCAGGAGACTGATTGGGGGGAACACCCATGCAGAATAAAGAGGCGGGAGCAGAAGTAAGCAAGGAAAGCCTTTAGACCACCATACAGGTCTGATAGTTGTGAATAGAATAGGCAGAGGAAGGAAGGTTAGGTAAGAAGAGTCTCTGACTACAGCACGGTTTTAAGAAAGTTTTGGCAGGCCAGTCGGGAGTCCTCAAGCCTAAGTTCCCTGGTAGAGGAGTCCCTCAGGATCGGGCCTGCTTTAGTATCCCCACCAAGCACTGTCATTGGCTGAGAGCAGTGTAGATCCAGAGGGGTGGCAGCTGGAGCTGTCAGTTAATTATGCTCCTCCCAGCAGAAGATGCGAGTGGCACATCTCCATGACCATCACACCCCTCAGATGAATGAAGAGCTGATACAGGCAGTTAAAACTAAAATATGGTGCCCACTAAGAGCCAAAATATAGGCTCACTGAAAAAATTTCCAAATTAGCTTTCTGATATGTATTGATAATGGGGTTACAAATCATATAATTAAATTTCTATTCTTTTGAATAAGATGTAATGGACATACTAGAAAAAGTTAGTACTTTTAGGTAAATATAATCAGTTTTTTAACCCAAGAAGTTGACCCCAACTTGAAAGATGGTATCTAATGGAATGCTTCTGTGCCCTGCCCATTGTCTCTACCATCTTCATGATTTTACTAAAGATTTGGGAGAAGTGCTTATTAAATTTACACTCTCACTGTTGAGACAATGCTTGGATGCATAACTGACACCACAAATGAAGTTTGGGGATGCAAAATAGTCTAGTCCCGTTTAAGTGCTAGACTGGGATAAAAGAATTGTTCTGCATTAAAAGTCAATTGTACTGATACAGAATTATCCAAGCTTGCTTAAAAACAGGAGGTGTGAGGAAAGATTGGGAATTCTAGTTGAACATAAGCTTGTTATGAACCAGAGTATGATGTGACTTCTGGAAATACTAATTTAATCTTAGACTGAAGTAATAAAGTCTGTGGTTCAGCTCAAAGGTAGTTATAACATGCTCTGTGGTAGTCAGAGCAGAGGTCCATTTCTGCCTCTCACATGTTAAGAAGATACAAACTGGCATGTGTCAGAAGAAGCCCAGTAAGGATAATAATAAAAAGAGCTAACACTTACTGAGCATTTCCATGTGTAAAGAAGCACTGTTCTTTTTTTTTTTTTTTTTAACATCTTTATTGGGGTATAATTGCTTTACAATGGTGTGTTAGTTTCTGCTTTATAACAAAGTGAATCAGCTATACATATACATATGCTCCCATGTGTCTTCCCTCTTGCGTCTCCCTCCCTCCCACTCTCCCCATCCCACCCCTCCAGGCTGTCCCAAAGCCCCGAGCTAAAATCCCTGAAGAAGCACTGTTCTAATGCCTTTTATCCTTAATCCTTACAACAGTCCTGTAAGGTAGATCCACTGTCATCCCCAGTTTACAGATGAGGAAACTGAGGCACAGAGAAGTTAAATAATTTGCTCAGGGTCACACAGATTCAAGGCTGGTGAAGGGTTGTCCTGTGATTTGTGGTTGGACTGGGGATGTTTATCATGGAGACCAGGTGGCTAAAGCAAGACATGAAAGCTGTATTCAACTCAATACAGAAACATATTTGTTCAGTGTTAGTACAGATGGCTAGAAGAGAAGAATAGCCTTGTCTTTGGTTGAGTATGCTGAAGTGGAAAGTCAGAAGCTCTTATCTCTCAGGAGAATTATTGAAGAGATTCCTCTTAAATCATGTTGTCATACCACATCATCTTTAAAGTTCCCTACAACTTTTTCTGAATTTAGGACTCTAGTGTTGCTTTTTCTTGGTAAGATAAAATACCATGTTTAGGCTAGATATATATACCACGGACACTAAGAGAGAAACCACATTTTACATTGACTGAGCTGCTACTTCAGTTAGTGGTCTAAACAACTTAGGTGATTTAATCATATATCTTGAGGAAATACGCTGAAGCTACACAATGCAGCACTGAAATAAATGTTTAGAGTAGGTTAAAAGCTGAATTTTCTATAGAAAAAAAATAACATGGATTTGTCATTAATATCTTGCCTTGTCAAGAAGTAAAAATCATACACTAAAGTTTTCCCTTTTAGAATATGGCATTTGTAATCTCTTGATATTTTTTCATTTTATCACTACTTCTTTAGTGTTAGAAATACATTTTAAATTTATGTATGTACATTTCACCAACATTTCTTATACCATGCATAGAGCCATAAATAAAGTAACTCCCATAAATTACATGCAGTCTTTTTTTTCCATAGAGTATTATATCTTATTGTATCTTCATGTTGGTATTCGAACAATAGCCATTGTCAAAACCAAAACTACAGCTCGGCAGCTCTTAATTCCTAGCCTGATGCACTTTTGTCTAAGGTTGTAACAAATGCCTGTTGCTTTGTAGTATTTAAGAAATAAATGTTTTCTAAAATTAGAAATAAAATGTGAAGCAAGAAGTATAGCTAAAGACAAAAGATCATTTTATTGAATCAGAAATAAACATTTATTGTAAAAGAGCTGGAAAAAAAAAAGAATTATCCATAGTCTGTAGCCCAAAGACCAACACTGTTAACATTTGGGAATAATTCTTCCCATTCTTTCTTCTACGTGTACTTGTTTGCATCACTATGATCATAACATGTATATGCATAATTTTGCTTCACGTGAGCAGATAAATGATTTATTAGTAGGTAACTGGTTTTTATTCTTAATAATAATTTGAAAGCCCTGACCTTCCTTACCAACCCTTCCTAGTTGCTAGTCCTGTCAAAACAATGTGCATTTCTCAGTGAAGGCAGTCCTATCACTTGTGACCTTTTTAATTTTCTGTTTGTATTATAGTGCTGTCCATGCTTCCAACACTGAGAGAGGCCTTAATGCAGCAACTCAATTCTGAGAGCCTTACAGCTCTGCTAAAAAACAGGTAAATGCAAGTTACGGCCATTCTCATTTATACATTGCACTGAAAATTTATAGAATGTAACTGAAATACTTTTCAGAAGTCTTTGTTTTCTTATTTTTCTTTCTATTTAGAGCTTATAATAAGCTCTTTTAGAAAAAATATTTACTTACAATATCATTTAATTAATATTTTGTCCATTTATGTTCTACCTTGATGTGCAAAGTATTTAGGGTGACAATATTTGTATGTATTCTGGTTTTCATATGAAGAGATCTTCTGTCACTTTGACACTTTTTCAGAAATTTAATTATTGAGTACTTAGGGAATGTGTTCCTGAACCAGATGTTGTGAAGCGACAGTAATGTTAAATATTAAATATTAACTCTTTAATATTCTTAAAGAGTTTACATCGTACTAGCTAAAGCATGTGAACATACATTTTAAATAACGAAAGCATATGAACTTACATTTTATATCATTAGCAAAATGAAGTACAAATATAACATGAACATATGATAATGATAATTTATCTTACCATGACAGTGTACTGTGTACAAAGCACTTTCATACATAGGACCTTGTATGTGGGGAGTAGTGTGTATTGGAGTATTGTAATTTAGTGTGATGCTGTGTTAGTTTGAGAAGACTTCCAGAAGGAAATGGCTTCTTTTAATGAACAAGAAGGGGGGTGGAGGGGAATGGTTTCACTAAATATATTTTAATCATTGTGGCCTTATCGAAAGATATTCATTTTCCTTGTAATCATCCTCCAGTAGTCAGGGGAAAGAAAGTGCTCTTTCTGGGGTGTCTCTTTGTGCCAGGCCCAGTGCTAGATACATTACTCCCATTTAAATTCCACAGTATCCTTGTGAGGCAGATTTTTTTTTTTAACATCTTTATTGGAGTATAATTGCTTTCCAATGGTGTGTTAGTTTCTGCTTTATAACAAAGTGAATCAGCTATACATATACATATATCCCCATATCTCCTCCCTCTTGCGTCTCCCTCCCACCCTCCCTATCCCACCCCTCTAGGTGGTCACAAAGCACCAGGCCGATCTCCCTGTGCTATGCGGCTGCTTCCCACTAGCTATCTATTTTACATTTGGTAGTGTATATATGTCCATGCCACTCTCTCACTTCATCCCAGCTTACCCTTCCCCCTCGCCGTGTCCTCAAGTCCATTCTCTGCATCTGCATCTTTATTCCTGTCCTGCCCCTATGTTCTTCAGAACCATTTTTTTCTTTAAATTCCGTATATATATGTTAGCATATAGTATTCGTTTTTCTCTTTCTGACTTACTTCACTCTGTATGACAGACTCTGGGTCCATCCACCTCACTACAAATAACTCAATTTCATTTCTTTTTATGGCTGAGTAATATTCCATTATATATATGTACCACATCATCTTTATCCATTCATCTGTTGCTGGACACTTAGGCTGCTTCTGAGGCAGATATTATTAACTCCATTTTGCAAATAGGAATTTAGTGCTCAGGCAGGTTACGCAGCAAGCTGGACAATTTCTTTGGAGACATTTTCTGTAGTCAGATAATACCTCCCAAAATAACACTGAATTTATATACAATTGGTTTGTGTACTTTTTTTTGGATGGGGGTATAAATGTAATTTTTTTATTAGAAAACAAATATACAACTTGGAATGGATTTGAAGCAAATTGTGTCATAACAGTTTTTAAGTGGCTAAAGCAAAGTTTAAAAATCAAGTAACAGGGACTTCCCTGGTGGTCCAGTGGTTAAGAATCCGTCTTCCAGGGCTTCCCTGGTGGCGCAGTGGTTGAGAGTCCGCCTGCCGATGCAGGGGACGCCGGTTCGTGCCCCGGTCCGGGAGGATCCCACGGAGCGGCTGGGCCCGTGAGCCATGGCCGCTGGGCCTGCGCGTCCGGAGCCTGTGCTCCGCAGCGGGAGAGGCCACAACAGTGAGAGGCCCGCATACCGCAAAAAAAAAAAAAAGAATCCGTCTTCCAACACAGGGGATGCAGGTTCAATGCCTGGTCAGGGAGCTAAGATCCCACACGCCATGGGGCAACTAAGCCTGCACGTCGCAACTACTGAGCCTGCACGCCACAACTACTGAGACTACGCACCACAAGTAGAGAGAAAGCCCACACGCGTGCCACAACAAAGAGCCCACGCACTGCAACAAAAGATTCTACATGCTGCAACTAAGACCCAACACAGCCAACAATAAAAATAAATTTTAAAAAAATAAATAAAAATCAAGTAACAATAAAAGAAAAGTGTATGAGCACCTGGATAATACACCCGTTTTGCAATAGTGCAGCTTTTAAATACATATTATTGACTGTCCATAATCCACGCAAAGTTACAACTCTGCACTTCAACAACATGATGACAGTCCCTAAAGAAAATGACTTAAAAAAAGGCATAACCTAGATATTCCCTCATTCAACCAACTGATCAGGTTTTTTAATCTGATTAAAGTATAATGCTAGTGATAAGAATTTTTTCCTTAGTTTCATGATTCTTAGTGGCTGACACACTTTTACTACTACTTATGGATGTAAGGTTTGGTTTATAAATTAGTTCATGTGATTATATAAAGAAGAAACATATAGAAAAATAAATTTTAATTGCCTTAAGTTTTAGTCTTACTGAGAAGGCAAGACAAATGAAATAAGTGAATACACTTTTATAAAAGCAACACAGACACACATTAAACATAAGTGGGATTCTTTCTTGGTAACCCTGTTTCCTGTAAGGCCCTACATTCCCTGTGTTTTGGGGGATTCAAGATAATTAAGATAAGGTCTCTTTCTAAGACTTTGTCATCCAAAGGAGGAATTAGATGAAATAAATTGTCATAATTCAAGACATACTATGGTTAGTCTGTGGTAAAAAGTGAAAGCAAAATGTGGGGAGAAAATGTGGGAGGCTAGAGAGCAAAGGGATTAATGATGGGTAATGCTTTAAAGAAAAGGCATGAGGCCTCTTTTCTTTATAACACAGGAGAATTTCTTAAATTCTTGGAAGGATAAGATGTACAACAGTTCTCCTCATTGCCTGTTTCCTCTTTAAACATCTCCGTGTTATTTTTTCTTTCCTTTCTTTTGATTTGAAATTACTATTTGCAGTTTGGGGGCTGGGGGAGGGGAGAATGTCCATTTGAAAAGTATTTGCATAAAGAGACGCTTGAGCCCTTACAAAGTGTGATTAAAGTAAGGCCTCCAATCTTACGACTGCTTTTGTATTGGTTTTCAGTCAACTCCGGCCTCATATAAGCCTGTCAAGCAAGTTAATTTTCTCCTTAAACTAATTGTGATAACAACTAATCAGAAATAAATGAAAGGTTTGATAGTCTTATTTTATCAGTTTTATAGTAGCAAATAAACAGCCACCACTGCCTTTAATATTTGGCATTCTTATTGATGATTGATAATGGCAGTGTAGTTTCAATGGCAAAGGATCTTAAACATCCTTCATCACAAGACAGGTAGAACACTTTGAAAGGATTAGTTTAATTCTTAAACATATTTTGGTAGTATTAAAGAGTCTGATTGTATTTAACCTGGAGTTGGTTTCCATCAGACAAATCATTTGAAAGGAATCTTGGCCTAGAAAGTACTTTGTTCTACATAGGTTTGGAATCAGAATCTTTAAAACAGATAAGGTGAATTTTTTTTTCATTTTTTGTAAATGTATATATTAAAAATGATTACCACAGTCAAGCTAATTAACATATCCATCACCTCATGTAGTTACCATTTTTTTGGTGTGTGGTGAGAACACTTAACATCTATTCTCAGGAAATTCCAAGTATACGAAAGCATTATTATCAACTGTATTCACCGTGCTGTACATTAGGTCTCATAACTCAATTAAATCTACTTTTAAGTCTGATAGTGGTGAATGTCAACATGAAGAAATGTCCTGTGTGGCTATAATTCAGTCCTGTCCCACCAAAATCATGCCAAATAAGTACAGTTTCCAGACAGATACCCTAGTTTGCCCTTCCACAGCCTGCTGCTATTGAGCACTTCCTGTGTTAAAATTTTGGAACCACTGTTTTCTTATCTTGTTTCATTTAGAATTTCTATAACAATCACTTTGAAATTTATCTTAGATAACATTCAAAAGAAGTGATTTACTTGCATTAAAATACCTAACCCTTGAATTGTGGTTGATTCCCAATTTAATATGGGACTAAAATATGGTGTTCTGCCACAAGGCCTGAACAGTAGCGTAAGGTTGCAGCAGGGCCTGATAGGATTTTCTCCATTTATCTACCAAACTTGTGCCATCTAGGAAAGGGACACCTGAAGCTCTACAGTCTCTCCAGTGCCAAAGAAAGATAAGAAGCTAGTAATATCCCACAATTGTAATGGTAACTCATTGTCTGATTATAATTATAAAGAATACGGGATTGTATTTTTTGTATCTTTGTGGTTTTTTAATTTGACTTTTCTAGTAATTCATTTTTATTTTATTTTACCAAACTGTTCATCTGTGACAGATTAGAAATAAGAAAAAAACCTGGTCCTACCACAAAGGTGATTTGAAAAGCCCTGAACTTCATCCACGTAGTATACACACACAGTGAGTGGAATACTATGCCGTGGTTTCAAAAAGAAAAACAAAAAAACGATGGCTACTATCGCTATACTATTATGGAATGATCCCCAGGATATATTGTTATATTTTTTTAAAAGATAAAGGAAAAATGTGTATAGAATGCCACCATTTATTTAAGGGGGCAGATATGAATATATATACATATTTGCCTATATAAAGGAAAACAATGGGAAGTTAAAGTATATTTTTTTAATAGTTACCTATGAAGAAGAAAAAGAATAAAGGTGGGTAGGAATGGACTTCTTTGAATATGCTGTGTTGTATAAATTTGAGTTTGGAACCATATAAATATTTTACATATTTATAAAACTATGTTTAGTGTTTAAAAAGCAATGTTTAAAAAGTGATAGTAAAATAAATGAAATTAACCCAAATGCGTATCTAGTTGATGTTGTAATCACAAAAAGAGAAACTATGCCAAGTGACTTTAAAACAGAAATTTGAGGGCTTCCCTGGTGGTGCAGTGGTTGAGAATCTGCCTGCCAATGCAGGGGACACGGGTTCGAGCCCTGGTCTGGGAAGATCCCACATGCCGCGGAGCAGCTAGCCCCGTGAGCCACAATTACTGAGCCTGTGCGTCTGGAGCCTGTGCTCCACAACGAGAGACGCATTGATAGTGAGAGGCCCGCGCACCGCGATGAGGAGTGGCCCCCACTTGCCGCAACTAGAGAAAGCCCTCACACAGAAAAGACCAAACACATAAATTAATTAATTAATTAATTAATTATTTAAAAAATAGAAATTTGTGTGTTTTTAGTGGGATATATACTCTTAGAGCATACAGAATTGAAAAAAAAAAACTTAAACTGTTTTCACTGTTGCTATTGCTGTTCTGAGACTGTTGTCCATAGAGTGAGGGATGAAGCAAATTAGTAATTATGTTAGTTTCACTGATTTCTAGTGTGAGCAAAAAGAAATACAGATGTAAGAACAATGAGATTGTTAAAAAACCCAGTGGTCCTAATTTTGAATTAGAAGTATCAATATGAATTCATGATGTATTTTATCTCTTTGAATATATGTTCATATAAATAAATACATACATATATTGATATTTACTAGCTTAGTCTACTGAAAAGGCTTAGAAATAATGACCTACCCAGTAGCAATGAACATCCTTAATCAAAGGATTAAGTCTCAGACTACCATTTTCCACTACCAGGAACCAGGACTCTCAGAGAAATGGATGATTCCAGGTTTGCAGCAAGAATTGAACAAGATGAACCCAGAACAGCTTTTTATGTCAGAGAGCAAGGAAGTTGTCAAAGACTAAAGGGGTCGTGTCAAAAGGACTTAGGAACTAACCTGAATAGTCCCACAATAGTCAAAGATGGGCAGTTTGAACATCAGTAAGGATAATAACTACAGTGGGTAGAAACACATCAAACACACATTAAAACGCATGTGTTTGTAATGATACTTTTAAACAAAAAATACTTCATTACTTACCTTTGAAGAGTTATAGAACCTACTGCATTATTTATAAAACAGTAAATAAGGGAAAGAAATAAATATTCCTGCTTTTCCTGTCTGATTTTATAATACAAATATGCATATGCTCAGAAGGAGGAGAAAGACTGGAAGGATATACACCAGGATACTATGAAAATGGTTATTATCAGTTACTGAAATTACAGTTGTTTTTACTATATTTTATGGGCTTTGTTTTCTGCAGTTATCCTGTGATAAAATATAATTAAGTATAGAGCTGTAAAGTTCAAAGTTTTCTGTTAGATTACCTATATTATTATTTTCTGATATTTTTCTTTAGGCCTTCAAACAAGCTAGACATATGGGAGGATCTGAAGATAATAAGTAAGCCTGCGTATTCTGTGCAACAGAACAGCCTTAAAATATTTTTAATGGGAAATTTTTGTACTCTATTATGTGGGTAACTCTTCTTTACCTACCTCATAGAGTTTTTGTCAGATTAAATAATTCTCATAAAGCAAGTAGATCAATGGTCATAGAAACTACTCAATAAATTTTAGCGGTGGTGGTGGTATTATTATTGTTATGATAATACGTAAACCTGTCCTAGACTACGTATATGCATATTAGGTACTGATATCTACAATATATACTTTGAAGGAAGTTTTTACTCCAACCCAGATAGTAACTTTACTTTGATATTGTATGCAAACTTTGATTAGTGATAAAAATTTGTAGCAAAAAGCTGCCCTAGAATAGATGTATCTCGATGTCTCAGAACTTCATACTGTCAGTTATTCCTGTGTTTTCCTATCCATTCAACTAATCCTTATCAACTGAATCATGCTTAAACTTTACCTATTTGAAAATGAACTAAACTTTTGTACTACCCTGTATTTCCTTTCAGCTATTGTACTTTCTCACATCCATTGTATAATACAAAAGATTTCTACATTCCCTGTCTTTCCTTCTTCACTCCTACTCACTCTTTGACATACTAGAGCCTGGTTTCCAGTCGTGTATCTCCACCCCAGCAGATGTCTCAAGCATCAGTAGTAACTTCTGTGTTGCTAAATCCACTGGACATTTTCATCCTACTAGACCTCTCCACAAGAGTCAGCACCTTTCTCTCTCCTCTGTTTTGAACACGCTGTCCTAGCCGGGTCTCTGGGTGTTTCCCTGTCTTTGTGTACCTTCCTCCAGCCCTTTAATGGGCTTATCCTTTATCCCCTTTTACCTGCCATTGACGGCTGGAGCTCTTCCATGCTCAGCCCTCTTCTCTTACTCAGGACTGACTCCCTGGACAGCTCTGAGTTCTGAGGCTGCAACACTTAGTGCTTCCCAGTACTTTCTTTTTTTCCTTTCTAAGCTAATAATATATAACCCTTCACTGAATATATCCGTTATTGTTTTTTTGGGTTATTGTTTCAATTAAGGGATCATTCCTAATTTACAATAAACATTTTTTAAGCAGATTAACTATGAAATGTTTTGAATTGATATATTTTTGTACTTGAAACAATTACAAATGTATTTTTAAAGTCATCTTATGAAAAAATAACTGTAGGAATGGTTTGTGATTTTACACATTTGTTTATATTTTAATAATTAGTACCAAGTGGTTTTCTTTTCTCTGTAAAGGTTTCACAAGAAGTATCGTAGCTGTGTACAGTACTTGCATGCTGGTGGTTCTTTTGCGAGTCCAGTTAAACATAATTGGTGGATATATTTACCTGGATAATGCAGCAGTTGGCAAAAATGGCACCGTAAGTTTAACAGACTTCAATAGATATTGCCCTTTCTTTCAAGAGGTTCAAATTTTAACCAAATATTATTTACCATGATAATTCATATAGAATAAATATCTTTATATTTCATGTGATTATAAACTTTTAGCATTATTATTCTTCATATTTTGAAGCTAAGCTTTTTGTTATGTTAAAGAATAGTATTTTTCCTGTCGTTCCAGGTCCTAAAGAATCTCAGCTCAAGTTATAATGAAAATATTATTATTTACTAATAATATTGGGTACCTTATTTCTGTTTTATACAGACAGTTCTTGCCCCCCCAGATGTCCAACAGCAATATTTATCAAGTATTCAACACCTCCTTGGAGATGGTAAGATTCTTATTCGTGACCTGTAAACTAATTCTGATTCATTTGTAGTATTGAGGAATTGAAAAAGTCAACAACGCTTTTATGTTTGTTTTTGCTTTAATAGGCCTGACAGAATTGATCACTGTCATTAAACAAGCTGTGCAGAAGATTTTAGGAAGGTAAGGCATTTTGCTTTGGCTTTTCTGACTTACTGATTCTGATGAATAAAAGAAAAATTCGAATTGTTCTAATGAAGCTAGTGATTTGACAAATGGTGGTCTGCGAAACTCTTAACCTAATATGGACACAGCCCTGCGGTGTTACATTGTGGAATCCATTTTCTTCATCAGTATCAACCTTTTCATACTAAGGGAAAAGATTTAATATTTCATTGTTTATTGATTGATTTCCAAACAAACCAGAGATATTTGGGTCATGAGATTAAAAACCTGCTTTTAAAAATCTGTGTCTGAGGCTTTTAACTCCCGTTCATACAGTGGGAATTTTCTTGTGAAATCTGCAACAAGATTTTTCTTGGTCCTTAACGGGTAGCTGATTTCTTAATCTACTCTAGTGATTTCACAGTCAGCAGTTTCACGGTTTGACTGGTTGAAACAGGATCTCAGGTAGTAACCTGTTAGGGTAAGAGTGTGTATAGGATGTGTTGTATAGTTTCAATTTATCCCAATTCCCTTTTCTCTGTTTCTAGTGTTTCTCTTAAACATTCTTTGTCCCTTTTGGACTTGGAGCAAAAACTAAAAGAAATCAGAGATCTCGTTGAGCAACATAAATCTTCTTCTTGGATTAATAACGATGGATCCAGATCTTTATTGTGCCATTATATGATGCCAGATGAAGAAACTCCATTAGCAGTTCAGGTGCTTAATTCATAACCATTTAACCAAACGAATTACTCTTTTTTTTTAAGGTTTTTTTCACTATCTCTTAAAATTTAGATTTCTGAGTCTCTTGAAAGGTAAGTGATTGAAAGACATGTATTTCAGTAATTTAAATAAAACCTCATTAATTTAGAAAACAAACTGTAAATGGAACTGACTTCCAGTTAGAAAAAACTTTAGATATTCAGCAGAATTTTATTGAATATTAGTTATGTGACAGACACTAGTATGATTGGCATATAAAATGAATAAGACGTATTCATTACACCTGGGGAACACAGGAGACAAATTCAGTTCCTTTGGCTAGAGCATTTCTGTATGAGGTCAGGTAACAGAAGATAAAGCTGGTAGTTGGGGCAAGATCCTAAAGAACTTTGTGTGCCAAGATAAAGAGTCTGAACTTCCATTTCAAATTCTAATCAAGCCAGTACCACAATCACATTTGCTTTTTAAGATGAATCAATGATGGCAGTATCTGAATGGACTGAAGGAGTCATCCAGTTGAGAAACAAAGAAGGCCTAATCTAACATATATCAACTATGGTGTTGCTATACACTGGTGTGTCCCAGCCAGTTGTGATTTAAGTTATTCATTGGTTAAGAATAATAAAAATGCCAAAGATTACAGGTTATAGACCTCATTTTTTAAAAATTTTATACCTAAGTGGATTGCATCCATTCTTTGCCATTGAGAGAAGAATATCTCTCACTTAACAATTGGAGAAGTCTTAGACCAGAGAGGCCCCTATGCCATACCTCAGCGTAAAGGTCCTGTTAGAACAAAGACTGCCATGTTTTTCATTGCCTGCCGGTTTCCCCCTTGCCCAGAAACCCCAGAGATAGATGTTTGTGGGTACTGAGAGACCCTGCATTCATGAATAGGCCAAAAAAAAATTGCAAACCATCTGAGGAAACCCTGTGAACTGCAGGATGGAGGCTAAATTGAACAAGCAGAACAGACCTGACAGAATTAATGAAAGAAACCGGAGAAAACTTACTTACAAATTAGAATCTCAAGGAGATGCAATAATAGTATTTAAAAAGCTTTCTGGAATGATAAAGCAATTTCCAAGTTTTAAAATTCAACAGTGGAATTAAAAAAGAAAATGATTCAAAAGAACGGATGAAGAGAGGGGTGATAGACCAAATCTTACCTGAGTTAAATTTAAACCTGCAACTTCAGATTGAAAGGACACACAGAGCCTTAGACTAAACTAGATTGATGAGAAAAGACACATACATATCCTGATAAAAAGTCTTAACAATCAAAGAAAAAAAATCCCTGGCCTCTGCAACCTCAAAGGCTATTTTTTTCTTTGTAAGTATATTCTAGAAATGTGTCCAAGAGGGGTCAGATAAACAAAGATCTTACTGTGACTCATGTTCTAAATACTGCTTACCTGTGCACATGAACCTTTATAGTGTTTTGAGTTTAACATTTTTTGATTGTTGATAGAACATAGACTTTTAGGCTTCCTGAACTCCTGAGTTTATTAATATGATTTGTTTCATCATAACCCTGTGCTAATATTTGAAACCCTGAAATGTGGCCTTTTAATTTCACAGGCCTGTGGGCTTTCTCATAGAGATGTTACCACTATTAAACTACTCAATGAAACTAGAGACATGTTGGAAAGGTATGTATACTGCATGTAACAGAAAGCATGTGTTTCTTTTTTGAATGTACTTAAGACCATTTTATAGTTTTTTTTGAACAACGTTCAACATAATATTTTGTTAAAATTAAATTTAAAATCTATTCCCCTGCCTTAAGTAGGATTTCCTACCTAAACTAATGGTCCTCTTATTAGGGTGGGAGGGAAGCAAAGATTTCTTTTTAGGATACCCATGCCTTGCCCCCACCTACTTTCCTAGCCTAGAGACTCTGATATACTAGTTAAGGAACTGGAAGGTAGTTAGCATTTATATTTTGAGGAAAGCTTTCAAGGGTGATTCTCATATGCTCAGTGTGTAGTGGTAAATGGTTAACAACCAGCCCTGTAAAGAAAAAAGACCAGAAACAAATTGTAGCCACAGCAGTGCTGACTACCAACTGGACGTCACTCAGTGCTGACTTGGAGAGTTGGGAAAAGATGCTCTTGGCAGCCAAAGCTAGCCAGCTCCAGCTAGGCCTCAGGTGTAGACACATGTACACACATGCTTATGTGTATGCACACACACCTGTACTTAATTTTGAGAACTACTTCCCCTAACCCTTTCAGGATAGTCTATAATGTTCCTAAATCTTTGAGTGATAAAAATTTCACATCCTCCCTAAACTGAGTATTACTATTTTAAATTACCCAGAAGAAAGCCAGAGTGTTTGAAATGGAAAAAGCATCAGATTATGCATTAGAAGATGAGAGGACCTAGATACAAGGTTGGCTGTCCTATTTATTATCTGGTCAACCTTGATTGAGCCACTTAACACTCGTTGAGGTAGTTCTATCATTGTGAAATCTTAGTGGTAATACCAGTTCCATCCACTTTATCTTAAGTGATTAAAATATCAAAGTTTCTTTTCAATTAAAGATAATTTAAGATCATTTTTTCTAGTTCTGTTTAATGGTCAAATTATATCCTTTGTTTATAATATTTTTTCATAATCTTGAAGAAAATCAGCAAATTTTTAGGTTAACTCAGCTACTGACTCTACTATCTGAATTCATCAAGTTCTAGTCCCTTGACTTTCTACAGTAGCGATCTCCACCTTTTTCTTATTCAAACCACTCCATGAAGCTCTAAGAAAAGGTCATCAGTGAACTTTTGCCAAATCCAGTCAACATGTAATGCTCATCTTACTTGGCCTTTCTCTAGTAATTGACACTGGTGATCAAGCCTTTCTTGAAATTCCTTTCTCTTATGGCTTCAATGAAAAATCTAATTTTTCTCTCAGTTCTCAGATCATTTCTTCTTAGGTTCCTCTATGCCTGCCTTTCCTTTAAATATTAGTGTTTCCCAGGTATTTGTTCTTATTTCATCCTCAGGCTGCCCTAAGCAATTTTATGTACTCCTATTAATTTACTGTCTGTATGTTAGTAATTCCCAAACTTACAGCCCTAGCCCTCCACTCTCATGAGTTGAATTGAGATTTCTACATGTCGAAGATAGAACTAATCTGTTCAACTAGGCAGTTTCTAACTCTCATAGCATACATATATTATTCTTTATATCAAAGAGTTTTTGTGAGGTACTGACATGATGTAACAAAAAGAGCTTGAACTTTAAGATCAAAAAGGCCTGGGTTCAAATTCTGGCTCCCATATTTACTAATTACATAACCTTTGGACAGATTTCTTCATCCCTCAAGTATCCAGTTCCTCATCTGTTGTACATGTTAATAAAATATTCTGTTTCACTGGGATGATATGATAGAGTATATAAGGCAAACCAATAACCTGTGACTATAAGAGGATTCCTCTTCAAGTGTTTCCTCAAGAGAAGTAATACTATTTATTGATATTTATAAAAATACACTTATAAAGTGCTGCCTAATGTAAGAAAATCTAGCAAAATGCATGAATATTCTCATTGTGTTGTGCTAAATAATAAGCTCACTTTTTATGCTTAACTTTTAAGATTGACTCCTTGATATATTTTTATAGTGTTTTAGTCTAAAAACTAAATTGTGACTAGAAATGTTGGTGGTTGTCAAAGATAACCACATCGTTACTGAATCTGTGTCCTTTTCGATTGAGAATCTGAAAAGTAACTTATCCTCTTATTTTGTGTAGTCCAGATTTTAGTACAGTTTTGAATACCTGTCTAAACCGAGGATTTAGTAGACTGCTAGACAATATGGCTGAGTTCTTTCGACCTACTGAACAGGACCTGCAACACGGTAACTCCATGAATAGGTAAGAAGACATAAAAGAATGTTATCAGTCTAAAGAATGTTCTAATAAAATAGTGCTTTGGGATGTGTTTATTTTTTGTTCCAGGTAACAAAAATATCTTAGAGGATAAATTTGAATGTTTGTTTTTTCAACAAATTAAACTCTGTTCAACCAATGACTCCTTCATTAGGAGGAGCTCTTTCAGTATTCAATATTAAAACTTTTCATTTCTTCCAAAAATTTTGCCACTATATAAAGTACTTAAGTTGTGAAACTATTTTTCTATAGGCCAAATTTCAATTATTGGGGCTTTTTAGATTTAACTCTTTAGAATACAAAACTGAAAATGTTATTTAAGTTTTAATGTTTTCTCTTATATTATTCCAGTACTATAAGCCATAATTAGCCTGTATAATTCAGCCAAGCATTCTTGTTTCTAAATTCCCACTTGATGAATTATCTCCTAGTTCTACAGCCCTTATTGTAGGATTAGGAATGTTTAGTTAGTGCAATTGGTAGTGATTTTAATCATAACTATTACTAAGTCATGGATTCACACTGCCAAAAGATATCTTATGGTTTTATTATATTCTTATCATCTCAGCATGAGCACCTTGAATCTCCTATTAGGATTTACACTCTTTTGCAGTTTTTTAAGTTAAATTCAGAAAATAATAGGTACTAAATCAATGTTAACTGACTATAAACCCATCTGTTAAAATTAAGGGTAACAGTAACTGATATGCAGTATGTATGTGCAATGTCCAATTTAATTCTGAAATACACAGGGCAAGATTATTTTATTTGCCCAGTTCTCTGGGACCCATCTTTATTATACAAAAAGGAATAATTTGCAGTTAACATTGAGGATTTGGAATGCCTAGCATCATAAAATTTATTTTCTGAAGCAATTTAAATATCATCCTAAAATCTTCTTTAGCAGTTCTTTAAATTATCAAAAAAAATTTCAGCCTCTATAAAATACTCAAGGTGCTCCAGTCAACAAAATTTCACTATAATCTCTACCTAGCAGAAGTATTAGTCATTTCCTGAGTAGTTATAAGAATTGTAATAGTTGATATAATATAAACAAATACTTGATCTTATACACTAAAGAATTATAGAAATTATGTTACAATTACATCAGCCATTGATAGTCTTTTCTGAACTCCTGTAGTACTCATTATCACTCCTGTAGTACTCAGTGTTTATACTTAACTATTGGCAAAGAGAGAAAGTATCACTAATTATGTGTACTACAATTAATAATCCAGAACCCTCAAGAGAATTAACAGAAAAATGATGTAAACTAATAAAACATTAAATTTTACATATATATGTATATATTACATATGTATATATTTATGTATATACTATATATACAACATGTGCATATAACATGTGTATATATAAACATATATATATATAATATTAAAAGTTTTCCTATCACAAGAAACAACCCAATAGAAAATATGATGGATAAACATGGGATGTAAAAGAAAAACTATACACTTAAAGTATGAATATAGATATGAGTCCTAAATAAGATATAAACAAATGAAATCCAGAAATATATAGCAGTAATAATAGTGACCAGTACTTCTGTTTTCTTTTTCTACATACAAGTATGATAGGTATTTTTCAGAACATTATCTCATTGAATTCTTAAAATAGCCCTAGGAAGTAAGTACTAGTATCTTCCTCTTGCCACAGGTGAGGAAACTAAGACAGAGAAAAATTAAATAATTTGTGGTCACGCAGCCAGCGAGTAGTAAAGCCAGATGTTCACTCACATTTGTCTCACATCAGAGCCTGGAATTTCTAGTTATTCTCCAAGACTGTGACTAATTAGGGTTTATTTTAAGAATGCAAGGAAGTTTAAACATTAACAAAGTTATTACACTAATTCATAACATTAATAAGTTAATAGGACAAAAAACAAGCATCATCTTCAGTGTTGCTGAAAAAGCATTCAATAAAATATAACTTTTATTACTGATAAAACCTCTTCTAGAAATAAAAAATCCTTTTTATATAATAAAATATTTGAAATCAAAAGCAAATGTTATACTTAATGGCAACACACTAGAATTATTTCCATTAAATTAAAAACAGTATAAAAATGGTCACTATTGACATATTTATTCAGCATCATTTTATTATTCTAACCAGTGCAGTAAGACTAGGAAGAGACAATTTTGAGAACCAAATTCAGGAATGCCAGTGATTTTTATACATTTATTTTGCAAAGAGACACTTACTGAATGTTTATTACTGTATAATGAACTGTTAGTTGACTCTTGATTTTCTAAGTTAAATTCTTATCTTCAGAAAATGACATTAGTTTCAGAAAGGGAGAGAAAAAAGTTATTGTTATATGAAAGTGACATGATTTTATACTTAGAAATCCAAGAGAATCAGCTAAAATTTGTAAAGTTAGCTTCCCAAAATTAATCTATAAATGTGGTCAAAGTACCATCAAAATCCACTGAGGATTAGAGAGTGGTTGCTTTGTTATTTTTGAACCTGAAAAATTGATAGTACTGGGCTTCCCTGGTGGTGCAGTGGTTGAGAGTCCGCCTGCCGATGCAGGGGCCACGGGTTCGTGCCCCGGTCCGGGAAGATCCCACATGCCGTGGAGCGGCTGGGCTCGTGAGCCATGGCCACTGAGCCTGCGTGTCCGGAGCCTGTGCTCCGCAACGGGAGAGGCCACAACAGTGAGAGGCCCGCATACCGCAAAAAAAAAAAACAAAAAAAAAACTGGTAGTACTAAAGGAGGAATAAAGGGCTGAGAATACTCAAGAAATTATTGAAGAAGTAGAGCAATGAATACTTTCCCTATAGAACATGTATTATAAGGTACAGTTATTCAAATAATATGTTACTAAGAATAGATGAATCAGTGAAATCGGATATAAAATCCAGAAACAGGCTCTAAAATATACAAGATATAAAATATGATAAAAGTGAGGAAGAGATGTATTATTTAGTAAATAACGGTAAGACAGTCATTGTAAGATGACTAATTGTAAAATAAAGTTAGAGCCCTTCTGTACCATACTTATAGCCAGAAACAAAAACAAAAGCAAAAACCAGGGGGTTTAAACAATCAAAACATAAATGAAGTGATAGAAAACAGGTGAATATTTAGCTGATCTCAAGATGGAGAAAGTTTTTCTAAGAATGAAAGTAAAGAACTTTATATGAATAAAATAATGTTTGGCGGTAAAATTTAAAAGTTAAAGATCAAGCAAGTTATAACTTTATAATCAATATTAAATGCAAATGATATATTGGGGAAGTATTTGCAAATTATATGCATCATATACAGAGGTTAATAGCATTATATACACATCAGTTAAGGAAGGAAACCCAAAGAAGGAGATGGTCAGAGACACAAACATAATTCACAAAAGAGCATGTAGAAATGACCAATTTGTCCATTCATCTAAAATCTGTTTATTAAACATCTGCTGTTTATCAAGTACTTTACTAAGTCTCTGTCCTCATGGATCTTATAATCTAGTAGGAGAAACAGTAAACATAATTGCATAAACTACGATAAGTGTTATATAGGAAAAGAATGTTGAGCATATAATAGAAGTATTTGAACAAACATGGAAAGTCAAGCAGAGTTTGCAAGGAAATAATTTGAACAAGAACAAAAAGATGAGGTCTTAGACAGAGTGAGGCAGTTGACATTCAGAGCAGAAGGCATAGCGCAAAGACTTTGAAGACAGGAGGACCACAGTAACACTTCGAGGACCTGGAAGACCAGTGTGGTAGCTGAAAGGATGGAACTAGGGAAAGAATGGTGTGAGATGAAGTTGGAGAATTCAGCACATACAGGTTATGATTGTCAGCTTGAGAATGCTGGGGAGCCACTAGAAAAGTGGCAGGAGAGTGACAAGATGGGATTTACATTGTAGGATCACTTTGATTGCTTTGTGAAGGTGGAATTGGGAAAGTAGACATTGGGGGTGGGACATAGCAATGGATGAATGAAACTTTTATTAATCGTGTCAACAAGTATGTTTTGAGCACACACTGCACCAGGCCCTTTACAAAGTGCTAGGATAATACAGTGAGTGAGGTAGGCATGAAACCACATGGACCTTGTGTGGTAGTGCTGTCTTCAATTTCTGTGGAAGACAAATTCACTAACATATAAAGAGACACATGAAACAAAAATCATGACAGGTTTTGAAAAATGCTGCGAAGGTACCAAGGGGGAGAAGTGGTGGGGTGGGGGGTGGGATGGTGAGATGAATTGGGTGATTGGGATTGACGTGTATACACTACTATGTATAAAATGGATAACTGTTAAGAACCTGCTGTATAAAAAATAAATTTAAGAATTCAAAACAAAAAAAGAAAAATGCTGCAAAGGTACTGTGAAGGAGAATAATGACTGATCCCTTCAGGAATGCATAAATCTCTCCACTTTTTTCATTTTAAGCATTCCCTCAAATCTTAGCACAGCATACTAGTTAGATACCATAGCTTCAGCATTTTCATGATATTTAAAAGGAAAATTTTAGTGTAGTCCCAGGTTTAAATGTATGAAATGTGATATTTTATGTAATAAACCAAGCCTTTAACCCACACACAAAAAGTAGTTTCATTAGTTGACAGTCATTATATATATAGTCACACATAACATTCATTCATTCATTCATCCAGGAAATGTTTATTGAGCATTTACAGGTTAGAAGGTCATTGCTGTGGTCTAGAGAAGAGATAATGCTTAGTGTGGATAGGTTTGGCAATGGGGAGAAGTAGACACATTTAAGAAATATTGAGGATTGTGGAGAGGCTGGATATAGGCAGGAGAAGGAAGTACCGATGATCCCAGGTTTCCTACTTACTCAGCTGACTAGATGACAGTACAGTTCACTGAAGTAGAGGAAAAAAATTTTGATATTGCTAGTAATTAAGAGAAATACAGACCAAAACTGTGAGATGCCATTTTCAGCTATCAGACATATGAAGGTTAAAGAAAAAGATAATGCTTGATGTAGAAAGAAGGCATGATAGAGCAGGTGTCCTCATAAACTGTTAGAGAAGCAGAGAGCATTTGGCAATATACATTTTAAAGCTTAAAAGCATTCATACCCTTCGACCCAGTAATTTACTGTAAATACAAAAAGTTATTTATATTAAGGAATATTAGGCAAAAACTTAAATGCCCAACAGTAGGGAGCTGATGATACAAATTGTCACAGCTAGAGGATGGATTACTATATAATTATTAAAAAACAGACAAAAACTTTGGAAGAACTTTTAATGAGATGGAAAAATGATTATAACCTGTGAATAAAAATGCAAAACAAGTGTTGCTTGGGAGGTTATAGTTGTGTGTTAAAAACACAAAAAGTATAGATACGTATATATAAAAAATTACTGGAAGGGGCTTCCCTGGTGGCGTGGTGGTTGAGAGTCCACCTGCCGATGCAGGGGACACGGGTTCGTGCCCCGGTCCGGGAAGATCCCACGTGCCGCAGAGCGGCTGGGCCCGTGAGCCATGGCCGCTGAGCCTGCGCGTCTGGAGCCTGTGCTCCGCAACGGGAGAGGCCATGACAGTGAGAGGCCCGCGTACTGCAAAAATAAAAAATAAAAAAAAATTACTGGAAGAAATTAATTATGATGTCAATTGACATCATAGTTGTTATTTCTAGGTGGTAGAATTATATGTGGTTTTTATTTTCTTATTAGTACTTTTCAATGACTATTACTTTTATAATTAAAATATTAAGTTCCTATAAGATAATATAAGAAAATAATTATTACTGTGATGATTTTTCAGTCTTTCCAGTGTCAGCCTGCCTTTAGCTAAGATAATTCCAATAATAAATGGACAGATCCATTCAGTTTGCAGTGAAACACCTAGTCATTTTGTTCAGGTAAGAGGAAAGCTTGGGGGTATTATTAAAAACAGACTGTACTCTTGGTTATGGTCCTATTTGTCCAACATAAAATTACATTTCTCTTCTATGATATTTGTTCAAAGAAACCAAAAACTTGAAACCACATGTAGAGTATGGTAGAATGACCCATGAGAGTAATAACGTATCATGGCACTTTTATGAGGTTGGGAATACCTTTCTCCATGTTATAGTCCAACACGTGTTAGACAGACTACATTTTAGTCCAAATACATTCTAGTGGTCAGTTGAATTTACAGTGTTACTGTTTTGCATTAAGCTGTGCTAGTAGAAAAGTTGAGCCTTGAGGCAAATCAGCAAACTAATTCCTCACATTTTGAGGAAAAATTTAAAATTTTTGTGGGAAAGTGAAGCATCTTAATAGCTAATAAATACAACAGTTAATAGTGCACCAATATACTGCTCATTAAAAACCGCACACTCAGTCGGTTATTTAAATTTTTCATTAGACTACCGATAACTCCATCTCCTTTCTTAGGAAAGCATTTTAGAATACATTGAGTAAGACTGATTTTATTAAAAGGACAACTTTGAATCCATAGGTTTTTTTCCAAGTCACTTGCAAACTTGGAAACTGTATAACAAGTAATAAATCACTCACAATACACCTCAGTTCCAAACCACTGCCATAATGTGCAGTGCGAAGAGACCTAAGTGTAAAGATGGTATCTTCTCAGTATCGTTTATCTCTGTGGCTTTCTGCTTGAGGACATGAAGAGTCCTGAGACCATGGGTTGTAATTCTTCCTTTCTCTGTATAGTGTCATTAGCTTGTCCTTAACGTGCTACTTTTCCTCACTGTTCTCTTCAGTCTTCTGTGTCATCCTCTCACCCATGAGAATTAGCCATTCATATTTCAGAAGAAAGAATGAATAAGGCTGATCTCATTTCACTTAATTTTAAGCTTAATTTAAGCTCAAAAAATCTTAATTAAAAACTTAGTTTAAAATTTTCTGTTTATTTTTTAAAATTTTCACATGTATATTAGTGTGAGAAAAAAAGTTATAACTTCTGGCATTTAAACCTTAACTTTATCTTTCTCCATTTTCATGAAGTCTCTGGCTTCATCAGTAAGCTGTTCATCTTGACAAGTGGGAAATACAGCTAAGCGTAATACAACACCAGCTCTGGTGCTTAAGTAATTTATGTTCTACATTAATTAAAGTCTGTATAATTGAGGATGAAGACAAAAGGTTTCAACCTAGTAAAAACATCACTGATACGAATGCTTAGTAAATTTTCTTAGTGTGACTGGATGTAGGTTGAGTTTATAAACTAGACCATTAATTGACAAGACTTCCACCAATTTTTTTAACTATGATTTCTATGAGTTAAAATGCCACGTGGTATTCAGAGAATTTAACCTTGAATTAGTGAGATCAAGACTTACCTAAGCTCACTTGGGTTTTCTGATGCTTAGGAGAGAACACAAAGGATAGGTTCACTTCTTGTTTCTCTGCTGCTCACAGGGCACTTAATGGTTTCTGTTGTCATAGATCCTTTCACTATCTGGAGAAGCCTATGGACGCCTCCTCAGAATAATGCCTATAAATGCATATTGTAAAATACATAGGTTTTAAAGAAAACCAATTGTATACAGTTTTAAAATACTTTTAAAAATCAAATTTACGATATAGCAATATTGCTTCTTTGTTCATGCATTAAATAACAAGATGTAATGGCAGTTCGTGTAACTTCCACAACTGTCTATCATATGATGTAAAAATGTCTGATTTCTACTAAAGGCAAATTCATAGGTTCTGCTACTACTATCAGTTTGTTGCTTACATTCATAACTGAAGGAATGCTAGATTTTAGATGAAGGTTAATGAAAATAAAGATGTGATTTTTTCCTTATCTACATTCACAGATCCCTTAAGAACCCCTGTTCTCGGGTGTATATGTGTGATTATGTATGTGTGTATATGTAATATATGATATACTACATATATTCTATGTTAGAAAGTAATATACCTCAATCATGTCATGTCAGCTTCCAGCAAAAGTACCTTTAGACTTGTGTAGTGCTGTAATCATTTATTCAACAGATACTCTTCTAGCACTTGACACACACAGAAATCCATTTGAAGACTATTTTGGGTCTTCTTCTCTAAGCCACACTTGAATACTTATCATATCCACTATGCCTCACGTAAGAACTTAAACATCTCCAGGAATTTATTATAAGAAAAACTACTTCTTTCATTAAATGGTTTTCTTTTGGGCCTTAATGCCACAAAACTTAGAGCTAACTTTGTTGCTTGATTACAGAAATGAATTCTGATTATCTGTTCTTTTTATAAACTGTAATGTTTTCTTGTTGTCTTTGCTAGGATCTGTTAATGATGGAGCAAGTGAAAGACTTCGCTGCTAATGTGTACGAGGCCTTTAGTACTCCTCAACAACTGGAGAAATGATTTTTTCCTTCAGGAAGAACTACAGTGGAATTCATTTGCTTTAAAAAATACACTGAATAAATCAACTATATAGAGGGTAATGATTTGGTACTGAAATGTCTAATAAAAATATATTCATAATCAAAGTCTTCATTTCATAATAAAATAGATTTATTTGGCATCTTAATATATTTTTTTAAAGTCATCAACAAACTGGTTTTTGTGGGCATATCTGAGTGTACACAGGGCAAATGTCAGAATTGTTAATAATTTGTTACACCATGGATATTCCAAACTGATTAATGTAGATACTTTTTTTATATAATAGGAAATTCAGTATACTTTCACATTAATACTGAGGTAAAATCTGTTTGGGAAGTAGGTGTGAAGTCTGGAAAATAATGCTATTTAATCATTAAGTTCTCTGGACTACAGTATACAGGAGTGAATCAGACTTCCAGTTAGTATTCAAAGGGATAAATTATTTGTCTTAAATATACCTGATTGAGGACTTCGTTTTTTTATAGAAATCAGTTAATTTAGCAACTGTGATCGGGACTTCCCTGGCAGTCCAGTGGTTAAAACTCCCCACTTCTCCTGCAGGGGGAACGGGTTCGATCCCTGATCCCTGGTAGGGGGAACTAAGATTTTGCATGCCGCGTGGCACGGCCAGAAAAAAATAGGGAACAACTATGATCAGCAGTTTTTTTCTTTACTGTTGTTAACAATCCTTAGGAAACTACATATTGATTTAGGGGCAAAAATTGTGTTGATGCCGTTTACTCACAGCTATGATTAACTACTGTACATAGTTTCATTCGTTTTTTGTAAATAATTTTAATAACTTACTTTGTATTGATTTTGAACAGTGAATCTTATTGCAATAAAGTATTTTAGTAAAATATGGTTTTATTGAGTTAATACTTTACAGCTATTAATTTATTTGTCCCATAGCATTTTTGCTGTTATTTTTGGAGATTACACTAGTTTTCAAGTTTCATTTTAACTGGGAATTGTTGCTTTCTTTTAACTTATTTGTTTAGAAAAAATAAATAGCATTTCCTTCTGAAAAGAAAGAATTCATTGTTCTAGTAAATCTATAGTTCTTTATATGGGTAATTAGAGGAGAAATAAATGAGTCATGATCGTCATTATATTAGATATATTTTCAGTAGCATAAGAATATTTTCAGTAGCATCATTTTATGTTATTTTATTTCTCTAACATATAACATATAGCTAAATAGTAGAAGGTAGAAAATGAGTTGTGAAGTCTCTTCTAAGGCCAGGTTAGGCCTGAAGCCAACCACTAGGGAATCTATGCCTAGAATATTTTTTTAAAAAAACAAAAAACAAAACAAAAAAACCAGAAAAAATAGATGTAAAAGTGGAGAGGAGAGCAAATGCTTCTTTTCAAAATTTGACAGAATATAATGATGTTATTTCTAATAGCGTGGTGGAAAAACTGTATTTTGGAAAATTAGTAAATGTGTGTGTAATAGGGCATGCATCTCTTCCAGCAATATTAACCCAGGATTTCATCCAAGGAAATTTTGAGAATGAACAGGTGCAGCCTTGTTAAGGATAGAAAGCTGATCATCTGAAAATTATCACCTGGAATCATCTACCTCTGTAGAGTTGTAGCAGTTTTAGAGATGACAAGGTAAAAACGACCTGTATTTGAAGCTAATTGGACTTAGACATTATAAATTTGTCTTCTAATTGTACAGTAGGAGCCCTTTTATCTGGGACCCTTAGTTGTTTGGTTAATCCAAGAAGTCATTTAAAGCAGGGTATCATTTAAAAAATAACACATGTATTCTTAGATATTTTAACTTAAAATATAAATAATCTTTATTTGCCAGTTATTGAATGTAGGACCCATGTCTTTTCTACCTTTTCAATGTAGGTCTGCTTCTAAGGGTTCTCTAATTTTCTTATACAGATCACATGTATTACATTATATAGTTGTAAACCAGGGGTACAGAATTCTTGTAGATTTTTGTTATATTTCCCTTCAACAGGCTCAGTAGTTGTGGCGCACGGGCTCAGTTGCTCCATGGCACGTGGGATCTTCCCAGACCAGGAATCAAACCTGTGTTCCCTGCATTGGCAGGGGGATTCTTAACAACTGTGCCACCAGGGACGTCGTTTTACAACTGTTTTACCCACAATTAATTAACCAGTACATTTAAATCGGAAAAAAAAAAAAAAGGCAACATACGTTTATCTAGTTTTTCCAAAGTATTCAACTTGGTTTTCACAGAAACTGTAACTGTTCACACTCATTTCATCCGCTTATGCAACATGATAAAAAGTTCTACTGGTATAATCAATTTGGTAACTATAGTAGTTTCCTAGAACTGCCATAACAAATTACCACTAACTGTGTGGCTTAAACAATAGAAATTTATTCTCTCACCATTCTGGTGCTTAGAAATCCAAAATTAAGGGCTTCCCTGGTGGCACAGTGGTTGAGAGTCTGCCTGCCGATGCAGGGGACACGGGTTCGTGCCCTGGTCCGGGAAGATCCCACGTGGCTGGGCCCATGAGCCATGGCCACTGGGCCTGTGCGTCTGGAGCCTGTGCTCCACAACGGGAGAGGCCACAACAGTGAGAGGCCCGCGTACTGCAAAAAAAAAAAAAAAAAAAAAAAAAAAAATTCCAAAATTAAGGTGTCAGCAGGGCCATGCTCCCTCTGAAGACTCTAAGGAAGAATCCCTCCAGTCCTTCCTTGACTCTTCCAGCTTCTGGTGGCCCCAAGAATTCCTTGGCTTTGTAGCAGCATAGTCTCTGCTTCTGTCTCCATATGGTCATCTTTTACATGCTTGTGACCCCCGCATCCAGTATGATCTTACCTCAATATTTACTTTAATTGCATCTGCAGAGACACTACTTCCAAGATCATATTCTGAGCTTTTGGGCAGACGTGAATTATTGGGGAACACTATTCAACCCATAACAGTAACGAACTCAACTAACCCTTGGTAAACATATATTGCAGCAAGTGAAAATCAAGGTGAAGCATGTGCCAGACAGAAGCCTACTAACTGAAAGCCTGCAGCTTGCCTGGGCGTCAATCAGTACGCTTTTCCAAGAAAATGGAGAGCATCCGTTAATCTAGTGAGTTGGTTAAATGGAGATTACTTAAAACAGCTTCTACTTTCTCCTTCAAACTTGTATAAATGTGTTGGTTACTGTGTATATATAAAAATCTGATATGAACAATTATTTATTTCTTTGCAAGTTAGGAAGGTTTTTATCTAAGCAGGTCTTTTACTTACAAAATTGAAATGAACAGAAGGCAAAACATCTGTCTTGTTTTCTGTTGTCCTAATTCATATTTATTTGACTAGCCTGACCTTTTAAAGTAATTGTGTTGCTTCAGTGTGGCACTCATAAGAAAATAAGATAGAGCCTTATTAAAGTGATATCCATATTTTAAATGATATCAATGTCTAAATCATTCAGTCTAATAATCTAGCTTTGCTTGCCTTCAATATTTCTCATCATTAAAGAAAAATCCAAAGTTACTGAAATTCAAAACAAGTCAATTTTGTGCCTATTTAGTAACTCTGGGAAAAGGCACAATTGCTTGGGGGGATAAGAACTATTGGCTTAAAATAGGTAATAAGAGCTCTGGTTTTTAATTATCCTTACTATAATTCTTGCCCTCCATACCAATGATAATGCTAAGAATTTGATGGAATATTTTAAAAGGCTTGTTATGAGTCCCACTTATAGTATATTTCACATATAAGCAAGATATACCTTAAATAAACTTAAATTTGGTGTCTCATTCTGTTTCATATATAATGTCTGGTTATTAGCAAAGCATTTTATCAGCACCTCTGAATGCTGAGCTGTATTTTATCATTTAGCTCCCTCACAGCTACCCATTAACTAAACCCTATACCTAACTATAATTTGCTTAAATAGTTCCATTTTCCCTCTATATTCTCTTTGTATTTGTAAAGGTCAAGATGGACAGGGTAGGAATTTAAATGATTGACAGGTTTTTAGTCTCAAAAATACTTTCTTCAGGGCTTCCCTGGTGGCGCAGTGGTTGAGAGCCTGTGCTCCGCAACGGGAGAGGCCACAACAGTGAGAGGCCCGCGTATGGCAAAAAAAAACACAAAACTTTCTTCAAACAAACAGATGACCTCACTTTTATGTTAAGATTCTTCTAACCCTGTTTATTTGGGTTTGTTTGAGGGCTTTTTTCCTTTTTTTGTTTTTCCTTAGTCTAGTGTTTGCGATCATGTAAATCTGTCTTTGTTGGACCTCTAATAAAATGTTACTTGGGATTTAGAACTCTTAAAGTACTTATTCATGTAAATACTTCAGCATGGTTTCAAAATTTTGGTAGTTGTAGAAACTTCAGCAATGAATAATTTTTTTTAAGATTTTCAACTTCAAGATGATTTTAGAAAATAAATATGAATAGTATTTTATTTCCCTGTCTACTTGACGCATTTATAGGGAACAATGAGATGTCCACATTTGATTGATATGACAAAATGAAGCCTGTAGCACTTCAAATAAAGATCTAGCCATGTGGAACATCTTTTGTTAAGGGGAGTGAGTTCTTTAATCAGTGTTTCTTTAAATTTACATCAATATCAGTATTATTTTTGCTTCATTCTTAGGGAAGATCTGAATAGACTTCCTAATTTTCAGCTAGCTGTTCAATTTCAATTTGCTTAAAAGCATATACAGGAAGTAAATTTATTAATTTAAATTGGTCCTCAAATTAGTCCACCTACAAAAATAGGCCCATACCTCCAATCCCACACACTTACCTCCCCCTGCCAAAGAAAAACGTGAAAGAATACATACTAAAATATTGGTAGTGGTGATCTTAACAGTGATTTTGCCTTTAAGCATTTCTGTATAATTTTAAATATCTATAGTGAACATATCAGTTTTATTACCAAGAGGGAAAAAAAGACAATTTTTTTTTATAAAGAGAAAATTACTGTAAGCATTGGAAATAAATATTAAGCCAAATTTATTATATACCTATGAACCTCTATTAGTCGGCTAGGGTTGCCATAATAAATACCACATATAGGATGGCTTAAATAACAGTAATTTATTTTCTCACAGTTCTGAAGGCTGAAAGCCCAAGGTGTCAGCAGGTTTGGTTTCTCTTGAGGCCTCTGTCCTTGGCTTGCAGATGGCCACCTTCTCACTGCATCCTTACATGGTCTTTCCTCCATATGCTTGCATCCGTGCTCTTCCTCTTCTTATAAGGACTCCAGTCATATTGGATTAAGGTCCCACTCTTATGACCTCATTTAACCTTAGTTACTTCTTTAAAATCTCCAAATACAATCACATTGGGGCTTAGGGCTTCAACATGTGAATTTGGCAGAAGACACGACTCAGTCCTTAACACCACCAATTCCTCACTACTCTGAAACAAAATCCCCACCTCTGAATCACACGTGGAAATAAATTCAGTGTGAAGGGACATCAATAGCAAAGTGCACTGGAGAGTTAAACCAGTTATGTGAGTAATTTAGGAAATTCTGGGCCAATTTTACATTTGCTTTCTCTGTGTGCTACAATTATAGAAACCTGATACATTCTAGTCTTAGATATAACTGCATCAAGAAGCACTCTACTGCAAATCAGGTCACATTAGTTAGTGCTAGAGCCCAGCCCCACTTACAGGGCATCTGATGAACAGTTAGCTGAGGCAGTTCTACCATGATGCCATTTTGCTCCAAAGGAGTCCATTGAAGTGGCTGTCCATGTCCCAGTAGTTCAACCTGAAATTAAAAACATACACACAAATGTCTGCAAGTGTATCTCTGACTCCCTCACTTTATTCGGAAGGAGTGGTTGATATCTCTTAAAAAGCAACATGGACAGAAGATTCATTTTTTACTTTTATTTAGTGGATTACAGGCTGTTTTAAAATGAGTGTATACATCTGTCTTGCTCCCATATTACTCTCAAAAGTGTGCAGGATTTGGGGAAGAATTGTAAAGATTGAATAGGGTCAGGGTAGAGAAAATTGTTCTCAAACCAATCTGCACGACTAAGGCCTGCCCAGTTCTCACACAGAATGTTTGAAGAAAGGCTCAGCTTCCTTATCCAGCCACCATTCCCCCCCAAGATGTTCCAATAACCTCCACTAATCAACAATACCTAAGTGTGATCAATTATTACTGTAACTGTTCTATATTCTTCGTCTTATATAAGGTGAATTTCAATAAGTAGTTTTTTATATATCTGTGGTTATTTTGAACCAGAAAACTTTGCTTATCATATAGAGTAATATAAAAACAAAACCCGTGAACTTTCAAATAACAGTATTAATGGCAGCCAAAGAGAACATAAATAAAACAAAAAGATAATGTCATGCCCAGGACACTAAGCTGTAATTAAACATCAGATCTGAACTCATCTCCTTTTCTGCCTGATTGGCCATAAGTGTTAGAAATGAAATATGGAAAAATGATTCAAGGAAAAGCATTTGGACAATTCATATCCCAGAAAATTTTCAGTTTCTTAAAAATAATCTATAAAATATATCAAAGTGAACTCAATGCCAGAGCTGATGGTTACAACTGTGAGATTAACCTTTAATTTTCCCCCAGTTTTTTGTGAACTTGAAATGGTGGGGCCATGACATCTCATAGTTATTCAGATGTGTTCTGGGGTGGGATGTCAGGGGAAGAATCTGGACTCCAGTTTTACGAAAAGATTCATTTTGGATGCATGCAGTGAGCCTGAACAACATAGAATGACTGTGAAGAAGATATTTTAATTGATATGCATGGAGATAATATAGCCGTTTTATAGGTTTGGTTTTCTGGGAAATGAAAGAAAACTTTCAAAGGTTTTTGCCAAACATTGCCATTGATGAAGTCCATTTTTAAATTACTCTTATGAGGTATAAGAGGAACACATATAAGGCTCACCCTGAAGTTAAAAGTTATGTCTTCATCAGGTTATTCTAGTCAGCAAGTTAAAGGAACAATAAAAGACAAAATTCCCTCTTACCTCTGTTGCCCCCAGAGTAGCTTTGGGCTGACCAAGAAACAGCTGTCCTGATGTGGGCCATTTGAGAAACATGGCATAGACCAATTTGTTTTTAGGTTTGGACGTGTACCTGGTTAAAAGGGAATAAAAGCATAGTAATATTTCTCATTATTTATGGGTCAGGTCTAGAATTATTTTACAGAGATACTTCCATTCAGTAAATATTTACCAACGTTTTTGTTAATAGAGTGAAGGAAAACTAGCCTGATGGTAGCATAAAAAGCACCCAGAAGTGTTCTGATCCCAATTCCCGTGTATGTGTGTGGAGTGGGGGAGAAGTTCCCCACACCACCAAGCAATTCTCGGACACTAACTGGGTGTCCTACAATTCAACTCAATTCTGACACCATCTACCCAGAGATAGTGTCAGATTCTACAGGTTAAGGGTTTAGTCCTACAAGACTGCCCCCTCCCCAAATTCAGACACCAGTCACAAATCCAGATTGTCACCTGGGCTTCTGACCCACAGGCTGTAGATTGGAGCTTCCTACGACCCCCTCCTTGAGTTCAACTAATTTTCTAGAGCAGCTCACAGAATTTACAGAAACATTTTACTTCCTGTATTACAGGTCTATTATAAAAGGATATATCTCAGGAACAGCCAGATGGAAGAGATGCACAGGGCAAGGTATGTGGGAAGGGGCAGGGAGCTTCCATGCCTTCTCCAGGTGCTCCATTCTCCCTGTACCTCCACCAATCCAGAAGTTCTCTAAACCTCATCCTTGGGATTTTTATGGAGGCTTCATTAGTCATTATTGATTAAATCAATGACCACTGATGATTGGTTCAACCTCCACCCTTTCACCCCTCCCTGAAGGCCATGGGCAACCAGCCCTCATCCTTTGGTAGTGTCCAAAATCACCTCACTGACATAACGAAAGACACCTTTATGGCTCTCATCGCTTAGGAAATTCCAAGAGTTTTAGGAGCTCTGTGCCAGAAACAGAAAAAGACCAAATATATATTTCTTATTATAAATCACAGTTATCACAGCACCTCTCTTCCCCACTTCCCCAGTGCTAAAAGGAATTTCTTGGAACCGAGATTTTTCTAGTACTACTCTTCTTCATCAGACTTTTCTCATGGAGCTGGAAACAGGTGGGGGAATGTGAGCAAAGAGCATAAGATGCAAGAATAGATGGCTTTCCACCTGATGATCAAATCTTCATATTCCTTCATTCAACAGGTATGTATCTGTCAATGCTGGGCCCAGTACCGTGCTTGGTGTTAAGAATACAATAGAAAACAAAACACACTTAGTTCTTGTTCTTGTAAAGCTTAGACTAGAGTGAGGGAGAGAGACATCAAATAATCACACAAATAATATAGAAGTGTGATTTTTTTTTTTTTTTTTTTTTTTTTTTTTTTTGTTGTGGTAAGACTCTCAACCACTGCGCCACCAGGGAAGCCCCAGAAGTGTGAATTTTTATAAGCACTATGAAAGAAGAGGAAGTTGAAAGATTATAATAAAGGCATGTTTTTACATTATACCATTAGCAAGAAAATGAGATTTAATCTGAGACTTAAAGGATGAATGTGAGCAAAAGGGAAAAGGTAAGAAGAGTAAGGTCTAGACAAAGAAAACAGAATTCATTCATTTTTTCACTCAATTATTTGACAAATATTTATTGACATCTTAAAATGGTAATCACTGTTTCAGAGCCGGAGACATAGCATTGAACACAGTCCCTGTCCTCATGGAGCTTACATGTAGTGGAGAAAATTAGAATGAGCAAAAAAATATATGTCAGATGATGATTAAATGTTATGGAGAAAACTGAAGCCCAGTAAGAAGAATAGAGCATGCCTGTGTGAAAATTAATAAACAGGAAGCTCAATTAAAATAGAGTCAGGAGACCATAGAGGGGCGCTCCCATGCCCTGCAACAATAGCAGAGCCCAGAGGAAGTAGGAAGGCTCCTCTTATTACCTGGCAACAACTCAGCCAATGAAAAGCCATGGACTCTTCATTTACTATAGCTTTCCCAACTTCCTTTTCCCCCCAGTAAAAGAGTTCTCCTTCCCTTGCTGTGCAGGGGCTTGCATGTGGCTTGCCATGTTTGCAGACCCCAAATTACAATTCTTTGGTGATCGCAAGTAAACCCACTTTTGCTAGAGAAATAACTGGCAGTCTATTTTAGGTCAACACTACGTTGGCAAAAAGGGATCTAGGTGTTCTTTTAAATAAAATAGTCAAAAAAGAAAACTACAGACCAATATCACTGGTGAACATAGATGCAAAAATCCTCAACAAAATACTAGCAAACAGAATCCAACAGCACATTAAAAGGATCAAGCACCATGATCAAGTGGGGTTTATCCCAGGAATGCAAGTGTTCTTCAATATACGCAAATCAATCAATGTGATACACCATATTAACAAATTGAAGGAGAAAAACCATATGATCATCTCAGTAGATGCAGATAAAGCTTTGGGAAAAATTCAACACCCATTTATGATAAAGACCCTCTAGAAAGTACGCATAGAAGGAACTTACCTCAACATAATAAAGACCATATATGACAAACCCACAGCCAACATCATCCTCAATGGTGAAAAACGGAAAACATTTCCTCTAAAATCAGGAACAAGAGAAGGTTGCCCACTCTCACCACTGTTATTCAACATAGTTTTGGAAGTTTTAGCCACAGCAATCAAAGAAGAGAAAGAAAGAAAAGGCATCCAAATCGGAAAAGAAGAAGTAAAGCTGTCACTGTTTGCAGATGACATGATACTATACATAGAGAATCCTAAAGATGCTACCAGAAAACTACTGGAGCTAATCAATGAATTTGGTAAAGTAGCAGGATACAAAATTAATGCACAGAAATCTCTTGCATTCCTATACACTAATGATGAAAAATCTGAAAGTGAAATTAAGATTGTACATATACATATACATATCTGATACATATGTATCAGATATGTATAACTGATTCACTTTGTTATAAAGCAGAAACTAACACACCATTGTAAAGCAATTATACTCCAATAAAAATGTTAGAAAAGAAAAAAGATCAGAGGATTGTTAGGGGATCCTTTGGCTCCTCTGTGTTTACACTAACCTCAAATTAAATATCTGTACATTCTGTCACATTAATTTAAATCTTCACTCAACTTACTTTGTTAAAAGGAATAGACAACTTGTTCTCAAGGTAAATCAGTGATGAAGAAAACAGAAAAAATCATAGACCTTCTGATTCTCTAGACTGATTCCTTACTGATTTGGAGACAAACTTCAAATTTTTAAAAATTATTTTGAGCCATGTTAGAAATCATAATCACTCTCACATTTGGTAATCTGAAGCAGTTTTAATTTTTTAAACCAATGGCATTGCTGGAAATTACCTGACCCCTAAATTTTAAAATGTGTTCATTTATTCAAAAATTATCTGTGACTACAATATACCTGGAACTCTTTTAAGTTCTGGGTGTACAGCAATAAAGAAGAAAGTCTACATGCAAAAAAATAAAAATAAATAGAATAGTCAAGGAAGACCTCTTTGAGGAGGTGGCATTGAGGAGACCTGAAGGATGTGAGGGGGAACCACGTGAGCAGAGGAAGAGAACAGCAAGCACAGAGTCCCAATGCAGCAGTATGCTTGGCCTGTTGATAGAACAGCAAGGAGGGCAGAGTGACTGAAGGAGAGGAAGTGAAGGATAGCATGATAGCCAGTGAGATCACAGAGACAAGGTGCTCATTTTTATAGGACCTTATAAGCCTTTGTAAGTCTTGAATTTTTCTCTAAGACTGGAAGCCGCTGGAAGAATTTGAGCATGGGAGTGTCATAACCTGACTTATTATTTAAAAGGTTTTGTAGCAGATAGATTAAAGGAGCACAGATGGGAATAGATCAGACAAGAAGCTACTGAAATAATCCAGGGGGGAAACGATGGAGACTAACGGGAAGAGGGTTGCCACAGACAGGATGAGAAGTGGTCAGATTCCAGATATATTTCAAAGATATGATGAATTTACTGATGGATTGGCTGTGGGATGTAAAAGAAAGGGAAGTTAAGGACTCTAAGGTTTTGGGCCTGACAAGCACCTAAAAGCATGAAGCTGCCATTAACTGAGATGGGGGAGACTGTGGGTGGAACTAATTTAGAGCAAAATTTTAAGGACCTAAGTTTTGGACACAACAGGTTTAAGATGCTTTATTTTTAAGTGGAGACACTGACTAGGAAGTTGAATATATGATTCTGGAGTTTAAAAAAGATGATTCCACTGCAGAGGTCATCAGTATGGCATTTAAAGCCCTGAAAATAGATGAGATCACCTGGGGAATTAAGATAAAGAATAGAAGTCCAAGGGCTGAGCCTCAGGGCACTTCAAGGTTTAGTGGTCGGGGACTTGAGGTGGAACCAGCAAAGGAGACTAAGAAGGAATGGCCAACAGGCACAGTGAAGACAGAGACAGCCATCACCTGGGGCAAATGCTGACAGTAAGCTCAGATGATAGGGACCGCGACTGACCCAGTGAGGGAGAGGTTCCTGTGGACCTGGATAACAGTGATTTTATAGAGTGTGGGGTGGAAGTCTGACCAGAGTGAGGTTAAGAGGAAAACTGGAGGGCTTACCTGGTGATGCAGTGGTTGGGAGTCGTCCTGCCAATGCAGGGGACAAGGGTTCAAGCCCTGGTCCAGGAAGATCCCATGTGCAGTGGAGCAACTAAGTCTGTGCGCCACAACTACTGAGCCTGCACTCTAGAGCCTGTGCGCCACAACTACTGAAGCCCGCGTGCCTAGAACCTGTGCTCCGCAACAGGAGAAGCACCGCAATGAGAAGCCTGCGCACTGCAGCGAAGAGTAGCCCCCACTCACCGCAACTAGAGAAATCCGCGTGCAGCAACGAAGACCCAACACAGCCAAAAATATACATAAATAAATAAATAATTTTTTTTAAAAAAAGAGGAAAACTGGAGCAAGAAACTGGAGATAGCAAGTAAAAAACATTCTTTCAAGATGTTCTACTATAAAGGAAAGTAGAGAAATGGGAAAGTAGCTGGAGATCTAAGTAGGATGGAAAGAGTTCAAGATGAAAAAAAACAAAACAGGTTTTTATGCTGATAGGAAAGGATCTAACAAAGAGGGGAAATTGAAGATGAGGAGCAAACGGGGAGAATTGCTAGAACAATATCCTTGAGTGGATAACCTGGGATGGGATCCAGGATACATGGGTTTGCTTTAAAGCCAAAAGCGAGAGCATTTGACATTATGTGTGTGTGTGTGTGTGTGTGTGTGTGTATTTCTAGTCACATTTAGCTACACAGGGGTAGATATGGAATAAGTAGAGCTGAGTTTAATCAAAGCTGAGTTTTAATGAGTACGACAGAGGGAAAGAGAGTTAAGGAGTTGAGGGTGGATGCACTGGAGTGATGCATAGAATCTGACTTGGATAAGGAAAAAGAAAAGACATGAGAGGGTTGAGGCAGGAGGAAGAGAAAACGTGACAGAATTAAAGGCGGCAGATCCCTTTGGAAGCTGAAGTGAGCTAAAATATAAGAGGTGGGAGTTAGACAATGGAATGCTTCAGACTGAGAGCATAGAAGGAGTACAGTTATTGGAAATACAAGGTCTAAGGTACGACTAACAGAAGGGGAAAGGATCCCTAGAAGGGAGGAGGTACCGGAACTGAGGGGCCAGCAGATTAGAAGAGCTGTGAATATTGACATTAAAATCACTAAGAATTATGTGAAGAGTAGTTCTGGGGACAGTAACAGTGAGCCAGGGCTAAAATGTCAAAGGATTTCAAGGATAGCCCTGGGAGTCTAGATAGTTTAAAGATGCAGCAAGGAGGGGAAGCACACACGATGAACCTGCGGGGGGAAAGCTCCTCTGGTGAGGCAGGGATAGCAGGCCACTGGGCTCGGTGCAGTGGAGCCAGGCTACGGCTTTATAGGTCTTGCTAATAAGTAGTTTGGCTTTTATCTTTACTTATTGAAAGAAAATGTAATGGAATAATGGTTAACCATTGTCAAATCACAGATCAGACACCCTCATAGTCAAATACAAACAGAAGCAAATTCTAAAACCCAATTTAAACTAGCCTCTGTAAAATGAAAGATTGGTTCTGAGTTCTTATTGTGGCTTCTCCCAGACCCGGCATTCTAAAATTCTATAGTCAATTGCTTCTGTGTAGACTGCCTTACTTGATTTTCTTCAATGAACTGACAATTTGTTTTAAGTCATAAGTTCAAGGAAGATTATTTAGTCTAATCTTTTTTTTTTATTTTTGGCTGCATTGGGTCTTCATTGCTGCGTGCGGGCTTTCTCTAGTTGCAGCCAGGGGGGTGCTACTCTTGGTTGCGGTGAGCAGGTTTCTCATTGCGGTGGCTTCTCTTGTTGCAGAACACGGGCTCTAGGCGCGCAGGATCAGTAGTTGTGGCTCGCGGGCTCTAGACCACAGGCTCGGTCACGGGCTTAGTTGCTCCGCGGTATGTGGGATCCTCCCGAACCAGGGCTCGAACCCGTATACGCTGCATTGGCAGGCGTATTCTTAACCACCGCGCCACCAGGGAAGCCCCTAGTCTAATCTTTTGATATATACTTGATCAGGCTGTACTCGCTTTGGTGGCAACACAAGGTGAATTTTTAGAGCTTCACTAATACTACTCTTATTTATATATGTTAAGACCGCACATCAGAAACCACCGTATTTGCAGAGTCTGACTCATTGGCCCATAGAACTTTCCAAAGCTCAGAACCTGTGGCAAGGCTTTTATAGGAGCTACTAGTTAAAAGAAAAGTTAGCCAGTTAAGATAATTTTAAAGAAACTTCAGGTTTAGATTTATTAGAATAGGAACAAGGTACAAGATTTTTAATCAATTTAAATAATGCTGTTATTTTTGCAGATTTTAAATATTTTTTCTGCCCTTCCGCACCTCCTGCTAATTTGATGTGATGTAACACCTGCAAAAGTTAGAATTTACCTGACTAAACCTGAAGTCTCTTTTGGATTAACCACTCAGCATTTTTTTTTTCATTTTTCTGAATGGCCTACAATTTTTGTAAGAGCTGAATATTTTTCCCTGAAATCTGTCCACTGTTTGGAGGAATCTAGAGATGATTTCAGCTCAATTTGATAAATAATGTGTTTTAAAATATGCTAATTTCTTGTAGAGTAAGTAAAGAAAGTGTTTTGTGTAGGTGGGCATTCATCCCATTTCCTTTTTTATTTTACTTTTCTCTTTACCTCTGAGAAATGTTAAATGCCTTCCTCTATCTAATAGTACTTACCATACATCTGGGGTGACAGTGTCATTCTGGGATCTCCAAGCATGGGTGTCATAGATGGCTTCTCCATTGACTTTTAGCCAGGTCCCCATTTGCCTTAATCGCTCCTCAAAAATTGCAGAAATGGTGCCATCTTTTGTGGGCCCAATATTCATCAAAAGATTTCCTCCACATGAAACTGTTTCTACAAGTTGCTAAAAAATTAAGAATAAATATAGTTCTTAGAGAAAGAAAACAATTCCATCCTGAATGTGTTAACATGTGGTATTTATGGACTTAGACATATATATATAGTCACTATCTAGGAGAACACACATAGAAAAAAGAGTAATGTCCTGTGTTATAGACCATTGAGCTATACAATTTAGAAAAAATAATTCTCATACACCTACACTATTACAAGTGTTACCATAATGGTCACCAGACATTTTACTGTACCTTCACCAATTCTTCAATTGTAAGATAGTCAGAGATTCCACCATTCCTCCTATAGCCCCAGGAAAACTGGTCTATTGTCATGCAGTTTTCCCATTTATGTGGCAAAAGATGTCCTGGGTTATAACGATCACTGCAAGTATAGTAGCCGCCGTGCTTACAGATGCTACCAGCTCCCCAACGGTCATTGGTGACCACTGTGTCCCGAACTGGGCTGAAATGAAAAGGATGATTTTTTTTTTAAAACAAAAAGTAAAAAGTTTTTACACAAAAGCAGTGTCACTGAAAAGAGTTCTGACTGAAATTCACTCCTGGAAAATAACCGTAGTGGAATATAATACAAAGCTCATGATTTTGAAGTCAAAGAGACCTGGGGAGATTGTAGTCCTGGCCTGTCACTTTCTAAGTTCGCTGTCCCACAGCAAGTTACCTAACTCTTCTGAATAATCAATTTCCTCATCTATTATTAGAACAGAACTAATTTATGTAAAACACATAGCCCAGTGCCCAGCACACATAGCACTTATAAGAGTATTTTACTATTATTTGAAGGTTCTCCTCCCTGCCCCCATATTGTGAATGGTAGCTAAAATTGAATTTACAGTCAAGACATTCTTCTCATCTATTACTGAATAATCTCCTACATATATTCTAGGCTTTCTTTCTCTTGCAACTGTGCCTAATATTGAAAAACCTCAGGAAAGTTGACTGTTATCATGGAATTCACTGTAGCATGAAATATCCCCGCTACATTATTCATCGTAGCAGTTGGTACCTCCTGCACTTCTCCACTTAGAGGGGATCGTTTGGTTCACAAATTGAAGTGGAGGGTTCCCCATATTTCCTTTTGGAAGGAGTACCTAGAGAAACTGCAGTTACATATCAAGAGCTCTCCAGAGTATTTGTATGTGTGCCCTTTGTGGGCCCAGAGAACACAAGCAGGACACTCCCTGACCTCCTAGCATGATACCAAGTACTTTCTAGTTACAAATATAACTTTGCTCCATATAGTGTAAGCCTTATAAAGGAGCTCAGTCAGAACTTCCTGTTCTAATGGGGTAGCTTGGAACATGCCAGAAAGCAAGAGGAGAGAACAGGAAGAAGTGAAATGCTGACGATGAGGGAAAAGAGGAGACAGACAAGGGTAACATTGTCTGAGCAGCAAAGATTATCAAATGTATGAGGATGAAAAGAAGCAATTAGAGGAATTGAAAAGCACATCATCAGAAACAGTGATGAATAAATAGAGTTGTCCCAGAATAGAAGATGAAAATGAGGACCCACAAAATTAATGTCTTCAAAGTTCTTGATCCTGTGATGTTTAGTCTGATTTCAAAATCAGACTATTGAGTTGTATTTGACTCCTGATTTGTAACTCTTGATTATTCTGAGTAAATATTGATATATCTAATGAGCATTATTTATAATGATTTCCTCCCCCATGCCACAAATGAGCCTGAAAGGACATATTTCAAGAAGCAAGGGAATTAAAATTTTATACATGTATTAGGAATGTTTAAGGTCACAACAGCAATCTAATAACACACACACCTCTCATTGTACAACCATGCTAGGAAGACTGTGCTGTTCCAGTAGGTATCTGGGGCCCCTCCATCACCGTCTGACCACAGGACCTCAGGCTGATACTGGTTCACTAACTCGTAGAGCTCGGGCAGCATCTTAGACAGTGGATATTGTTGTTTCTGGAATGAGCTGGATTCATCCTCAAGGAAGAGCGGATGAAACCATTCAAAAAGGGAATAGTACAGTCCAAAGCGCAGGTCAGTCCTGGTCCTAACGGCTACTGCAAGTTCCTTGACAATGTCCCTCTTCGGCCCCTCATCTACAGCATTCCAGTTCCACGAACGCTCTGAGCCCCACAAGGTGAAGCCTGAAACATTATATTAAAAAGCTTGTAAGCATATCAATTGTTTTAGTAAATTTCCACATATACAAACACCAAAACAAATTACATAGGGGGAATTCCCTGGCGGTCCAGTGGTTAGGACTCTGAGCTTTCACTGCCAAGGGCATGGGTTCGATCCCTGGTTGGGGAACTAAGATACCACGAGCTGCGCAGTGCAGCCAAAAAAAACAAAAAGAAAGCTTTCAAATCACATAGGCAGTACACGTAATATATAAATCACTGTTTCTACAAACAACTGCTTTATGGCAATTTTTTTCCATAGTATACATTTTGCTTTCATACGAGAAACAAATGAGAACTTAAACAAAGTAGAACCAAGATTTTTAAAAGCAACTCTCAGGGTTCCCCATAAAGTCTGTATAGTCTGATCTATCTCCTGTATTCTCCCTCTTAGACTATAAGCTCCTTGAGGGACAGCATCATGTCTGCAGTGTTCCCTGCTATATCCTCAGCCAATGGCTAGCACAGGGTCTAGCACAAAATCAGCAATCAACATTAGCGATCACAGCTAAGACAGGAACATCTTCCATATGCACCATGCTAAACAATGACTATTACTGCTTACGGTGAAGTTCCTGAGATGCACTCCTGCAAGATTCTTATTTGTCTTCTAAACCAAAAATTAAAGTATATTCCCTGGTTTTAGGATTATTTATTTTATTATAGTATGATTCTTAGAACACTGGTGTCCATGTATAGTGGTAAGTCTCCTTTACCCTCATTATTCATTTTATCAAGGTGGGGTGGGGTACTAGTCCCCAGTAGTTCTGTACTTTGCAATGTACCCACCATTTGTAATCTCATCCTACTCTAAAATCATAAGCTTGGATGTCGTGCTTTAAATTACCTAAAAGTGAATTACCTACCAACTAAATAGGTAAGAAGAATGTCTGCCTTTACATAAGCACTTTGAAATAATTCATATTTTAAAAGGAATTTGCATTTAGATTGCTGGTTGTTCTATATAAAAACCATAGAAGCCCTATATAAACTGAAATACTTAAGAAATAACTTAAAAAGCCTCAAAATGTTTAGTTGGCACCTAGGAACATAAATACATTTGTTGCTGTCCCACTAAAATCTGAAAGAATCTTTGAGAACAGACATAAGTAAGGTGCTTTGGTGCAACACTACTCTTGTAAATTAGGACAAGACTAAGATGGACACACTCTGGATTCATTTTGAAGAAACTTTTAAAAGAGCTCACACTGGTTCTAAAGATGTTTGTGGTAAACTTCAAAGCATTGCTGATGATACTTAAAAGTCTTATTCAAAATGTTTCAACTTGACAGACCCTAATGTCAGGCGGTGCTAAAACCACATGGGTATTCGGTTCAGTAGCACCACCAGAAGCTCACACAGTGGTCTTCCCGCCTAGCCAGGCTCAGCAGGGTCTCTCCCATAAGCATGAAAACTTCCAACAATATGAGTCCTAGAGAGTTGATAAGTGTGGGCTACATCATCTGTCCTCACAATGTGATTAAGATTGTTTTGTTTTGTTTTTAAATAAGCTCACTATGTAATACCTTGTGCCATACAGCTTGGAGAAGTTCCTAGGCATCAGGAAATCAACATGTTCACAAGCAAATACGCTTTATAAATATCCATCTCAGCCTGAGAAACCTCTATAGGAGAAAATCATTAAGCCACTAGAATGTGGCCAATGGGAAAAATATTCTAAGATAATTCCTTATTTGGGGTTTTGGTTCTTCCCTTCTAATCCCCTACCCACCCCTGGGCAAATAATGAGGCAAAATTTTTTATTCCAAGGCAAAGATGGTTATGCAAACAAATTGTCTAATTATTAACATGCTGTTGGAACAATAATAATTTGCTGATGCTTCCTTGATCTTATAAGATACTGGAATGGTAATGGGTGGAATCTATCCTATTAGTGGAAGATCACTATGATGGTAATTTTATGTGTCAACGTGATTGGGCCACTGGGTGCCCAGATATTTGGTTAAACATTCGGGATATGTTCCTGGGTGTTTCTAGATGAAATTAACATTTGAATAGGTAGATTGAGTAAAGCAGATTGCCCTCCCCCAGTGGGTGGGCCTCATCTAATCCACTGAAGGCCTGCCTAAACAGAATAAGAGGCTGATTAAGAAAGAATTCTTTTCTCTGCATGTCGTTGAGCTGAGACATCAGTCTTCTCCTGCCTTTGCACTCATACTTGGACAGGAACCTAAATCATCCACTCTCCTGGTTCTCAGGCCTTTGAACTCAGACTGGAACAATACAACTGGCTCTCTTGGGTCTAGACTTCTCAGCCTCCATAGTTGCATGAGTCAGTTTCTTATGATAAACCTCTTTCTATATATTATACTGCTTATTAGTTCTGTTTCTCTGAAGAACCCTAATACAACCACTGTGTTTCCTTTACATACTCCTCCACCATCTCTGACATTCCTGGGCACCACTACAGCTCCATAATCCTGTTCCTTCCAGGTGACCTGCGTCATTTTCATCACTAGCAAACTGTCCTCAATTGGGCCATATAAGAGTTGGCCAAAAGCACAACCTTGTGTGTCGGTCATGATGCAAAACTACAGCAAAATAATCCCCTGGGTGCCTTCCCAGAATGCATTACAAAGGTGGAAAGAAAGGAAGAATGCAATTCCAAGTGTAAACTTTGACCTGCAACCCACTTCCCATTTCAAATAGCTTCAAATCAAATCTTGGATTACTTGGAAATTGTTAAATATGCATATAACAAAATGTGATCAGTTTCCATTTTTTCTCTGTCATGTGGAGGGTATGATCTTTCTGCATACATAATGCTTCTTAACTGGGTGGAACACATGGTCTCTTAAGTTGCAAGCAAATGTCAATAGCCACTTATGATTGCTCCTAAGAGAAAACTCTGATTTCATGTGGATGACCTTGCTTTAGTTTCCTGGTCCAAAAGAACTACTTTACATTTCATAACCACTGTGAGTTTTTGCAAATGTTGTACTTACCTTCATGATGTTTGGAAGTTAAGACAACATATTTGGCACCAGAAGCCTGTAAGATATCTGCCCACTGGTTTGCATCAAAAAATTTTGCTGTAAACAGTGGTCCAAAATCTGCATATGTGAAATCAGGAGGGTAATTATTTTTCATAAAGTCCACATAACTTGGTAACTTTTCCTTTTGCCAATACCACCTAAGGGGATGAAGGAAATAGCATATAAGCAGCATTCACATAAACATCTGAGATATAGTTATCCCTTAGTATCCATAGGGGATTAGTCCCAGGAGCCTCAGCAGATACCCAGATCTGTGGGTGCTCAAGTCCCTTATATAAAATGGCATAGTACTGGGTTGGCCAAAAGTTCGTTTGTTTTCTTCTGTAAGATGGCTCTAGTACCACTTGTCTTTAACTTCATTCAAAACAAGTAGATTGTATTGTGACAGCTGTCATATCAGCGTGCATTTAAAAGAAATTTATCAAAATTGGTGAATTTTTGTGTAGACATTTTAATATTAAAGATGGAAGAAAAAAGCAACATTTTCGGTATATTATGTTTTATTATTTCAAGAAAGGTAAAAAAATGACTGAAACACAAAAAAAGATGTGTGCAGTGTATGGAGAAGGTGCTGTGACTGACGGAACGCGTCAAAAGTGGTTTGCGAGGTTTCGTGCTGGAGATTTCTCACTGGACAATGTTCCACGGTCGGGTAGACCAGCTGAAGTTGATAGCGATCAAATTGAAACAATAATTGAGAACAATCAACGCTATACCACGTGGCAGATAGCCAACATACTCAAAATATCCAAATCAAGCATTGAAAATCATTTGCACTTGGTTATGTTCATCACTTTGATGTTCGGGTACCACATAAGTTAAGCGAAAAAAGCCTTCTTGACCATATTTCCGCATGCAATTCTCTACTTAAACATTAAGAAAATGTTCCGTTTTTAAAACAAATTGTGATGGGCAATGAAAAGTGGATACTGTACAATGATGTGGAATGGAAGAGATCGTGGGGCAAGCGAATGAACCACCACTAACCACACCAAAGGCCAGTCTTCATCTGAAGAAGGTGATGCTGTATATATGGTGGGATTGGAAGGGAGTCCTCTATTATGAACTCCTTCCAGAACACCAAACGATTAATTCTAACAAGTACTGCTCCCAATTAGACCAACTGAAAGCGGCACTCTACGAAAAGCGTCTGGAATTAGTCAACAGAAAACGCATAATCTTCCATCAGGATAACGCAAGACTACACGTTTCTTTAATGACCAGGCAAAAACTGTTATGGCTTGGCTGGGAAGTTCTGATTCATCCGCCATATTCACCAGACATTGCACCTTCAGATTTCCATTTATTTCAGTCTTTACAAAATTCTCTTAATGGAAAAAATTTCGATTCCCTGGAAGACTGTAAAAGGCACCTGGAACAGTTCTTTGCTCAAAAAGATAAAAAGTTTTGGGAAGATGGAATTATGAAGTTGCCTGGAAAATGGCAAAAGGTAGTGGAACAAAACAGTGAATATGCTGTTCGATAAAGTTCTTGGTAAAAATGAAAAATGTGTCTTTTATTTTTACTTAAAAACTGAAGGAACTTTTTGGCCAACCCAGTCAGCCAATACAGTCAGCCCTCCGTATCCAGTTTTGGCATCTGTGGATTCAAGCAACTGTGGATGAAAATTTCCATCTGAGGTTGGTTGAATCCAGAGATGTGAAATCCTCGAATATAGAGGGCCAAGTGTATATTTATTGAAGAAAATCCACATAAAAGTGAACCAAACCTGTGTCGTTCAAGGGTCACCTGTAACTGCCCCAGCTCCCTTTACTAAATCCCCCTTACTCACATATCACCAAGATTCTCTTCCTCACTTCCCCATTTAGTTTGACTTCACCTTAAAGAAAGCTTATGTAAACTTCCATAGTTTTCCATCTACCCCTCTGTGAACTCCAGCTCATCAACCTGAACATTCTAGACAACACAGCCACCCATTTGCTCTTAATTCTTCACTTTTAAATTGCAACATGTAGTATCTTTACACAGTTAGTCCTTTGTAACATAAGTGATGAAGGCTTCAAAAGAAGACACAGCACATAAAGCGTAACACAAATGTATTATATTCACTAGCAGAGAACAAGTGGGGAGGAGATGACAGTAAAATTAAGAAGATGCTGTTATTTTAATATATTGACTCAGCCTTCAAGGATTACAGGTTATATGCATGGTTTCTGAGCAATGGGGCCTAAACTGCCTAAGCAAAGCTTCAGGAGGAAAACAACATTGAAAACATAATTTTTAGATAAACATGGCAGTAATATTATGCTCATGAAATAGATGCAGGCCCCATCCCTGACCCATCTTCTACTCTTCCTTCCACCACTCCTTTCATAAGAGTGTTTCTAAGGGATGAGTAAATCCATAATCAGCATTACATCCCCACAGATGATCAGGAGGTTCATCCCACTGAGAAGCCTTCACTGAAGGACATAATGTGTCACAGGCACTATTCTTTACCTGCCCAAGAGTCAGATACATATTTTCCCAGTTTCCATCACACCTACCACATGGACACCTGACCCATGCTGGCCAATGGAACTTCAGGGGAAGCCAACTTGGGAGAGTCTGGGAACGGTTTCCTCTCTAATAGAAAGAGATACAACTTGCCTTCGGACAAGGTTGTATGAAGTGATGCCTGTCCACCATCATGTGACCATGACAGGACAAGTCAACAGGCTGAGGGTGACAGAAAGCTTAGGTCTTTGATTTCATCAATGAGCCAACTACCTCTAAATTTCTCATTATGTAGAGTAACAAACCCCTATTGCTAAACCTTTTATTTGGGTTTTCTATACCTTGAAGTGAAAGTATCCTAATTGATCCATGATGCATTTTTACCTTTTAAATTGAACTACAAAAGAGAAACTGGGACAGTCAGAAAGTTAAAAGATAAGAGATTTCTATTTTTTCCTAACACATCTAATTTGAACTTGCATTCTCTATTATAGTCTAGAGTCACTTCTCAAATTTCATACTAATAGAGATGAGAAGAGGCACTTACAGTAAACAGCCCATAATTTATATTTGGTTTCGAACTGCCATTAAGGACAGTCAGATATACCCATCTCTACTGTTGATGGCTCCAGGTCAAATTGGGGTGGGGAGCAGAGATTTAGAGGGGACACAAAGGGAAACTATAGATAATTAAAGAATCTTCCACAGGGTTATTGCACTTCCAGACCGTCAAAAATATACTCTGTTTTGTATGAGAATTATCTTTATTGTCCTAGGTCAAAACAAACAACTTTGTGTTCATTTGTAGAAAATAAAAAGTTAACCATTACAAAGAATAAGATGACTCAAAACTAGCTGTTTTGCACAGAGCACTAGTTTCAATTAACAAACATCAAATCCTCTCCCAGCACCAAATGTATATGTACCTAATCTTCCCAGTTGAACAAAATGGCAAATTAAAGTATAATTTATTATATCTTAAGAGGAAAAAAATCTGTTAATTGATGTACCTTGCTAATCTGAAACATTTCAAAACTAAACTCAAAATGCCTCACAGCACAAAACTTGCAAAGAAAGATTTATAACATCCTGAAGCAAATATATTTGGTAATACAAGTTATGGGAAGAAAGAGTCCCTTGGTTTTGAAGTTGATTCCAAAAGAGTATATGAATAGTACTCCATAGTTTATGCAGTTCTTTTACATCAACTGGCCTAACTGAATAAGAAGAGTTACTGGTTGCAGAAAGTCTCTTTATAGAAAGTGGTACAATGTTTATAGTGTAACGTTAATACAATATATAGTTTATACTCTGTATTGTATCTGCCAACTAGAAATTGTCACTTGCCATCTGGTTCTATAAGAATGAAGTCACTAGCCACTGAAGTCACTGACCTTCATCACACCCTGGGAGGAGTTCAGGGTGGAGATCAGGAATGAGGCACTCTGTGCTCTGGGAAAAACTGGCAGAACAGGCCTTCAGATAATTAGATATTTTCAGGAGATTTTATGAGCCCAAATTCTTGCATCTTCTCATATCTAGAAAAGCACTAAAATCATAAGGGAGACATCTGCTTCTCGTGACTAGCGGTAACCTTCTGCCAAAATGTGTGCTTGATTGCACGTATCCGCCTTCGCCAGAGTCACATATATACTGATCTCTCCCCCCAACCTCTTCAGAGCAGCTCCTCAGAGCTCTCTGAGAGGCTGTCTCCCAAGCTTCAGTCCTCATTTTGCCCCAAATAAAACTTAATTCACAACTCTCACATAGGGTATTTTTTTTCAGTTGACGTATCTAACATATATTGTATATATTAACTTTGTTGTACACTATGTATATAGTATAAAGCAGGTTTAAATACTCATTGTTTATTTTCTTATTTCACTAGGAATA
>NW_020173666.1:418293-440225 GCF_003031525.2 Neophocaena asiaeorientalis asiaeorientalis
TATATATATATATATATATATACCATTTCTATCTTGAAGAACTTAAAATACCTGAGGTATTTAATCAGGAAAGTATGTGAGACACTTCCAAGTTGTAAGGGATTACATGCACATTTTTACATAGATCTCAAGGTAAAATCTACAGAGCAATTTTTTGTGCAGCACTTTCCACATAGCAGTCTATTAATAATTGGGGTTTTTTAGGGTAAACATTCTAGAACTTTTTGTTTGTTTCTTGAGCCACACGTGGTAACATTTTAACATTAAAGAGCCAGTGAATGCCCAAAGGAACAAAAGTCTCACATACCCATGATTTTATGTTTAAACCATACTTCATGGCAGAACAACTAAAAATTGACAGGTAGCAGCAGAACAGCGACGGGACAAGGTGTCTGATTCTCTAAGGACAAGGACGGCGGTTTAGGCTCACGCTTCACAATATGACCCCACACAGTCGATTACTTTCCCGCTGTCTTAGTCATTCGGTGGCTACAGAGTGATAACTACAGCTTGATAAGTGCAGCTATCAAGACGCTGAGAAGCCAGTCACATCAGTTGTCTGACAACTCTTGCAGTCACACGGAAGAAAAATTCAGTGTTCACCCAGCACGAGCCACTTACACAGTAAATTATTCATTTAACACCCGGAAATGCTAAACGCCGCTAAAACAGCGGGAGGTGAAACTGACTAGGGGGCAAAACAAACCGGCATAGGCTGGGATCTGGGTCGTGGCTGGAGGCCAGTGGGGTGCAAAGCGGGCTCAGAGGAGACGGAGGGAGGTGCGCTCACCAGAACCATTCGCTCCCGAAACTGGGCACGGAGAACACGCCCCAGTGGATGAAGATGCCGAACTTGGCCTGGTCGAACCAGGCGGGCAGCTGGCGTGCATCCAGGGACTCCCAGGTGGGATCGAAGCGCGCGGCGCCGCCAACTGGACCCGGCGGCGGCAGCAGCAGCAGCAGCAGCGAGAGTACGAGCCCAGGCAGCTTCGGGGACCTCATGGCCCCGCGCCCGCCGTCCTGCCCGCACGCCCGCGGCCTCCTGATCCCTCGTCCTTCCGGGTCTCTGGCTGAGTAAGAGCCGCCAAGGTCACCTGACCAAGCTGTCCTAGGGGAAAGGCACCCTCCTCTCTGGGATGGGAGTGGCCGCGGTCCCGGCGCCGGAACAGAACGACCACAGGAGGCCTGCATCGCTCACTTGCAAAACTAAGGACGCCAGTATTACCCCAAAGCCAGCCCTGAGGCTGCTCAGCTAAGCCTCCTAGTCAATCCGCTTGGGAGAGAAAAAACGAGTCTGGTTCAGGGACCTGTGGGAGCACCTCTCCCCTCAACCGGCAGGACCCTTCTAGAAACCGCCGGAGAAGACGCTAGAGACCAGCCTGGGTGGAACCGTGGATCTGGATCCCAAGGCGGGAACCTCAGCCGGGTCATCCAACCCCTCCCTGGCCGGTGGCACCGAAAAACCCAGATCCTTCTCAGCCTCTGCATTTTACATCCCGCTCCCACTCCCCAGAGTCCTGGGTGTGTTTAGAACTGTGGCTGTCAACCTTGAGTCTGTATCAGGTGAAATTCCAGGAGTTTGCAATGCAGGTTGGAGCCCCAGAATTTGCGTGTCTAACCAAGTTCAAGGTGATGCTGATTTTGCTGGTCTGAACATCAAACTTTGAAAACCACTGCAGTAGAAAACAAAGTGATCTAAGACAGGTGAAACCAGTGAAACGAATGTTTAAGAAATCTGCTGGTGGGACTTCCCTGATGGCGCAGTGGTTAAGAATCTGCCTGCCAACAAGCCCTAGTCTGGGAAGATCTCACATGCCGGGGAGCAACTAAGCCTGTGCGCCACAACTACTGAGCCCACATGTCACAACTACTGAGCCCACGCACCTAAAGCCCATGCTCCGCAGCGAGAAGCCACCGCAATGAAAAGCCACAATGAAGAGTAGCCCCTGCTCGCTGCAACTAGACAAAGCCCACACACAGCAACAAAGACCCAACGCAGCCATAAATAAATAAATAAATGTTCCTTTAAAAAAAAATCTGCTGGCTTGAGAAAGAAGGCAGAAACTTGGAATGATTAATCAAGGTGAAACTGCACAGTTCAGATGGGCTTCAAAACCAGCCAAAGCTCAGATCGGGACTTGAACCCACTATCTTTTAATTGAAATCGCACAGTAGGTTTCAGGACTTTCTGAAGCTCGGATTCTTTCTGTCTCTGTGCAGAAGGAATTCAGCGAGAGGCAAAGTGATAGGTAAGAAGTTGTTTTATTTAGAGAGATACACATTCCATAGACAGAATGCGGCCCATTTTAAAAGGCGAGAGTGGCCCTGGGAGAAACACACTCCACAGGCAAAGTGTGGGGCATCTCAGAAGGTGAGAGGCCCTGGAATATGGGGTGGTTAGTTTTTATTGGCTGGGTAATTTCATAGGCTAATGAGTGGGAGGATTATTCCAACTATTTTGGGGGAGGGGCAGGGATTTCCAGGAACTTGGCCACCGTCCACTTTTTGGCCTTTTGTGGTGAGCCTCGGAACTGTCTTGGTGCCTGTGGGTGTGTCATTTAGTATATGATAATGTATTACAATGAGTGTATAATGAGGTTCAAGGTCCACTGGAAGTCGAATCTTCCGCCATCTTGGGCCCAACTGTGTCTAACCAGTTTTTGTCATCTCCTCAAGGGCTATGTCATTTCTTTTAAAGGTTGTGCCCTGCTGCCTTCCCTCCTGTTTCAAAGGGAGGTCATCAGAAGCTCATTGTCTTCTCAAATGCTTTCAGAGTAGAGCCAGAATCCCCACCCCATCTGCTCCCATAGAAAACTGCCTCTCATTTTACCATAGGCCAGTTCAAATGTCAGTGCCTCTGTGAAGCTTTCTGTCGCCACCTTCCCTCCCAGACGTTTTACTCCCTCCTGTGTGTTCCCATTAATATCTCATTCCAATCACTAATATAGCAGTCCATGGATTATCTTGTAGCTAGGATACAGATCTCATTTCCCATTAGGCTGTGTGTGAGCATCCCAAGGACAGGAAGTGATCTGCCTTTCTGTAGTCCTGAATTTACGGCAGAGCCTGGCACGGAGCAGCACGTTTGTTGAAGTCCTCCAATGAATCAGGGTTCTAATTATTGAGTGTGTTCAAAAAACAAAATTCAGTGGAGTGAATTTGAGGATTGAATTGACTTTATTCAACCACTCATAAAAGGGCAGCATCCTATCTAGCAAGTAGAAAGGCAATCCAAGGAGTTGTACAAAATAGAAGATTTTTATGGGCAAAAAGAGGGTGGGACAAGGAAGTTCAAAGAGTGGATTATTTCAGGTAAGGTCACCTTTCCTTAAGGGAATGCAGGCGGTCTAGGGCAGATTACCTCCCTAGTGTGGACCAGGAAGTTTCAGACTGACTGATTTAAAATTCCACTCCTGCGAGAGGCTGAAACTACAGTGAGTTATGTATTAAGTCTTGGTGGGGTTTAGCACAATTGACTCCATTTGGGACTGCTTGTTTCCTTTTAACAAGTATTATTAAAGTATTAAAGAAGGAAATGACACTAAGTAGCTGTTGCCCTCATTCTCCTGTCTGTGCAAAGACATGGGAGTGGCAGCAGCCACTTGTCACCCCAGGTATAAGGACATTTACCCTCTCGATGCAGTGTCAATGGCTTCCCAGAACTACAGCTCCGCCATAAGGGCCCCCAGTCTTTCCAGGCTGTGGGTCTCCTGGAAGAGAGGGATCTGAGAATCCACTGAACATCATTACCTATCGCAGTAGCCCCAGTTAGTGATAAAGTGGGGTGACAATTTTTATGATCCAGTCTTTGATCCTAGAATGATCTCGTACCTCAGTGGCCCCTGAACCTCCAGGGCATATTTGAAAAAAAAAAAAAAAATTCCCTTTAGTCACTGTGCCTTGATGTCCCTTGAAACAGACAATTGTATAATCAGCATAAAAGACATTTTTCACAGTGACAATGAGACTGTGAACTCTCAGAGGGATAGTAGACATAGCCATGGTGAGAAGGCAGTAGTGGGGCCCTGTCTTCTCATCAAGCATCCTTTGCACGTGTGAACCTCACCTTTTGAAAGTTTCCATCTTCCAAACCAATTTATTTTATCATGTAATAAGTTATTTACATTTCCATGTATTTCAGTTAAAGAGTGCTAATCAGACCTTCTGATCTGCATAAATGCCACTGGGTCATTTATCATTTCACTTGAAGGCAAAGAACATTTTTACAACCTTATCATAAAAGTACAATTTCTGTAGGATATACTGAAAACAGACGAAAGGCCTTCCTTAGTGCCCTGAGGACATATAAGAATCCTAGAATGCCAGGTGGGGAATCGTTGATAAAGAATTTGGAATGAATAAGAAATAGATTTGTCTGGAAATGAAGAGGTTTGTTCAAAATATACTTGTTAAATGACGAAAAGGATGAAATCTATGAAACATTTTAGAACACGGTGGCTGATGGAGAGCTGGCACTTCCCACATTATATAATGCTTTACAGAGCTGCAGTCTTCACACTTAAAGCTACTGCTAATTGAGCAATAGAACCACACCACCCTGAGGCTTAAACTGTATAATTAAAGGTTTTGATAGAGGATCCAGATATCTGAGAAACAATAGATCTCCAAGTGTGCTTGGCTCATCTTGGGGAACCTTGGGCCCCAGTGGGCAACACGGTCAAGGAGCCCCGATCCCATCCTGTTTGTCTGAGGTCACCTGGAGGTGCCAGGTGAAGAAAGTAGAAAGATAAAGTAGTTGTCCCTTGCAACAACGGGTGGGCCTCAGTGTGGAGCCACCAGGGCCGGCAGCCACACGTTGGGCAGCTGCAGGTACACGGGGTGCTTACCATGGTCACTGCTCCTGATCTCCCAGTGGGACAGGGCAGCCCAGCCAGGCTTGGTCAACTTCTGTTGCTGCCGGAGGATGCAGTCACGCTGTTGATGTCCTCCGGGATGTAGTGAGCTGCCGAGGGTGGAGCTGATATCTGAGTGAGGCTCTCGAGGACACATTCTGGATCTCCATATGGGAGTTGGATGGCTGCCACCAGCCAGTCTCAGCAGTTCCCAGAATTCCGCTGAAGTGGACAATGGGAGAATGAAACGTTCGCCTCACGGGTGACATCAGTATACAGCCGCCCTCTGGAAACGCAGAAGAAAAGTGTTCAAAACAAAACAAACCCATGCCGTTCTTTATATGGTAAGTAAACCAGCTTCAGGGTAGAGAGAGCATATGACGTGGGCAAATAAAATCCTGCCTTTTTCTGGCCCAGGGGCGGGGAGTAGAAGGAGGAATGAAGGGAAGAGGCCAAGGGGCTCAGAGGAGGCAGGGGAGCAGCATAGCTCAGAGTCTGAGAGGACAGATTCTGCAGCTGGGCCACCAGGGTGCTCGTTCTGGCTCCACCCTCGACTCCAGAGCTCTGTGATCCTGAGGGAGTCATTCAACCTTCCTGTGCCTCAGTTTCCACACCTATTAGATGTGAATGATAATAGTACATCTTCCTCATAGGGTTCTGAGAATTAAACCACGCAAAGCACATATTAAGCTTCATCTAAGTACAGACTATTATTATTATATGTGTCAGATAAATAAGGGGTGACTAAGGGAAGGGGCATTTCTCTCCCGATTCCCACTTAGGACTTGAGAGGAAGCCTCTTAAGCTGACAGGCAAATTTAAGTAGATGGAGCCTTGTTAGACAGAAGGAGAGGCTGCTTGTAGATTTCCTGGGTGACCTTGATACTCCAGTGATACAGACAGGACCCAGAGGTAGCAGAGAACCTAACAGGGAATCTGGCTCCAGTGGTTCCCTGGGGCCTCTGTGCCAAGGATTTGGGGCTCACAGTCATATCTCAGAGGACTCCAGCATACCACTGAGAGCTGAGGTGGGCTGATAGAGACCAGATCATGAATTATAGCAGCTTCAGGCTTCATCTGGGAAAATCAACAGGACAAATATTGGCACCCGAAGACCAGAAGGGGCAGGGATGCCATGTTTCTTCCCAGCACCTGGAGAACAACAGCTAAGCCTGCCACCTTAGGGAGAAGCAGGGAATGGAGAAGCATCTGAGATACTGAGCTTTTTTACCCAAAGGGGAGCCTAAATATTTGCTGAAGAGGCTAATTTATGGGATTTGTCTACCTGTAATCCAGATTGAACAATCAATTTTGCTCACCAACCAACTGGTGGGGGGCTGGGGCGGTGGGGGCAATTGGGTGGTCTGCAAGGCAAACAGGTTGACTACTAAGAAAACAAAGGAGCCGCATTTTCTCTGGATGAGAGTGGGTGGCCCAGGTAATTTTCTGACCCTGATACACAGCTGAGCATCAGAACGTGCGATCCACTTGCCTTCTATTTCTCTCCTTCTCAATGTCTTCACTGAAAACTTAATGATCTAATTAGTGTCTGTGCATGGAGGCCCAATTCAGGAAGAAAAGGTCTCTGTCAATACATCAAGTCTCCTTTCCTGTGGCCTTTCTGGCTGTGGGGATCAGAGCAGAGGGTGGAGTTTCCACAGCCCTGGTTAGGTTAGAGGTAAGGGACCACATCCTCAGAGGAAGAGAAAGCAGAAAAAAAGAAAAGGAATTAACAGAAAACTGAAAAAGGACTGGGCAAAATGGAGAAAGGAGACATTAAAGAAAAAAAACTTAAGAGCACAGAGCTCTTAAAAAATAAAATAAATAAAGCAGCAGATATAAAGAGTGCCTGAAATTGGAATCAAAAGGAACTACAATGCAAAGAGAAGTGGACGACATGCAAGAATAATGAGTGACAAGAAGGAAGAGAGGGATAAGGTAGAGGCACCCAAAAGCATTGCTAAAGAAGCAAAGCAATGTGGGAAACACAGGGGAGTATCCAGGAGGTGAAGGATGCTGAAAGCTAAGAGGAGGCTAAGAGTGCTTTAGAGGAAGCCAGCTGGGGTAGAGGAAAGTGAACGAAGGGGAGATGGGAAAAGAGGTGAGTGTGGGTGGGAAACCTGTGGGTGAGGAGGTGCGGGAGGGCTGAGGAAGCAGTGAGAGAGAGAGGACCGCAGGGAGCAGAGTCCTCTCTGCAGCCCGGCTCTAGGGGAGCGCATGTGCTTTCAGAGGGTAGACCCAGAATAGCAAGATCACCTACTGCCAGGGCTGTGCTTTCTGAAGGAGCTGCCTGCCCTTACCAGAAACCATTCAGATGGTGCACAAAAGTTGTGACACAGCCATGGTGGCATTTTTGTTGTCATTTCTTCTAACTGAAGAGTGAAGGCTCTGGTGCAGACTGTCAGGCTGAGAACTGCCGGGCTGCACTTTGACTTTCCTGGACACTGTTGCCTTCAAGGGCCCCTTCCTCCTCGGTAAAAATAAATAAGCAAACAAACAAATAAAGCATATATTTTATGACTATGCTGGGGTAAAGGCAAATATATTCATATTATATATTAAAATATTTTTCTTTAACCTAAAAGCTCTTTTTTTTGCCCCTTCAGATTTTAGAAGACATTAAAACATTTCTGTGGGTCTCTACAAGTATTATGGGCCTGGGCCCTGTGCCTGCTACACCGATAGATAAGTCAGCCCTGGAGAACGTAGAGACAGAGGATAAGAAGCACTAAAAATATACAAAGAGATTAGATGAAATATTGATATTAATGTGAGCCAGGGTAAGTGCATTAGAATAGCAAAGGCTGAATGTGCCGATCATCGCAGGGAGTGGGAGTTTTAAGGTTTGGTAAATGCTGTTGAGCACTTACTATATGCTGGGCATTCTTCTAAATATTTAAAGATACATATATGGATATTTATCTACTTATCGGTCGATCTATCTGTATACATACATACAGTTTCATTAAGTGCCTTTCGTAAGGCACTTTTATTATCCCCATTCTACAGATGAGGATAAGAGGCACAGAGAGGCTAAATAACTTGCCTAAATTGCCTAGGGCCCATGTTTTTGACCATCATACTAAACTCTTTCATTCATTTAGTCATTACTCCTTTATTTCATTAGGTCAATATATATTTAGTTAGCCCTGACTTTGGGCCAGGCACTGAGCTGGGCCCGGCAGACGCAATGGCAAGAAAACAGACCCAGTTCTTTCCCTCGTATGGCTTTCTCCCTAGTGGGAAATACGGACATTAAACAAATGACCCAAATATAATACTGCGCACTGGGGTACACGCTATGAAATAAAGACTACTGTGGAAGCATATGGCAGGGGACCCCAATCTAGTCTGCTGGTCAGAGAAGGCTTCCCTGGGGAATTAAAATTTGAACTGAGGTCTCTCAAGTATGAGTAAGTTAATTAGGTAGACAGACAGTGGGAGCAAAGGTATTTCAGACAGAGGCCAACAGCATGGGTCAGGGGCCCAGGATATAAAGCCAGCCCATAAGAAGCTTCCAAAACTCTGTTGCCCTCAAGAACCAGAGTCCAGTGTGAAGAGAGAAGGAACCCACAGAGCTGAGCAATGATGAGGTGCTGCTGCGAGAGAGATGTGTGGAGCATTTGAGTGGTGGGAGGGAAGGCACTGGGGTGAGGGTATTCTAAGCAATAATCTAAGGGTAAGACCTGTAAGGAAGACTCAAGAAGCCTCAAGCAATTTTCACAAGAGGCAGGCATAGGATCTTATCCAGTTTAGAGCCCTGAGGGCTGTTCACTGCAGTAGCTGAAGACACTGAGAAGGTCAAGAGTCAGTCCGGCAGACAGAGTCTGACGAAGAAGAAATTGCTACAATCTTCTGATAAGATGATCAGAGCCCCATGTGAGGCTACATAGGTGAGACCTGTATCGCTATCAAAGATTCTATCCTGACACACTGGTCAAAATAGAGAAGGTAGTGCGTGCAGTGGTGAGGTGGTAGCTCATCTGAAGAGATGCCATGCCCGACAGATTGGCATATTATTATCTGTAGAGTCTCTTATCGAGGAATAAAGATGGCGGCGTGTGTAGCACACATGACTGCAATCCCTGGAAGCTCTCTAGATGGGGACCACATCCCAGTTCCCTTCACAACACAGTCTCTTCATCCATAAATATTGATACCTTGGGAACTTACCAGAAAGAATGTCATTCATTCTGTAAAGATCAGTAAAACCCACATTATCTGACCACAAAACTGCTCAAAGTTTCATTCCAAAATGTAAAATACTCCCTCGAATATCCGTATAAGATTTATTCTCTATATTTTATGTGTTTTCCCAATTGTCTTCACAGGAAATTTAAAATTTAATCCATGTAGCTACTCATTGACAAGGGAAATGGAATTATAAAAATGCAACATTCAAGGGCTTCCCTGGTGGCGCAGTGGTTGAGCGTCCGCCTGCCGATGCGGGGGACACGGGTTCGTGCCCCGGTCCGGGAAGATCCCACATGCCACGGAGCGGCTGGGCCCGTGAGCCATGGCCGCTGAGCCTGCGCGTCCGGAGCCTGTGGTCCGCAACGGGAGAGGCCACAACAGTGAGAGGCCCATGTACCGCAAAAAAAAAATAAAAAAGGAACATTCATTACAGTTTTCCAGAAACTATCAATACTATGAAATCTTGCTTATTTTTGAAGGTAAGAGCCATGGCTAAATCCTTTTATATCAGCTACTGAGCAACATAATAAATGAGAAACTCACAGGGCTGCCTTACTTTTGTCCACAATGTTGAAACTTGTTCTCACATGTCTGGATTCATCCTCAGCATAACAGGATTTTTTTCACTTACTCTTTTTTTTTTTTCCCTTAAGTGCAGGATTGGATCCTGTCTTTATTTAAAATTTTGTTCATAGTGTTTTGCTTGTTTGTATTAAGTCTGCCTCAATACCCCCTTATCTTCTTGGCAGAAAGCTTATTATCTCCCTCTTTCCACATGAGCTGTTGTAGGCACTCACGCTATCCAAAAAGACATAAGTCCAGCTTCCACATTCCAGCGGGGAGACCACTGTTGTTGGACTGCCCACTACCGCCCTGCTTCTTGCTGCTTCCTGTACTGGTTATGAAATTTGTTGTGAACTGCCCTACAGAGTTAAACGATTCTATCGATAATTCTGTGCTGTGGCATGTTTGGGGCTGGCCCCTTGGGTTCTTCAAGAGAGGATGCTCCCACACGCTTTACTTCCACACATAGCCATCTTCCTGAGTGCCCAGGCTGATGGTGCCTGGGTTCTCATGATGGTCACCTGTCCATGGCTAGCTCATTGAATTCACATGCATGACCATCTCTTGCATGCCTAGAACACCTGTACATAGGTTCTCAGAGTGGTAGGTCTTTGTAGTCAGCTGTTTCAGTTTACATCATGTGGTGGGCCAAGTAACAGCCCCACAAGGATGTTCACTCCCAATCCTCAGAACCTGTGGATATGTTACAAGAGATGGCAAACGAGAATTTAGACTGCAGATGGAATTAAGGTTGCTAATATGCTGATCTTGAAATAAGATTAGGGACTGGTGGTCCAGTGGTTAAGACTCCCCGCTTCCACTGCAGGAGGCACGGATTTGATCCCTGGCCTGGGAACTAAGGTCCTGCATGTCATGTGCCATGACCAAAAAAAAAAAGAAGAGAAAAAGAAATAAGTAGATTAGCTGGGATTATTTGGGTGAGCCCAGTGTAACCACAAAGGTCCTTAAATGGGGAAGAGGGACACAGGAGAGTCAGAACCAGAGGGATGACATCATGAGAAAGGCTTGACTGGTCACCGCTAGCTTCGAAGGTGGATGAGAGTCAGGAGCCAGAGAATGCTCACAGCCTCTAGAAGCTGAAAAATGATAGAAAATGGATTCTTCCCTAGAGCTTCCAGAAGGAACACAGCTCCGCTAACACTTTGACTTTAGCTCACTGAGACCCATTTTGCACTCTGACCTCCAGAACTGTAAGATAATAGATTTGTGTTGTTTTCAGCCACTAAGTTTGTGCTAATTTGTTACAGCAGCAATAGGAAACTAATCACACATGGGGTCTCCCTAAATTCCCAGGGTACTGGTATGTGGGTTTTCAAGGTAGTAACTCTCCATGGTCCCTTCTTTTGGCTTGCACGTTGTAGCTATCTCCCAGACGGCCTAGGGGTCCATGTCTGGATTTTCAAAATGATACGTCTTTATGGTTAGCAATTTTGGCTCACATGAGTGGCCATCTCTCTCCTTGCCTAGATGCCCTCCTCTCTGGGTTCAGTCCCTTCAGTTCACACACACGGCCATCTCCAGAATCCTGGGGGCCACGGCACGGCATCATGACTAGTTCTGGAGTCTGAGCCCTTATGGATTTGGAACATCTGTTCTGCTTTCCTTCCCAGGGAATAAGAATTCAGTGCCAGGAATAGGAAAACTTTTCCTTGTAAACCCTCAAAACACAAATGGTCTAACTAACCCTCTCTGACCACAGATATTAGAGCTACTCACTAATTTCCTGAAGGAAGATTATCTTCAGTGCTTCCAGGGGACCCATGGCTCCGTAAGGGAGGCTACCTTCAGGAGAGCCAAGTTTCTTTACCTTTCAAGGGGCCACATCTACCTTTGTAGAAGTGGGGGTAATTCTAGAAAATGCCAACAAATTCGTAACGACAAAAACGCAGATCAGTGGTTGCCCAGGGTTGTGGACAAAGGGAGGCACGGACTGCAGAAAAGCAGGAGGGATCTTCTGGGGGTGATGGAAATTGTCAGTATGCTGATTGTGGCAGTTTCGCTGGTGTGTCCATCTGTCAAAATTCATCAAATCATACGTTAAAATGGATACAGTGGGTTATATGTAAATTAAACTTCAGTGAAGTAGTTTTTGTTTTTGCTTCTGTTTTTAAAGGGAAAAGGAGTACTGCCCAAAGGAAAATCAAGGGACTGTTTTAAAAAAAATTGTCCACAACACATAGAATAAAGTTGAGGAGGACTTTTTTTTTCCCCCTGAACTCAGCCAAACTAAATATTGGGCTGGCCAAAAAATTCATTCGTGTTTTCCATAATATCTTATGGAAAAACCCAAACGAACTTCTTGGCTATCCCAATACATAGTGTTGCTAGGGTGTTTTCTGCATGAAGTTTAAAATTTTGCTTTCTTTTCTGTTACCATCTTTGGTAGATAGGAATAATATCCTGCCACAATATATGCTTTAAAAAAACTTAGAAGGGTGATTCCTATGATAATTATTAATATCTATATCAAATCAAAAGACAGCTTCATACTTAAGAGTGAAATTCCAGAGACATTCTCATTAGATTAAGAGGAAAAAACCCTGATGTTTATTATCACCAAAGTTACTGGAAATTCTGGCTAAAAAAATAACATAACAAGCCTAAATAAGAGTTTTATTATTAGCAAGGAGGAGAAAACATCCCCACGCCCTCTTCTTTCCTCCTTTACTCACTCCATCCCTCCCTTCTTTTTTTAGACAGTATTATTATAGACCCCCAAGACCCAAGAGAGAATCAACTAAAAACTCTTAGAGCTAAAAAGAGTTTAGTAGGTACCAGGTTACAGAGATACAGAAATCGATAGCTTTCCTGTATACACAGCAACTGGCTTGAAAAAGAAGACTATTCCATTAACAATAGCAACCCCTCCAAAAAATGTGAAATAGAAACTGAAAGGTAAACAATGAACTGGGCAAATACATTTTCTACAAATGTGAAAAAAATTGTACTCTTCTTGGTCTGTAAAGCGCTCATACAAGTCAATAAGGCTAAAACTCCTGCAGATAAACAGAGAAAGTGCGTGAACAACCATTTCACAAACAGGAAATGCAAATGGCCAATAAAGATATCAAACAGGTGATTGAATTACCATTTAAAAATACTAATTATAATAACAAACGCTTACCATTTTCTTTCTTGTCAATTTAGACAATGTTTTTTTTTTTAATTTTATGGCCAACGCTGGCAAAGTATGATGGGTACTCTCAAACACTGCAGGAAGGGTATAAATTGATACCATCTTCTGAACCATAATGTAAATTGGATACAATACTTCTGGAAGGCAATTTACTTGTTACTTTGTTTCTTAATTGTTTTGCATTATGGTTTTTAATTTTTATGAAATCAAACTTATTGATTTCTTTTCTTTGTGATTTCTTCCATTACTTTCATTTCTAAACAGTGCTTTTCTATCTCATGTTTTCTTCTAAATTTTTACGGTTTGTGTGTGTGTGTGTGTGTTTTTAACATTTACCCTTTTAATCTGTCTTTATTTAGTGTATTAGTGAATGTGCCAAAGGAAGATTTAAAAAGTAGTTTTCAAATACTTTGGAAATTTTCCAAACACTGTTCATTGGCTAATTCCCATTGATTCCCATGTGATGGTACCTTTATGATAGACTAAGATTTAGGTGTATTGGGGACTTTTTAGGATTCCACATTACGTTCCATTGGCCTGGGACAGGTAGGGATATGCGGTTGGAGCATTGGTTCTGGAGCCAGACTACCTCCGAGATTTGGACTTGGGACATTTTACTTACGCTTTCTGTGCTTTTGTTCTTCATCCTTAAAATAGTGCTACTGAGTCCCCATCTTATAGGTTTTTTCGTGAGGATTAAATGTGTTATACATCCAAAGTACTTAGAGGGATGCCTGGTGCATTTTACCTGTTAAATAAGTCTTAACAACTCTTAATACACGAGCACCAAATTATTTTAATTATTATAGCTTTGTCTCATTTAAAAAATATTGAACGAAACAAGTCTTCCTCATTTCTGTCCCTTAAAAAAAAAAAGAGAGCTAATTTTACCACTTATTTTCAAGCCAAAAATCTTGCAGTGAGCCCTGGTTCACTGCTTTTCTCAACGCTCCCGCCCCCTCAACCCATCAGTACTTGCATTAAAAAAAAAAATGCAGAATTTTTTTTTTAATGTAATTCAGGTCATGTCATTCTCCTGCTTAAAACCTTTCATTGACTTCATTCCACATGAATTAGTGGAGGGTCTGGACCTCCCTTCCCTCTCTAGGTCACCTTTACCACCGCCTACCTCCCTACCCTCCCACCCTATACAACTTGCTCGTTACATACCAGCCTTCTTGGCTTCCTTTCTGTGGCTTATTCTTCCAGCAGAGTTTTCACATCTGCTGGTCCCTCAGCCTGTAATGGCACCCTCTGTGCTCTTGGTACCTTGTATGCCTCATCTTTCAGGTCTGTACAAAGGTCCCATCTTCAGAAAGGCCTTCCCTGATCATCCTAGCTAATGGAGCCCTTCTTCTAGCTGTTTCCTATCAGATCACCCGATTAATTTTCTACAAAGTATTACAACTGTGAGCAATGACCTTGTTTGTGGGTTTACTTTTTTCAGCCTCCCCTGCTGCACTCCCTGTTCCTCCATGAGCTCCCTGGAGCTTGACCCCTCACTCCAGCAGACCCAGCCTTCAGAACAAATCCTGGGATGGGATGCTATTCTGTGATAGAATGTAACAGAAAACTTGTTGAGAAGTTACATTATCTTATTTCTCTGCAGGACAGTCTGATCCAGGAATAAAGGTAATTTTTATCTTCTCCTCCCCCTTCTGGAAGTTCAAGCTTAAAAACAAACAAAAATTGCAAAGTCCAAAGACAACCCCTAAACTGACCTCTGGTTTTTGTTGTTATTGTTGTTTGTTTTGGTTGTTTCGGATTTTCCACCTCCCACTCCCACCACCATGCAACTGGAGATGCATCAAGAAGGGACAAAAGAGAACTTTGTCTCCCTTCCAGAAGGGTGGACCTTTGCTTCCTGGGAGCCATATAATAGCATTTTAACATTTAAAAAATGTTTCTGTATGTGAGTACAAGACTTCCAGACCAGAGAAATTTCTAAGCACAGAGCAACCTCTAAGCAGGTCTCTGTTTGCTGAAAGTCTTGGCCATTCAAGAGAATTAGGCTGGATTGTCCCAAAAGGGAAGGAAAGATTTTTTTTTCTTGAGGTATAATTTACGCACAATAAATTTCCCTCTTCTTGCCATACAATTCTATGACTTTTGACAAATAACGGTTGTTTACTCACCACCACAGTCAAGACATAGAAGAGTTCCATCAGCCAAAAGAAGTCACCCCCGCTCTCTGCTCCCAGCAACCGGCAACTATTGCTCTGTTTTCGATCCCCCATAGTTTTGCTTTTCCCAGAATGTCACTGACGTGGAACAATAATGTACAAAAGCCATTTGAGTTTGGCTGCTTTTCCTTAGCAGAATGCTTTTGAGATTCTTCCATGATGTATGTACTAGTAGTTCATGCATTTATATTGCTAAGTAGTATTCCATTGTATGGATGTACTTATTAGGGTTGTTTTCAGTTTTTGGAGATTGTGAATAAAGCCACTATAAACACTTGCCTTCAGGTTTTTGCATGAGCATAAGTTTTCATTTCCTTTGGACAAATACCTATGAATGGGATTGCTGAGGCACAGGGTAAATGTACATTTCACTTTATAAAAACCGTCAAACTAGATTCCAAAGTGGCTGTGCACTTTTGCATTCCCATCAACAACTGGTTTTAGTTGAGAGTTCAGTTAAGAAGGATGTAATCCCCAGGTGTGCTGGACACTTCCACCCCCACTGGGAATGGGGTTGAGAGTTTTGACAGCTGAGTGATGGGGACCTTAGCACCTTCTCTGACAATCTCTAAGGAATCGGGACATGGAAGGGATGGCTTCTGTAGGGACTGGGTGTCCTGGACACAACATGCAGGTGCCTTGGAAGTCTAGGTGAAAGAAGCTATAGCTGACCTTGGACTAAGAATTAGGACAGTCCCTTCCTATCTTCCTAAATGCAAAAGTACTAAAGTTCTTGTTTGATACAAGGAGAAGGAAGGAATCCTGAAAAATGTCTTTTGGGTAACCTTTGTGGATGGAGCTGAGTTGGGTATGATTTACGGAAATAAAGAAATATAGGGACTTCTCTGGTGGCGCAGTGGATATGACTCTGCTCTCCCAATGCAGGGTCTCAGGTTCGATCCCTGGTCAGGGAACTAGATCCCTGCATGCCGCAACTAAGACTTCACATTCCACAACTAAGGAGCCCTCCTGAGGAGCGCAGCTGAGACCCAGTGCAAATAAGTAAATAAATATTAAAAAAAAAGAAATATAATGCATATCCCCAATGTCTTAGAGCATTGAGTTCCGAGTATATGCCAATCATTATGCTCAGCACCTTATATATGTTTTTTAATCCTTAAAAACAACCAACAAATTAAGTATATGCATCACTTAGGTATCAGATTTAAGTATCCAAACTGAAGCAAAAGATAATGCCTGTGGTCATGTTACTATTATGCTTAAATCTTTTGACAACCCTCTCTGTTTCACAACCCACCACTTCTCCACTCCCCTCCGAGTCCAGCCAGACTCACCTCCCTACTCCTCTCCACTGTTTCCTACCCTGGGCCTCACACATGGTATTCCCATTGCCTGGCAGCTTTCCCTGCCTTTTCCTCTCTTCCATCCCCACTCACTTTTATGGCTCGCTTGTGTTTTCTCCATTGAAGTTTTCCCTGACTCATCCAAAAAGGGTCAATGATTTCCTCTGCTGTATCCCTGCTGTGCTTTGTGCACCTCTGTCTCCTAGGCTGTTAGTCTGAGATTAGAGAGATTCCTTTATCTCTGTGTGTGTAGCACAGAGCCTAGGCATCTTAGGACAGAGTGGCTGTATTTAGAGGGAGAAGAAGGAAGGAAGGAAGGAAGAGAGGGAGGGAGAAAGGAAGGAGTATGCAACCTAGTACCTTAAAGAGAAATGGTAGTTTGGGTTCAAAACTATGAACCAGCTTTGGCCTCTCTCATAAAACAATTTTATCTTCAATTTTAAAATGAATCCAAATAAAAATTTTCATAGAACCATCAAATCCCAGACCAGAATAAACCTTAGAGGTCATCAAAACTGGTTTCCTATTTCTTGGTTTTTTTGTTTTTGTTTTTTGTTTTGTTTTGTTTTGTTTTTTAATGTGACCTTAATGCAGACCTACTGTCACTATATTATGGTCCTTTGCCCTCGTTTCCTTTGTTACCAACTCTCTTTATTATCTGTATTCCTTGCCTTTCTGTTATTTCTTTTTGACTGTGTATCATCCATTCTGATCTCTGCCACTTCTTTAATAAATTTATTTATTTTAATTTTTTTTGGCTGCATTGGGTCTTTGTTGCTGTGCGCGGGCTTTCTCTAGTTGCAGTGAGCGGGCGCTACTCTTCCTTGCGGTGTGAGGGCTTCTCATTGCAGTGGCTTCTCTAGTTGTGGAGCACGGGGTCTAGGCGTGTGGGCTTCAGTAGCTGTGGCTCGTGGGCTCTAGTGCAGGCTCAGTAATTGTGGCGCACAGGCTTAGTCGGTCTGCGGCATGTGGGATCTTCCTGGACCAGGGCTCGAGCCCGTGATCCCTGCATTGGCAGGTGGATTCTTAACCACTGCGCCACCAGGGAAGCCCCTCTTCTTTTCTTATATTACGACCTTTTCTTTCATTTGTAGAGATTTTATCTACCTGTATTAAGGAAACAATATTGTCCATAAAAGACACTAATTTCTAATGCCATGTATTTTGGAATAGTATTTCCTAAGAAAACACATATACTGTATTTATGTGTGTGTTTTACATATAAAGTCTGAGCAATGGAACTTTGTGTCTGTGGGGGGGGATGGGAAGACACCAAAATAAAATTGCAGTTATGATAATAATCCATGTGCTTCTGCTGAAAGCAGGGTGTACTAAGCATTAATGGGCAGACCAAACTAGTCAATACATTTTCATTTATGTCTTTTATAATCTTACATAAATCATAATTTTTAAAAAATGGTAAAACAAAAATATAATTTTGGTGTGTTAAATCACTGTTACAACACTGTGATTAAAAGTAATTCCTTTTTCATCTTCAGTTTTTATTTCCAAGCTTTCAGAAATGATATTTAATGAAAAGAGCAGAACAAACAAATAAACTAATAACATTGACAAACATTTTGCTTTGAAAAGTTGAATGTTCTGCCTCTCTTTTTATCAGTCTGTCAAATAGCTACATTTATTAAGTGCTGGGCAGAATATTGTCCTAGGTGCTGAGGAACATTGCTAAGGAAATTGAAATCTTATACCAGGGGTGAGATAAGATCAACAAAACTGGAAATAAACAAAACCCCCAATAAACATGATATGTCATCATTGTAGGATTGCAGATACATAATGGCATTTGAGAAGTGAATCCTAATCTACTTCTTGTCCACTTTTCAGGCTCAAAAATTAGCTACTTCCCAAAAAAAAAAAAATTAGCTACTTCCCAAAAAAAAAAAAAAATTAGCTACTTCCCATGGACTTCCTGTTCTCCAGCTATTACAGAGTCCTGAGGAGCCCCACTTTCTCAAGCTTCTGTGTCCTTCAGATGCCCTCCTGCATCCTGTGTGCCTGTGCATCTCAGGTGCCCCTTCCTCTGGGAAGCCTTCCCTGATCCTCTCCCTCAGACAGGTTAGGTCCTGCTCCTCTGGGTTTCCATAGCACCTTCCATGAATTGCCAGGGAAGGACTTGTTAATGTCTGTCTGCCCAAATAGCCTTCATTAACTGATTCATTCATCCAACGCACAGTGGTGCTGGGAGAACACAACCCAGTCTAGGTACTTTCTGCCCTGAGGCAGCTCACAGGGAGAGGGAGAGATAGATTAGCACCCCAACATCTGCAATCCTGTGTGAAAAGGGAAGTAACAGAGATGTACAGGGCACGTTATGGCACTGCTCAGGAAGGGCCCTTGCCTGGCTCCGAGGTCAGGGAGGCATCAGGAAAACTTCGTGGATGGGAGACACTTGACCTGAGGCTCGAAGGATGAGCGGTGGCTGGTGAGTTGGGCAAAGTTAGAGAAGGTGGAGGATGATGCTTCAGGCAGAGGAAGTGGGGATGCAAAGCTACCATTAGAAGAGGAACAGAGAACTACAAATAGGTCTGGACACTAGAGAGCAGGGTGTGTCTAACAGCGGCAGGATGTAGAAGCCCTGATACGCCATGCTGGGGCGCATGTGCCTGAACGTGTGGCATGGATAGTTGTTTTGAAGGGATGTAAATAGGGGAGGAGCAAAGTCTTGTGAGTATTTTGGAAAGATCACGCTAGGAATGAGAAAGGGAGCTCAGTGGAAGAAAGTGAGCGTAGAGGCAGAGTCCCTTCCTTTAAGGGGAAATAGAAGATGAAGGTTCAAGCTAAAGACATGGCAGTGAGAGCAGAGTGGAAACCCATTCTGGAGATATTTATTTTAGATGGAGAATAGAACAGATTCACGGAGGAGGAAGCATTCGGCTCTGGGAACATTGACTGCCGAGTGTCAAGGAAACACCCAGAAGACAAGCCCTGTTGGACACTGGGATCTAGAGACCAAGAAAGAAGTCTCTAGACTGGAGGAAAAGATTTGGGAGGTGTCTCTGCACAGTTTAGGCTGAAGGTGAGGTTTCCCAGGAAAAAATACGTCAGGTGTGAAGAGAAGAGGGCTGAGGCTGGACCCCAGGGGAGCATTAGGTAAGAACAGACAGAAAAAAAGAGAACCTGAGAAGAGGGTATCTGGGAGGCAGAGAGGTGAGATGAGTGTCCCAGAAACCAGGGACACAGAGTCCAGAAAAGGAACAAGTGGTCCAGAGTGTCAAGGGCTGCAGCAGGGGTCAGACCTGAGAGGTCCTCAGTACGTTGTTTGGCAGCTAAATGCTCAAAAGTGATAGTGGCAAAGCAGCCCATGCAGTAAGTAGCAGGGGCAGAAAGTCATCCTGTAGATAGTGAAGGAATGCGGATGGGGAAGGGGGACTATAAGAACAGGCACTAGCAAGTAGAGGCTACTCTCTTTAGAAGCTTGGTGGTGAAAGGAAAATGCATGGAGGGAGGGAGGGCTGAGGGGTTCCTCGAGGGCATGGAGGGCGTAGCACAGTGTCTGGCCCTCAAGAGGCACTCCAGTAGGTATTGACTGAGTGAAAGCTGAAATGATAAATTACTGAATAATGAGCAGGGGAAGACTTCATGTGTTTTGGAATATTTAGTTATTCACTTATTTACCTTCAAAAGAGGTGACATACAGGATAAACCTGAAAGGGAGAAGCAGGAGGCCTGGAAGGATGGTGGAGGTGCTCTTGCTGTGAGCAATGGGGAGAGCCCAGTGGGTGAGACCCAAGCGCAGAGAAGAGGCAAATGTGCCCCAGAAAGAAGGCAGCTGACAAGGGGAGCCTAACCGCTAAGGAAGTGGACGTGAGGAGTACAGATGGCATCACCGGGTAATACAACACGCAGGATAGCAAATGATGACGAGAAACACCATCATAATCTAATGTCGATTACAAGGGAAAGGGGGAAATCCTTCCAAGGGCCCTTTCAATCCTACCAAAGACCTATCTACTGAAACATTGCAACTTAATGCTCTGAAGCAGAGGCATCTTTTTTTCTGTCCTAAACTACACAAGATAGCAACGTAGTAACGCTTGAAGCTGTGTACATTTAAAGAGGTGGGAAAATAGGAGACATTTAGAGCAGGACCAGAGAAGCATGGCTGACTCTGTGGAAACGGACCTGTATTTGGAGAGTTCTCACAGCAAAACTGGGATAATAAGGCCCTTCCCAGAATTGCTGTGAGAATGATAGGTGAAAACCCTTTTAAATCGTTACAGGCGAGCTGTTGTCATTATTATGACCTAGCTGCTACAAAGGCCTCTGTGGGTATTCATGTATCTCTCTAGCTTGCACCCTTCACTTTTGACCCCCCTTCCTCTTACCTTCTCTGCTAGGGTTTATTTATTTATTTATTTTTTATTTATTATTTTTTTTGCGGTACGCGGGCCTCTCACTGTTGTGGCCTCTCCCGTTGCGGAGCACAGGCTCCGGACGCGCAGGCTCAGCGGCCATGGCTCACGGGCCCAGCCGCTCCGCGGCATGTGGGATCCTCCCGGACCGGGGCACGAACCCGTGTCCCCTGCATCGGCAGGCGGACGCTCAACCACTGCGCCACCAGGGAAGCCCTAAGGTTTACTTATGAAAAGATATCATATGTGCAAAGTGTCTGACATCACACCTGGAATATGGGTGTATGTGTCAATCAATGTTAAAGGCTAACCCTCCTCCCACCCCCAGCCCCCAATCTCCTTCTCTTCCTGCTGCCTCTCTAAGGCCTGTGGGTGAACCCAGGGACCTTTGTTCCCTGCCATGAGCTTTCAGGAGTGGTGACTCCTGAGTGTGATTGTGGGCAAGTCACAACTTTGGGGCCTAATCGTGAAACTGATAAAGCTTAGGTTGCGAAATCACCAGCTGAATCAGCAATCATACAAGGCATGGTGGTAACGCACTGATTTCCAATCAGCAGCAGCTGAGAGACCAGTCTTTCCGCTAGAAAGCTTTGACTGAGACTTCCAATCTGTGTTAATTTATTCCGTTCTTTGGAAGCCTGGCCTTTATAAACATGACCTACGAGTCTACCCAGCAGACAGAAACCCAGGAAAGGTTGGAGGCAGAGAGGGCTTCGAGGGTAAAGGGTGAGCGGCGAAGGTCACTGGCATTGACTTAAGGGTCTCCAGGATGGGTCACGAACGCACCAGCAAGTCCAGTGCCCTTTGGCGTTGCAGTTTCGAGTTTCGCATCCTTAAACTAGGTATGATCATTTCGGTTCCATCACAGGGAGCTCAAGGGTGTGTACGTGGCCTTCCTCAAAACCCCCGCCCACCACGTGCCCCCCACCCCTAATGAAAATAGTATCGTTAACCTTGACCTTGCATCCCAGCTCCTGAAGCCCCAAGCTCTATTAATCTGAGGCCTGCTACTTGGGTGACGACCAAAGGGGACCCTATGGCTGCCATCCTGCAAAGGGCCGTGCCCAGGCCCTGCGGGGTGGAGCAGCGGGCAGCTTCGCGGGCACAGAGGGCGGCCCAGCTCCGAACCCTGCGGCTTTCGCCGGCGGGAGCAAGAGCCGGCTGTAGGCGGCTCCTTCCTGTGCAAACTTTTCTGTCCTCTTCCTCCTCCCGCCCTCCCCACCAGCTTCTCGGCGCCCGGCGTCCAGCCTCCCCGCCCTTGTCGCTGCCTCGGGGTAGCCGCGCGCCGGGCAGCGCGGTCCTCG